>NC_089540.1:14391064-14729031 GCF_963924715.1 Thunnus thynnus
AAAAGATTAAATTCTGAACAGAATTAGAATTTATTTTTATTACAAATTTAACTAACTTTGTTTCTAGAGCAGCAACAGTAAATGGTAAATGGACTGTACTTGTATAGCGCCTTTCTAGCCTTCCGACCACTCAAAGCGCTTTTACACCATGAATCACATTCACCCATTTACACACATTCATACGCTGAATGGGTACAGGGGCTACCATGCAAGGTCCCAACCTGCCCATCACAGGAAATCTAATGGTTCATACACATTCATACACTGATGGCACATCCATCAGGAGCAATTTGGGTTGAAGTATCTTGCCCAAGGACACATCGACATGCGGACTGGAGGAGCCAGGAATCGAACCGCCAATCTTCCGATTAGTGGATGACCCGCTCCTGACCCTACCTCCTGAGCCACAGCCACCCAGCTGCAACAGTCATGTTTACAACAGCAAAGTCACTATATAAACTCAATAATATCTCTGGAAACAAATGTAAAATGTCAATAAAATAAATAATATTCCTGACATGAAAATACTGAGTGAAGTTTAGAAAGAAAGAAGAAGACAGACATCAGTCAGTATCAGTCCTTCCTCCTGTCCTCCTCCTCCTCCCTCTGCTGCTGATGTGATTGACTGCTGCAGGTACCGCTGGTAGAGAGGAGAGGCTGCTTTGTCTCAGCCAGCAGCTGAGTTTACAAGAATGAGCCAAATTTGAAGATTGGTGGCAAACTAAGCGAAACAGTTAGACTACATACAGACAGCTTTAGTTTTAGCTTGTTGCTAACAATTAGCTATTAGCCGAGCTAGCGTGCTGTGGTTGTGTAAAACAGCAGCGGTGGATGAGAGACTGCGGACAGAGCAGTTGAAAATATCACTTTTCTACATGTTTATGCTTGTTGATCAGGTGTATTGATAGAGTATTGGCTTTTTACTCGCTAAGGTGTTATTGCACTTAAGAAGTAACGAGCGTAGTTGTCGTCAACTTGAGTAATCTTCACTTCACATGTGATCTGCTGTTCATTGACTTTGCTCTGTGTGTGTGTGTGTGTGTGTGTGTGTGTGTGTGGTGGCGGCGGCGGCGGCAGAGTAAAATCTTTTTTGTGTTAGTGGTAAAAATAAACAGACTATGATGGAACAAATAATTCACTTTTGATGGAAATCCGTCTGTAGACGGAGCTCTTGCACCCATGTAATTTGCTTCTAACGCTACATGATTTCTTCTTTATTCAGATTGAAATACTGCAGTTTGTCAGAGATCAGCTGTGCTTCTCTGGTCTCAGCTCTGAAGTCCAACCCCTCCCACCTGAGAGAGCTGAATCTGAGCTACAACTACAAACTGAGGGATTCAGAAATGAAGATGATGTCTGAACTTGAGGAGATTCCACACTGTAGACTTGAAACTCTGAGGTCAGACACCATTTCTTACTTCTGTGCTGAGATTAATATGATGTGAAAGTTGTGGTGACACTAAACTGCAGACATAAGGATGATTTTTATGAGGTAAAATCTCCTTTAGATTTAGATGTTCAAATGTTGTTTCAACATTTAAATAGTATTTAATTATTTAATTTTAAACCATAGTTATCAATTTAAAAACATACATTTAAACAATCAGATCTTGTTTTAAATCAATATCAATAACATTAAAACTTATTAAATTAAAATTTTTGACCACATAGACTTTATACTGATCCACACTGAGCATCTTTTTGGTCTTCATATTTAATATAAGATGAAAAAGCTGCACTGGCTAATTCACTGTTAAGTCACTGTGTGTTTATTGAAGTAGCAGCATGTTGTCATTAATATTAATGAAGCTCTTTTTCACAGTTTGTATTTGACAGTTTTTAACCTGCATCCTGTTGGGTTCAGGTGTTTGGAGTTTCCATTATCTAAACTTCAACCTTCTTCAGCTCTGAACAGATAATGAAACACTGAATGATTTCAAGCAGAATAATCTGCTTCTAATAATACAAAATATTTTCTTTTTTCAGATTGTGGGACTGCAGTTTGTTAGAGATCAGCTGTGCTCCTCTGGCCTCAGCTCTGAGGTCTGACCCCTCCCATCTAACAGAGCTAGATCTGAGTAACAACAAAATCCAGGATTTAGAAATGAAGATGCTGGGTGAATTTCTGGAGAGTCCACACTGTAGACTGGAGACTCTGAGGTCAGACATCATTTCTTACTTCTGTGCTGAGATTAATATGATGTGAAAGTTGTGGTGACACTAAACTGCAGACATAAGGATGATTTTCAGGTAAAATCTCCTTCAGATTTACACATTCAAATGTTGTTTTCAAACATTTAAATACTATTTAAAGCCTCCCTCCAGTGTATTTTGGCATTTTTGAGATATTTCATATTTTTCTGAGTCATTTTCTGACCATGTTGATTAGCCACAATGTTCACCAAATATTTGTGGACAAATAACTTCATTTTGTGCTGAAAGATCAAAAATGTCAGCTGTTGTTAAAACTGAACAATGACGTATGACTATAGTAGAACGCTGCAGTCATACGTCATCCTCATAAAATCCCTTTGTTTTTGTGAGCGTCACATAGGCTACTGATACAGTATCAGGCGCCTGTGTTTCATACTAAATAGTCTACTGGATGCAGACGTGCTGCAACAACAGATTAATGCTTCAAATATAAATCATTTATTTCAGTTAAACACTCTCCAACCAACATGTGCACAGAAAATAAGGTTTAATGTGGTTAAAGCAGGAAAGTCAGTAAATCAGTATGCAGTGATGTATAAATGAATGTGGGTGATTGTTACAGTATCTGTTATGTTGATAAATCTGCACCCTCTGAGAAGTGCTGCGCCAGAGCGCAATGCCATTACGCACGACTGTTCACTGTGTTTACCTTCATTAAATCTCCTGGGGGGTGTTCCATCAAGCTGGCTAACGGGATAGCCTGGCTTATTTCGATAAGCCTCGCTAATTTAAGTGAGAGTTCCGTTCCATCACTGCGGCTTATATGAGTTCCAGCTCAGTAACCATGGTAACTTAATCAGCAGAACTAGCCTGCTCCGTGGCTCCGTCAAGCTTAACTCAGCTGTATGTCAAAGAATGTCCGACGGACGGAAACAGACTCTCAAAAGACGGTTCCATCATGTCCTTTCGCACTTGCAACCTTTTTATTTAAAAGCTTAGGATTTGTAATTTAAGAAATAAAAGTTTGCCAGCGTTATTTTGAAATGATTTATTTATTCATTCATTGATTTTGTTCAAACTGTTAAGACAAAAAGAAAATTAAATAAAGTCCAAATTATAACCTTCTGCTGTGTTTAAATGTATACAGTGGTAACTGCTTATAGTGATTACAGTTACAGTGATCAGCTGCTTATCAAAAAGCTCTGAGACAGAATCATTCCTATACAACATTTATGCTGTTTGAATAAGTCACCTATAGAAAACAAGCAGTCCGCCTACAGTATTCATTTTGGGTCTCTTCATACATGACAACATATGGAAAAACATTTTAAACCATGTAAATCTATTTTTGTGCTTTACTCCCATGATAAGCTGCTGCTGCTGCGTGAACACTGAAATCATGACGGAGACAGAAAGTCATTTTTCTCAATGACAAACGTAGTCTCCCCGAAACTTATGACTATGGGGGATTTAAGTAAATTTCACTGCTTTCACCGCTTCAAAAATGTGCACACTGCGTTTGAAACAGCTGTACTGTATTTTGAAACAGTCATTAAAATCTTTATCTTTATATTCATGTAGGCTAATAAATATACAAATGTCAATTAGGTGGTATTCTGCATGACAAATAAAGAAAAAGAAAATGTTATAATAATCATCTGCTTATAGTGATATTTGACCCGGACAGACGTGACCATTATAAGTGGTTTCCACTGAATTTATATCCTTCTCCAGTTTCCACTAAATTTTTAACTTTCAGTGATGCTTGTAGATTGACATCCTGTGAAAGACAAAAAATGTGTCAAATAGTATGATAATGTTGGAAAGTTCTCTTAAATTGCTTACACTGTAATTTTAAATAAACATCTGATATTATCTGGCCTAGTGATAATATAACCACCGTCACCGATCTGAATGCTCATTTATTAACAAATAAAGATAAAACCATGAGCGGGAACAAGCACTGCTCTTCGCTTTCACCATGCAGACTCATCAAGTCGGATGCAAGGATTGAACCTTCATCCTTCTAGTACCAAGCTCGCTTCTCTAACCTTTAGGCTATCACTGCCCACCGACAGGTATACATTTAATCTGTCATCAGTTTTGTGCCAAGTCAGCTCATTCACCTTGTTAATTGCAGCCCTTTTGCCCTTTTTGGCGAAAACTCCTTTATATTCTTCATATAATTTCATCAGCAGATTTATTGTGCTGCTGAGATGAAAACCGCTCTAGATTTCTCTTTTTTTTTGCGACATAGTTTCGTCTTTTCTACACTCGACTATTCGTGGCTGCTTATGTACCCCGTGCACGTGCACACTTCAAGCTTATTCTAGTCTGGCTAGACTTAGAATTGACTAGACGCAGCTAAGCTTCGTTAGTGGAACGGCTTGAGCCTCAAGTGAAAGTTGACGTTAATTATAGTCAGACTTTTTCAAGTAAGAGCAGCTTTCTTTAGCTGCGTTGATGGAACACCCCTCTGATGACACCAGGCTGCTACAGTATAAACACGCACACCTCTACACACATCAGTCTGGTCGGTTATAACTCGATATTCTGCTTTTTTATGAAGGAGACGTCGGGTTAGCGGGGCTCATCAGCCTCTTTGACAACTTTTTTTTTAGCCAAAGTTGCGTCTCATATTTTATCCTTGAGACACATTACGATGCAAACGCTGTTGTGTAACATTAATTACTAAACTATGTGACCGTGTACGAGGTGAGATACATTAGGCTATAATTATTGCTGAAATAGCGTCAGTCCGATGGGCTATAATCATATAAACAGCTTCACCAAATACATTTTTTTGTATTTCTATCGTTATTATATTAATTGATGAAAAAACTGCTCCATCTGTCTTTGGCTGCAGATTTGTGGTGATGTGTGTTCATGTCGTGACGCTCTGAACCATCCAGACATTTCCTGAAGAAAAGCTTTCCGTTTGTTGAGCTGTCGTTATCACGTTTAACTGTGATTGACACAAGTGTTTCACAGACCAGTGATGTGACTGGCTGAGAGAGTATTTATTAATCACCACACCAGTTGATCTATATTCACTCAGCCCTTTTACACGTTGCACTGCTGCACATACATGAACCAAAACAGCAGGTGACAGGTGCGCATGCAGGGCTCCTCATTAACGTTTTGAGGCACTTGTCCTTCAGACAAGTAAATTTATCTTTCACTTGTCCATATGTGACAGATATGGTAAGGACATGTAACCAGACGACTCAAAGGATTGGTTTCCAGCCTTTATTTGCTCCTGCAGAAGACAATGTAACACATATGAATCACCTTCTGGTGTCTCCTGCACATCTGCTCCTAAACATGCAAAATAACAGAATTTACACCAGGAAATAGATGCTAAAATCTCTGCAGCGCTACGTTGACTACATGACGCAGGGCAGCCTGCCGTAATACAAATGGCACCAAGAAAGTTAAACAAAAGCATCTACAAAACTCATATTAACAGTCAAAACAACATGAAACAGCTAGTTAAAGTTATAGTATTAACAGTAAACAATATGTATTAAATGTTACAACATAAACGGTTCAATTTCCATAGAAAACAATAAAATATTGCAGCAGCATTTTTCCACACAACTTACCCTCAGCAATGCAAAACAGCTCTGTGAGGAACAGAAGGGACGATGTGCAGCAAGGTCATTTCCACAGGAAACATTCATGAATAAAAATTCCTCATTTAGACAAAATTCACAAACACAAATTAGAAATAAGAATTATTAAAGTGCCTTTTTTAACTGTTACACATCCACAAAAGTCACTTGTCAGAGTAAAAATGACAATAATTAACTTTTTCATTTTGTTTGTGAACGTAGAAATCAGACCAACAAACAGTTGAAAGCATCCAAACAGTGTCAACATATAAATGATTCAATTTATGAATTTTATTCAAGCCATTACTTCCCTGTTAATGATCTTTTCATTTGATCCTGAATTGTGAAGCACTTTGTAAAGTCTGTTTCAATATGAGCTCTATAGATTAATTATTGATCATCCTTCTGACGTTTAATAATAATGATTGACAGTGTTTCTACTAGGATTGTTTTCAGGGGGGGTGGTAGGCCCCCTGAAACTACTAGTTATGTTACGGAGCAGGCGTGTCACAGACACGGATACGCGGTGTCGACAGTGTCGTCATAGATACGCAGTAAGGCGGTTGTCTGTATCGCTGTATTTCTCTACACTGAGCTGAAATGAAACAAGTGCACAAAAAATAGGTAAATAAATATTAAACAAATATTATCAATATTTATTAACCTAATTTTTAAATATTTACAGTATTTATTTACAACACATAAATAAACGTAGGCCTTATGGATGATAGATGGACCAATCAGTCTCTATCTGAAAAACAAATCTGGATTCTCAGCCTCTATATGGTCCTTAATATAGATCAATGTTTGTAATATAACAACATAACAAAAGTGACTGATGGGGAATTAATTTGTTTCAACTTAAAGCCAAATCAAGACAACAGTTTGACTTATAAATGAATCAGATGAATCAGCATTTTGTTTCCTAATAACTGAAAGTGTCAGTTTTAGTGCTGTGTTTACAACAGTTACTGAGGTCAACGACCTTCTAACAGCTGAAGAAAACATCATGTTAACAGAGTTGTTGTGTAGTGTTAGTACCTGTGTTAAAACATCTGCAAGTCCTTTTATAGCAGGTTTGAATCTTGTGCTTTGACTTTTGTTTGTTAGGATGTCCTTTAGTTTGGATAACAGATTGTGCCTTTAAACATATTTACAGAACAGTAATTCATCTAGATACAGGTGGAAGTCAGACCTTAACAGTTTTTTCTGCCTCCTGCTTTGAATGTGTTCATGTCTCTCCATCACCTGACGCCTGGGCTGCCTCTGTGTGTTTCTCTTTACTCCTTCAACTGTTTCTTTAAATCTTGAATCAGTTGCACCTTCTTCCTTTTCAATCACTTCTTTACTTTCTCCTTGTTTTTCTTTCAACACCATTAAGTTACATCCTGCAATTCTTCCTCACTTCTGTCTCCTCTCTCCTGATTTCTTCACTCACTCTGAAAATGTAAAAGCTTTCCTTTAATAAATCTGACAGCAGGGCCGGCTCTAGACATGTTGGTGCCCTAGGAGAGATTAGGATTTGGTGCCCCCCCCCCCAAACCACATTACCCCACCAGTACTGCCTCATCACCACCCTGTCATACATTGAGGAGCAGGTGGACCCAAATGCAGAGACCAGAAAGCAGGGCTGAAGAAAAGCGTCTTTATTTCAAAGACTGGCAGGAAAAAAACAAAAGCAGGATGAGCTGAGTAGAACAAGATACAAAAAAAAATCGACTGAGCAGGAAACTGAGCAAACATGACAGAACAGAATTGACTAACTGAACAGACGACTCGACAAAGACTGACCTGAAAACTGAACTTCAATACAAACTGAAGTAATCAGACAACAAGGAACAGGTGGCACAATACAAGGGCAGGCTGGGAGCTGATAGGCTGGGGAAGACACTAGGAGCAGGGCAGGACCCACGAGGCTACTGCAGGGCAGGTGAGAGGAGGAGCACATGAAAACAGGAGGAGTGAAGGAACACACAAGAGAAACACAGAGCAAAGTAAAACCCAGAAAACACAACAGCACTCAATAACAAGCCAGCATAAATCAAAGTGTCTCTGAATAAATCAACCTAGGTACACAGCACTACAAGCTAACCAATAATCTAATACAGTCTTTCAAAGATACAACTCAAATAACATGAATGAGCAAAAAGACTGGACAACACAAGTGTAACACAGAAAACCAAAAGAAGAAAAAACACAAAGAGCCCAAACCATGAGTCCATGACACACCCGCTCATTCTACAGTAAAAATATGGACAACAAACATCAGACACCACAATGGTTTCAAGACAAAAATATAGATTTTTATAAATTACAATTACTTTTCAAACAAACGAATCACGTTTCACAGAATGAATCAATTGTTAAATATTACTATTATTAACTACCTTTACCTGTTAGTAACATCCAAGACGCTGGCACTTGGTTATTGATAGATTACACTGGATAGATGACTCCTTCCATGATGTCATGTGCCCACAATGTTCTGGGGTTTCATTTATAAAACAGTGTGTAGGATCCATACTAAAATTGTACGTGCGCACAAAAGCCGAAAATGGCGTGCACCGAAAAATAATCATATTTATAAAACCATGCGTACACACGAATGCACGTATATTTCCCTTTATAAATCACAGTCCACCTGGAGATGTGAGCTCATGGATCAGCGTCATATCCCGCCCTCTACACACCCACATTCAACCATAAATGGTCGATGCAAAAGCCTTCATGAATATTCATGTACATGTGTTTCTTTCGCCGCACCAATCACTCTCTCTGTCTTTAGACGCCTGGCCAATCAGTGTTGAGAGTCAGTGTATCGGAGCCTCTCTTGTCACTTGTGCTCAGCAGCAGCAGAGGAAGGACCGCAACAGGCATGAACAGACATTTAACCTTTTATTTCCCCGTTTTCACACGTATTGAAATTATGTGTGTAACCCAAAACAACCATATACAACCTCAATAAACATTCCTGTGGATTGTTAAGTCAGACATCTCTGGTTAAATGTTTAACACACCCTGCAGTGGGCCAGCTCCCAGTTAACCAGTATAAATAGTTTTTACACCAGTCACTCAATATGTAAAATACAATAAACACTATATTAGTTTATATTTACTCCAAAATCCAGCATACAGGTATTTCTCTAATTGACACAGTGAGCACAGGTGGTGAAGATGAGCCGGTGAGGTGACTGGAGAAGGCAGAGTGTGTGTGGCAGCCACCGCTGTGTCTCCAGTGTTTCTGTGCTTAACAATACAGCCGTGTTTACTGTAGCCATTTAACACATATAAACTACATGGGAACTCATACTTGGTGATATATGCACAGTATAACCAAATATTAAAAATCTATTAACGCTCTGTCCTGTAAATATGTTTTAGTTCCGTTTGTTGAAGTTATTTGATGTCATCTTGGATTTCTACAATCAATGATGATCATTTCATCAGTAAGTTAACGTGGTTAAGGTGAAAATGAGTATTTTCATGCTTAGCTAATATTGGAGAAAGGCAACCCAGACTTTGCAGAATCCTGCCACCTGCCACATCCTGACATCATTCATTTCAGCTGCTGCTGCTCCACAACTGACTCTCTCCTTTGTGCTCCGGGTGAGGCAGCACTGATGAAATGTTGGGCAGACTTTAACATCTGAGTTGCTTTATATCTTTACAAATTGAAAGATGTTTATAGAAGTTATGGCTCACTACAAGCCAAAGTACAGATAACACTGCTGGTTTGAGTGTTTATGATAATGTGGATCTATAATTGATGTTTGATATTAAGTGAAATGAAATGTGTGAGAGGATTATTATACAATCTGCCTTCAATTCACTTCAATTCTGCGTCGTGGATTTCCCCTGTCTCTAAAATGTTCCTACGCATGGGTAAGAGTTTAGGTGCAGGTGCGCACATTGTCCCATCAAGTTTGTTTTTATAGATCACAACTTTTGCTTGGGAAGTGGCGTACGCCTCTTTCAGGCCCCGTTCCTGCTTACTCAACAAATGAGATCCCTGGACTGTTCTCGTGGGTTTTGAGTATTTCACTGCAATTTTTCCAGTCATTAAATCAATTACTGATTAGTTTGTAGTTTTTTTGTGAGAACAGGTTGCAGCAGAAGCAGTAAAGACTTTTTTAAAAAATTTTCTTGGAATATACCCAACCAACTTCTCTTGATTTTCTCTCCATTCACTTATTTTCTGTAGAAGTGGTGGTGATGGGAACTTCTCCCATCCTCTCATTTTGTAAATGTAGAGTCTTATTTTAGCTGATATGGCCTCTGCTGACTATCTCTGTCCTCATCATATCAGACAGGGCTGCCAGTCAGCAGGATCTATAGCTGCTGCCTTGATGGACTCACATACTTCAGGATCTGTTCCAGTTGATGGTGTCTGCAGGCTGTAGAGTAGTAGAAGTGTCTGTTGTGTCTGTTGTTGCTTCACCTGCAGTTAAATCTAAACATACATGTAAATATAGTTATTAATCCTTTAGTAAGGACACACAATGATTCATAAATGACAACACATCAGACAATAAACACATCTAAAGCATAAATTATAGATAACGGTTGACCAGAACTGTTCAATTACATGAGTGAAAAAAGGTGAAGAATCCAAGTTTAAATTATTTTAGATGGAATAAGTTATTCTAGCTTTAATGTGTCCTGTAGACAACTTGAATAAATATAGATGGTTGCAGTCTAATATTGATTAGTATTTAAGTTAGCTATGTTCCCTTTATAATATAGAAATTATATTTATGATTCAATATATTTTATTGCACTAGTGTTACCATGATAACACAAGTATGTAAGAAACCATTTAATAAACGATAATATTGATATTTGACTTGAAATTAACAAGGTGTAACTGTGACATTCAAATAATAATAATAATAATAATAATAATAACAATAATAAAGACAACATAGCAGTGTATTATCAGTTACACAGAGACCACAAATAAGTGGCTGAACTGACCTGCTTCAGAGAGTGGTGTAGATGGGAGATCAGATGTAACTTCTCCAGCAGCTTCTGCAGATATTTCCTGAGTGCATCTGGACAGTTATAGAGTAGATATCAGCCTGTTACAAGCAAAAACATGTAGCTGCAGAGTAGACAAACAACTGCTGCAGCCTGTTGCACCAGCTGTGTGTCAGTTCAAACTTAGTTATAACATAAATTATTATCACTAAGTTGTGATTTATGCATCACTAAAATAAAAGCTTTCACCACGGAGATAAGTTACAACATAACTCTAATTGCTGCCATTTAGCAACACAGTAATCCAGTAGAGACCTAATTTATTGATATGATATTTCACTATTGATCCAGTTTACTACAATGTGCTACGATGCCAAGTGGCTCATGCCAGCTTACACATAGTTGGTGCAACCCAGTGCAGAAATCTATGTTTTTATGGATATAGCGTTAGCCATTATCACTGATATTGGTCAGTGAAATTTCAGCACAAAGCCTTACGTTGTAGGAAGGAGCAGTTATCCAGATAGCTCGCTACTGGCTTGTCATTCAGTCTCATATCCTTCAATCTGTAACGATATGTGAGTCCAGCAGCTATCATAGCATCATTATCTAGCATTAGCTTTATTGCTACTTAGCTAGCTATGTTAACATTAGACGACATACCTCTATATTGGACTTTCTGTTCCTCCTCCTCTTTTCTCCGTTTTCTTTCTTGTGCATCTGAAGGTTTGGACCTTTTCATTATGTAATAAAATGTGAATATCTGCCTCTTGACATCTCGTCACAGACTTTGTCTGTCTGTGATGCATCATCCCTCTTTTTCAGTGCGCACAGTAGAGGTGCAGAGCAGATGAAACATTGTGAGGATTTTTTTGTGACTTCTAACTTGTGTGGTGGGACAAGTACATTTCTTTTCCATTTGTCGTATAAAGAAATCGGACAAGCCTTAAAGTCGAGCCGTAAACTCTGAATTTATTCTTTTTTAAAAAATAAATTCAGAACAGGATTAGAATTTATTTTTATTATAAATATAACTAAACTTTGTTTCTAGAGCAGCAACAGTAAATGGTAAATGGACTGTACTTGTATAGCGCCTTTCTAGCCTTCCGACCACTCAAAGCGCTTTTACACTACGAATCACATTCACCCATTTACACACATTCATACGCTGAATGGGTACAGGGGCTACCATGCAAGGTCCCAACCTGCCCATCACAGGAAATCTAATCATTCACACACATTCACACACTGATGGCACATCCATCAGGAGCAATTTGGGTTTAAGTATCTTGCCCAAGGACACATCGACATGCGGACTGGAGGAGCCGGGAATCGAACCGCCAATCTTCCGATTAGTGGGTGACCCGCTCCTGACCCTACCTCCTGAGCCACAGCCGCCCAGCTGCAACAGTCATGTTTACAACAGCAAAGTCACTTTATAAACTCAATAATATCTCTGGAAACAAATGTAAAATGTCAATAAAATAAATAATATTCCTGACATGAAAATACTGAGTGAAGTTTAGAAAGAAAGAAGAAGACAGACATCAGTCAGTATCAGTCCTTCCTCCTGTCCTCCTCCTCCTCCCTCTGCTGCTGATGTGATTGACTGCTGCAGGTACCGCTGGTAGAGAGGAGAGGCTGCTTTGTCTCAGCCAGCAGCTGAGTTTACAAGAATGAGCCAAATTTGAAGATTGGTGGCAAACTAAGCTAAACAGTTAGACTACATACAGACAGCTTTAGTTTTAGCTTGTTGCTAACAATTAGCTATTAGCCGAGCTAGCGCGCTGTGGTTGTGTAAAACATAGCAGCGGTGGATGAGAGACTGCGGACAGAGCAGTTGAAAATATCACTTTTCTACATGTTTATGCTTGTTGATCAGGTGTATTGATAGAGTATTGGCTTTTTACTCGCTAAGGTGTTATTGCACTTAAGAAGTAACGAGCGTAGTTGTCGTCAACTCGAGTAATCTTCACTTCACATGTGATCTGCTGTTCACTGACTTTGCTGTGTGTGTGTGTGTGAGTGTGTGTGTGTGTCTGTGCGTGTCTGTGTGTGTGTGTGTGTGTTTGTGTGTGTCTGTGTTTGTGTGTGTCTGTGCGTTTGTGTGTGTGTGTGTGTGTGTCTGTGTTTGTGTGTGTGTGTTTGTGTGTGTCTGTGTGTGTTTGTGTGTGTGTGTGTTTGTGTATGTCTCTGTGTCTGTGTTTAAGTGTGTGTGTGTGTGTGAGTGTGTGTGTGTGTGTCTGTGTTTAAGTGTGTGTGTGTGTGTGAGTGTGTGTGTGTGTGTCTGTGTTTGTGTGCGTGTGTTTGTGTGTGTGTGTGTTTGTGTGTGTGTGTGTGTGTCTGTGTTTGAGTGTGTGTGTTTGTCTGTCTGTGTGTGTTTGTGTGTGTGCGGGTCTGTGTGTTTGTGTGTGAGTGTGTGTGTGTGTGTGTGTGTGTGTGTGTGTCTGTGTGTGTGTGTGTCTCTGTGTTTGTGTGTGTGTTTGTGTGTCTGTGTCTTTGTGTTTGTGTGTGTTTGTGTGTCTGTGTGTTTGTGAATGTGTTTGTGTGTGTGTCTATGTGTTTGTTTTTTGTGTGTGTGCGTGTCTTTGTGTCTGTGTGTGTGTGTGTGTTTGTGTGTGTGTTTGTGTTTGTGTCTGTGTGTGTGTTTGTGTGTCTTTGTGTATGCGTGTGTGTCTGTGGTTTTTTTGTGTGTGTGTGTCTGTGTGTGTTTGTGTATGTGTGTGTGTTTGTGTATGTCTCTGTGTCTGTGTTTAAGTGTGTTTGTGTGTGTGTGTTTGTGTTTGCGTGTGTGTGTGTGTCTGTGTTTGTGTGTGAGAGTGTGTGTTTGTGTGTGTGTGTGTTTGTGTATGTCTGTGTGTGTGTGTGTTTGTGTTTCTCTGTGTGTGTGTCTGTGTGTTTGTGTTTGTGTGAGAGTGTGTTTGTGTGTGTGTGTGTCTGTGTGTGTGTTTGTGTGTGTCTGTGTGTGTGTGTGTATGTGTTTGTGTGAGAGTGTGTGTTTGTGTGTGTCTGTGTGTGTCTGTGTGTGTGTGTGTGTGTGTGTGGAGGAGAGGCTGCAGTTTGAGAATAAATTACACCAAAACATTAAAAAGTGCTGATAAAAGAACCGATAACATCGGAGCTTATCAATACTACAGTCTTTAATCATTTATCCTCGAGGCTCGTTTAATAGCGGGTTTCGGTACCCATCCCTACAGAGAAATAAGTGCACATTAAATAAAACTGCCATACCTTTGATTATTTTGGAGAAAACAGACGTATAAATCGATGCATAAACAACCGCAGGAAGCTGGAACAAGCGTTGATGTCTGGAACAACGAGTGTCTCTTTCCCTCGCCGTTTAATTGTTTACAAAGTGAAAAAAGCAGAAATGTGGTGGCAGAGTAAAATCTTTTTTGTGTTAGTGGTAAAAATAAACAGACTATGATGGAACAAATAATTCACTTTTGATGGAAATCCGTCTGTAGACGGAGCTCTTGCACCCATGTAATCTGCTTCTAACGCTACATGATTTCTTCTTTATTCAGATTGAAGAGCTGCAGTTTGTCAGAGATCAGCTGTGCTTCTCTGCTCTCAGCTCTGAAGTCCAACCCCTCCCACCTGAGAGAGCTGGATCTGAGTTGGAACTCCAGTCTGAACAGATCAGGAACAAAGCTGCCATTTGATTTTCTGGAGAGTCCAGACTGTAGACTGGAGACTCTGAGGTCAGACACCATTTCTTACTTCTGTGCTGAGATCAATATGATGTGAAAGTTGTGGTGACACTAAACTGCAGACATAAGGATGATTTTTATGAGGTAAAATCTCCTTCAGATTTACACATTCAAATGTTGTTTTCAAACATTTAAATACTATTTAAAGCCTCCCTCCAGTGTATTTTGGCATTTTTGAGATATTTCATATTTTTCTGAGTCATTTTCTGACCATGTTGATTAGCTACAATGTTCACCAAATATTTGTGGACAAATAACTTCATTTTGTGCTGAAAGATCAAAAATGTCAGCTGTTGTTAAAACTGAACAATGACGTATGACTATAGTAGAACGCTGCAGTCATACGTCATCCTCATAAAATCCCTTTGTTTTTGTGAGCGTCACATAGGCTACTGATACAGTATCAGGCGCCTGTGTTTCATATTAAATAGTCTACTGGATGCAGACGTGCTGCAACAAGAGATTAATGCTTCAAATATAAATCATTTATTTCTATTAAACACTCTCCAACCAACATGTGCACAGAAAATAAGGTTTAATGTGGTTAAAGCAGGAAAGTCAGTAAATCAGTGTGCAGTGATGTATAAATGAATGTGGGTGATTGTTACAGTATCTGTTGTCCACAGCTGTTTATACTGTATGAAAAGCTTCTCCTTCACTTGATTAAATCCCTGCAGCATCTGAAGTCAGCAGGACTGATATGTTGATAAATCTGCAGCCTCTGAGAAGTGCTGCGCCAGAGCGCAGTGCCGTTACGCACCACCGTTCACTGTGTTTACCTTCATTAAATCTCCTGATGACACCAGGCTGCTACAGTAGAAACACACACACCTCTACACACACACTGTTAAAACTTCCTGTAAAAACATTCAACAACTGGCAGCAGGGTTGCCATTAAGTTACTGTAAAATTAACATTTTTTTTACTGTTACTAAAGTTTACGGTTTCGTGTTGTTAATGAAAAATACAGTATGATCTGGTTTTTCATTGCTTTATTAATAGAACTGTTTTTTTTCTTTTACAGTATCTTACAGTTGACAGATTTGTTTGATTGAACTATTTAGTTTGTATTTTTTTTTTACAAACATTTTAATAAATCTATTTTTTAACCTAAATGAATACTGACTTAGCAGGTTAAACACATAGGAATAGTCACAATACATACAATTAAAGGCACTTTTGTTAAGAAAAGGTTTTAATAGACCTGGTTGTCATTCTTCATAAAATCTGTGTCCAAAGCTGGCTACAAGCACATAATGCAAACCAGAACAAAATGTTCTTTAGGAATGAAGAACAGAGCTAAATCACTGATATTTCAATCATGTAATTACAATGTAAGAGAAAAAAAAACACAGCTTCTTATTGCACTTGACTTTTTATTTGAATATAAAGTTGGAAAGTTCACATGCAGAACAATTGCATGTTAAACAAAAAGCTGAAACAGAGCGTTCTCTCTCAAACTGTCTTTGGCTTTTTGATGGAAATAGTAGTACAAGGCACTTAGGCTCAGAAATATTGACATGATCAACTATACAGTATCACCTTTTTTGACTAAGAATATATTTCAAAATATGAAAGAGTGTTTAGAAAACCAAAGCAGGTGACCAGAACAGAAGAGTTCAGTTGAATAAAACTGCATCATTTGCTGTTAAGCAGCTTTTAACCAGAGGACTGTTCCACAAAGCAGGATTAGAAAGTTAGGCAGATAAGTGTGAAAAGATGACATCATCATGATAGTGTTTTGAATCTGTAAAGCAACATTTGAATGAGCTATTTGGATATGATTCAATTATGATTCACAATTCAAGTTCATGATAAGAAACCAAATTTCAGCAGTTTTACCATTTTTAAAGTCATGTGGTAAACTTACTAACCTTGCTTTGTGGAGCAGCAACAGTTACAGACAACTGAGCTACATCACATAATTACAAGCAAACTCTCAGATAATATCTGGCTCTATATCATGTAACATCTGAATATACTGGAGATATTGTCCAGCCTTAAGGCATATCAGTGGTACAAATAAAAAGATGAACATTACATAAATAAAAGATGTTTTGTCAATATAATGCTGTCTGTCAAAAACAGTTGAAATATAAATGAAAATATAATGAACAGCAGCAGACATGTTCCATCATGTCCAAATATGAACTGTATGTCAGGCTCTAACAAGGAACACGGTTAAGTGCAGAAGTCCAAGTATTGGGCGATGGCAGGGGAGTGAGTTAGTTAATGACTTATGGCCCAGTCAAAGACACCAGTTCTCCCAGTCTAGCCTTGGTAGCCCTCTGACTGTGTGTGTGTGTGTGTGTGTGTGTGTGTGTGTGTGTTGTGTGTTGTGTGCTGTGTGTTGTGTGTGTGTGTGTGTTGTGTGTGTGAGATTGAGAGGGAGAAAGAATTAGACGAATGAGACCAGCTGGTGTTTTGATAAATAGAAGCGAGTAATGGGATTGAGTAATCTCACCATCTTAAATGAAGTCCCACTTGAAGTCCATGAGTTTCCTCAGCAGAGTGGATACAAACTTTCAAACATTCAGATCTTTGTTTTAAATCAATTTTGATAATATTAAAACATCTGTGACCACATAGACTTTATACTGATCCACACTGAGCATCTTTTTGTTCTTCATATTTAATATAAGATGAAAAAGCTGCACTGGCTAATTCACTGTTAAGTCACTGTGTGTTTATTGAAGTAGCAGCATGTTGTCATTAATATTAATGAAGCTCTTTTTCACTGTTTGTATTTGACAGTTTTTAACCTGCATCCTGTTGGGTTCAGGTGTTTGGAGTTTCCATTTTCTAAACTTGTTCATTCTAAACCTTCTTCAGCTCTGAACAGATTATGAAACATTGAATGATTTCAAACACAATAATCTGCTTCTAACGCTACATGATTTCTTCTTTATTCAGATTGTGGGACTGCAGGTTGTCAGAGATCAGCTGTGCTTCTCTGGTCTCAGCTGTGAAGTCCAACCCCTCCCATCTGAGAGAGCTGGATCTGAGAGCAAACTCCTTGAGTTCTTCAGACAAGAAGCTGCTGTCTGATCTTAAGAAGAGTCCAGACTGTAGACTGGAGACTCTGAGGTCAGTAGAGAGTTGGAGTCAGTCCGTGCTGGTTTCAGCAGTTTTGTATTAAACACAGTTAGTATCAAAGCAAAGATCCAGTATTTCCTGGTGAACCTCCAACCTTCTCAGTGGCTGCTTTCCTCAGTGAAGCTGTGAGAGGAGAACGGTGACAGGCTTCAGGATCGGACACAACGACAGAGAGAGAGAACAGTCAGCCAATCAGATCAGCCAGAAGCTTGTTGTGATCACGTGTTTGAGTCGATGTGAAGACGACTGTTGTTGTTGTTGTTCATGTCTGCAGAAAATAAAGCTGGATTACAGCTGACAGCCTTACAAGATGTATAGAGACAGTGGTCCTCATTCATCCAACTGTCGTACCATCAAATCTGATCTGAAAGTGTTTGTTCTCTCATTTCAACACTAAAAAATTGATCAGTTCATCTTTGTCAGAGCTCTAAGATCAGTCTGACTGAAGCCTGCAAATCACTGGCTCTGATTTCACTGAACCATCATTACGTTTAGTAACCATGTGGTCTTTATACAGACCAGAACCTCTGCTGAAGTCCAGGAATCACATCTTTATATCTGTCCATCACTTATTTTGTTTCCTCCAAATATTTTCAATGACAGCCTCCATTTTTATTTGTCAAATGATATTTCAAAAGCAGATAAGATGTTGATCAACACACAGAGACTCTTGCTTTCACTTTAACAGCAGGTCACATGTAACAACAGTAAATGTGTCACTAAAGTGTTTGTGCAGTAATGATGTGTTCATGACTCTCTGCACTTTATTTCCTCTGTGTACTTCAGTGAAATCTGCTGAGTAAACAGACTTGATGCCAAAAGTCTCTGCAGGTCTGTGAGATCGGAGCTCAGTGTGTTCACTCCAACACGTTAATATGAGAGCTGAGAGGAAGCAGGCTACGCTGCACAGCTGCTCCACTTCTGGTCTGAACAGCACTGAAGTCCCTGCTGGTCTTTATACTGGATGTGCTGCATCACTGACTTGACAGCTGATGAAGTGAGTCTCACTAAACACTGATTTATGACCTCTGTTGTTTCTTCTTCTCTCATCAGATTGAAGTGGTGATCTCTGTCAGAGTGAGTGAACATCCAGGAGTTCGTGTTGAGAGAGGATCAGCTGTATCCTGATGATCCAGAGAGGTTGAAGCAGCAGCAGCAGCAGCTTGTGTGTAGAGAGACTCTGACTGGGCCATGTTACTGGGAGGTAGAGTGGAGAGGAGAGCTTCATCCAGCAGTGACTGACAGAGGAATCAGAAGAAGTGGAGATGAGTCTCAGTGCTGCAGTCTGAACTGATCTGAGAACAGCTCCACTGTCACACACAAAGTCAAGTCCACCATCATCCCTGTGTGTTCCTCTGGATCTGACAGAGTATCATCAGTGTATCTGGACTGCTCTGCTGCTGCTCTGTCCTTCTACGCAGTCTCTGCAGACACATCCAGACTCCTCCACTCAACCACCTCTTCCACCCTCCTCCTGGACCTGAGTCTCAGTCTGGATTTTGGTCCATGTGGATCATCTCTAGCAGAGGCTTGTTTAGAAAGACTTTCCTGCCTTTGTATATAACTTGTATATATGTTTTAAATGTATATAAGTTTTAAATGTCTCTTTACTGTCAGACATGTGACCATCTGTATCTGTTGAAACCAGAGTGACACTGCAGATTATTGCAGAATCACTTGACACTATAACCTTTAAGTACAAGCACATATAAATTGTAAATTGTACTTAAGTACAGTAGTTGAGTAAATGTACTCAGTTACTTTCCACCACTGCTGGCTGAACTCCTGTAAAGATTAAAGGTGCTGCAGTATTTTTGTGTTGCAGCTCCACCATGTGTAATGATGCAGTATTGCAGCTACTTTCCAGATAATATTTCTTTACATCTTTCAGCAAATAATGCAGCAATCAGCCTGCAGGTGAGGTCAAGTGTCATTCATATTAGTGTAAAGTTTCATTATATCTTTGTTTTTTTTGATGAATTGTGTAATCGATTGTATTATTGCTGTTATTAACACACACCTCCTGACATCCACAGCCTGTCCCACCTGTTTCCAAGTTGTCAGATGTAAAGACTGATATAATTCAGGCCTGCTGGTGGTAAATAAAGCTTATTTGTTCTCCAATTCTGGATTTTCAGTGTATTTCTTTTGACTATTCAGGTGTTTTGAATGTCCACCAGCTGCTGGATGCACCCAAGACTAAACTTTCTCTCCACAGCTTGTTCAATCTCAGCTCTTGGTGTAAACATTTGCATTATTACAGTAAGTGCATTAATGAGTCTGCTGTCTTTGAGTTTTTCATCTTGTATTATTGCAGAAGAGATTACAGCCCCTGAACATGTTCCTGTTCATATCGACTGTCAGTGTTTCAACCAGCATCATTGTTTCATCATTGCATAAGTTGTTTCAGGTTTTTTATGTAAAAATGCAAAACATTTAGCAGTAGTAGTGTTGATAATATATAACTTATAAGACTGCTCTGTGATAGCTGATGTTTTTTTCTGTGGTGCTTTCAGGTGTTAACTTGTGTCTTCTGAGTTTTGACATTTGGCTGAAGAACAGCAGCCTTTTTATTTGATGAAGCGACCAAATTAGTATTTTCCTTTTTAACTTTTAAACTCTAAAGGTAGTTAAAGGTAACTTTAACTTTTGACTGTTCTGAAAAGATGCAAACCTGAATGCCCTAATGTCCATTTTATCACACTAGCACATGAACGCACCACAGGACTGACTCTCTTGTACACACTTTTAGTTCAGTCTTTCTTTAGCTGTACACAGTGTCATTGAACAGAAAATAACAGTTTTTATTTTCATTTTCAGCATCTTTTAACAGCATTAAAACATATTAAAACATCGTTACTTCCTACAGTTCAGTGCTATTTGATTTGAGAGCAAAGATTTAACATTGGTGACTGTTAGTTATTGAAGAATTCATTCTTTATCGTACAAAATAAACTCATTATATTTATTGTCCACCACATTCATTTCATATGTACAGAGTCTTCATACAGGCATACTGTTGAGACTTGTTGACTGTTAAGTCACCTGTGCAGGTACATCTCTGACTACATGTACACAAGGAAGCAGAAGGAGTTAACATGTAGCAGGTCAGTCAATCACAGCAATAGAATAACGCTGCCATCTGCTGGTGAAAGCAGGCTACTACTGAACCGTTTATCTGCTGCTCTTTGTTGTCAAGTTATTCTGAGAGATACCAGTCGGTGCCAAACACCAGCCAATAGCTGTATTTCACAACAGACAGACTTACACATCACTGATTTGAAGGATAATCATGCTCTCAGTTTTGGAACAACATTTCCCATAATGCTTTAGGGGGATAAGCCGGACGTATAGCGTTGCCATGGATATACAGACATCGTTGGATTACTTGGATACTGAAGAAAATTTATGGGGAGCGTCTTTTATTTCTAAGCAGATTTACGGACATTTATTCGCGATGCACATCACAAATGATGATATCGTCGAGAAGTGTAAGTCACGCTGAATCTAAAAATGTATATTATGTATGTGTGTTCAGATTTCAGTCTTCTGGATTATTTCGTTTTTCAACCAGTTTAAACCAATAAAAATGCTGTTGAAAGTTTCTAGAGGTCGGAGTAAAATTCTATGTAGCGGAGGAAAACCAGCTTTACGCATTTGGGAAGCTGTAACAAGCAAATGTTTGGTGTTTGTGTTGAATTACAGTGGAATCAAACTACCATTCCCGGCAACGCTTGCGGCGGCGGAACGGAAGAGGCGGAGTCTGAGCCAACATGAGGGAAAATAAGAACATGTCCGAGTCCCCCTCTCAAGCGGGAAAAGAAATACCGGCGAAAAAACAAAAACTAAGCAGTGACGAGAACAGTAACCCCGATTTATCAGGAGACGAGAATGTAAGCAGTTCAACCGTGTTGTTTCTTACGCTACAGAAGTCCCATAATTAGCTCCTGGCGAGTTAGCTTCGTGCCAAAGTAGCCGACCGGCTAAAGCGGTTAGCTAGCAGCTTTGTCCACCTGGTAACAGCTGGTCAAACGTACCTCTAATGTAAACTTGTTTATTAATATACACAGACAGTGTCATACTCACTGATTATCTGTACTGTGCATACTTTGGTGACGTTTTTAATATGCTCAGACTACAATCATTCACGTGTGAACTAACGGTAGCATTAGCAGTAGCAGCTAATACAAGTGAAACAGGTAAAAGATCAATTGAATTGTGACTTATGGCAGACTCTAGTTAGCTATTTAATTAAGGAGACGTAAACTTTGGAGTTGTTAGAAATAACTAGTTAATAACTGTTCCAACCAACTTGGAAAGTAAATAATCGTATCACAGTCATTTTGGTATCTGATATTATTTACTTCCTCTTAGCAAATATGAACTAACGTACAGTCAATAAAGTGCTTATTGTTAAACCCTTTGTGCAAGGTTAAAGTGATTGAAGGTTAGTGACTAATGTACATGCTGCAACAAAATCTTATCGGTAAAAGTTGCAGCTAATAGATAAAATACTCATCTAATTTACAGTATGACTGTGGCAGAAATGGATGGACGTAATACAGATTATTGTTCACATCATTAGGGTGATAGTGAGTCTTTTCCACAATGCAACAAGTGTGAAAAGCAGGTAATTGCTATAGGGTTGCAACTAAGTATTATTATCATTATCGATTAATCTGGCGATTATTTTCTCGATTAGTTGTTTGGTCTAGAAAATGGTGAAAAAAATGATGATGACATATCCTAAAGCCCAGGATGAAGTCCTCAAATGTCATCTTTTGTCCCGATGAACAGTCCACAACTCAAAGATATTCAGTTTACTATCATAAAAGACCAGGAAATATTCTCTTTTGAGAAACTGGAATCAGAGAATTTGGATGTTTTGTTTCTCAAATAATGACTTGAAACGATAAATCTATCAACAAAACAGTTAGCGATTAATTTAATAGTTGGTAACTAATCTAATTTAGTTAATTGATTGAAATGACGTGGTTATTGAATCTTATTATGGGTATTTTCTGAGTTTTTCCTCTTTTAATAACCCATATTAGGGTGCAGACATCCACGTTTACAGCAGCCATTCATTTCTATTAGATTAGTTAGATTTTCTTCTGCGAGTGACATCAATTAACTTGTCAAAAGTGTTGAAAATTAGGTGTGTTTTGGTGAAACCCATCTAACAAGAAGCACTTAATAAAAGTTCCATCCTGTGTTTGTTTTTGCTTGTCAGCCAGTAATAATTTGTGTACAAGAGTGTGAAAACAGATACTGGTAACAAATGTTGTTTCTGTCATTGTGATGTGAAAAGTAAGCACTGAGTCTCTGTGAGAGAAGTTAGTTTTGACTGAGAGTCATTTCTGCAGGATAAACCTTAAAGACACATCACCTGTATCTTTTCGCATTTGTAGGATGATGCTGTCAGCGTTGAGAGTGGGACCAACGCAGAGCGCCCGGACACACCCACCAACACTGCCAACGCCCCGGGCAGGAAAAGCTGGGGCAAGGGCAAGTGGAAGTCCAAGAAGTGCAGATACTCTTTCAAATGTGTCAACAGCCTGAGGGTGAGTGCACACACCATCCTCAACAGTCTGATTACCCACCAAATGAACACCACACATCAGGTGACTTCATTCCACCCTCTTGAGTTTGGTTGATGATCACATAATGATTTCCACAGGAGGACCACGGCCAGCCGCTGTTTGGAGTCCAGTTTAACTGGCACAGCAAGGAGGGAGACCCGCTGGTGTTCGCCACAGTCGGGAGTAACAGGGTAAGTGATGATGAGCCACCTGAGTCATAAATTATTCCTTTTGTATTTCTAAATGGCACCATTTCTTGATATTGCTTGTCTGTTGTTGGACTGTGACATTTAAAACATTCATATTTTAGACTTTTGGGAGGGTTTTTATCTCTATTAATGTGTTTTAGCTCATATATATATATATATATATATACACACACAGGTGTACACATCAACTTTTTCTTTGTGTAAAAAAACTTCTTTTGTCATTTGTTGACGTCTCAGTCCAAATTTAACTCACATTGTCTTTTCTTCACCAGGTAACTCTGTATGAATGTCACTCTCAGGGAGAAATAAGACTCTTGCAGTCTTACGTCGATGCAGATGTATCCTTTCACCTAACCGACTACTTCCTTGTTGTCTTATCAGGACATAGTTGCTCTTGTTTTTAAACAGCTATCACATAACCTGAATGACAGAAAACCAAAGTAAACATATTTAATCACTAGTCAGTTTAGAATTCAAACAATGTCTGGATTAAGATAAGGCCATACTTCTCGTCTTTGCTCAGAAATGTGGTTTGTGTCTTTATCTTCTGGAAATTATCCAAACAAAATAAAAACTATGCAGAGAACTGGTGCCAGATGAGGGGAAAAAAAGTCTTAGTACAAAAGGAAAGAATGAATAAACCTTCTCTTGATAAAAGTTCAGGAAAATGATCTCTAGGAAACTTTCAGTCTTGTTTTCCTTGACTCAAGCTGTTCAAAGGCAGATGAGAACTTCTACACGTGCGCCTGGACCTACGACACCAACACCAGTCACCCCCTGCTGGCTGTAGCCGGGTCCCGAGGCATCATCCGAGTGATCAATCACATCACAATGCAGTGCATCAAGGTACACTTGATCTTCTGTCAGCTGAAAATAAAACGTGTGCAGAGTCAGCGGACTGGATCAGTTTGTAGGAACCTTGAATCGTGTGTTCCTCGCTAAACTCACCAATAATCAGCCAGACTTTTCCTACCAATAAACACTTGTCCTCATTCCTCTTCCTGAACACACTGATGCAATATAAATATATCTGATTTAAACATTAGAAACGTTATTAATGGAAAACCGATTCTACGGCACAGTTCACTGCTCAGAATAAATCTGTCATGTCTACAAGTAATACTTTTTTGTTTTGTTTTGTATTTTTAATCCAGCATTATGTGGGTCATGGGAACGCCATAAATGAGCTGAAGTTTCACCCGAGGGATCCAAATCTCCTCCTGTCTGTCAGCAAAGGTAAAAAAACAAAACAAAAAACAACTTCAGTAATAATGAAAAACATTTATACAAAACCTTTCTAATAGTGAAGGGAGAAATTTAGCTTTCTAAAGCAGTTGTATGTAAAAACGGTTGACTGTTTGGAAGCATTTGTATGGATGGATTCAATCTGAGACATTAATGAAACCGTTAGAATAGAAGTGATCTCACTGTTTTCATTATTGTTATTCTGTTCGATTACATCTATACTATTAGATCATATTTAACCGTCTGCAGCTGTATTCTTAGACGTTGTGGCAGATTGAGAAGCTCAGCCTGTATCCAAAACCAGCGCAACACGTCTCTGATACGAGTGTGACGTAACAAGGCCTCGTTTGGGATGGTCGTATGATTATTGGTGCTGTGAAACGAGGCATCGCCACATCTTACTGCAATACGTTTGCTTTGAAAGGTCGAAGATACTGTCAGATAGTCTGCTTCGAGCGTGACATCACTACTTTCTAATCACATTTTTCTAAAAGACGGATGGTCGGCCACATATATTCCTTTGTGAGGTAAATACAACAGCAGTGACACATAAAAAGACCATATTCTTATGTAATAACTTCAACTTTGATGGCTTTATTGATCTCCTCTTGACAATAAAAGTTCTCTCTTATCTGGTTTGCTGCTTCCCTCTTTGTTTATAACCACACATATAAAGTATAGAAAACATTAAAGAAGTAGATTACAGTATCACAATTTCAATTCAGGAGCACAATCTAGACAGTAAAGATGTTGTCAGACTGCTGACGGATAGCGAGGATGGTTCAGGGTGTTGTTTTTACAGCGTGATTGTCAGGTGGTTCCTTAATCCGACAGTGTGGTTTGTTTGATGAGGGTCATGTGAACAGCAGCAAGCAAGTTTAATCTTTAATTTAATCATGTGAATGTTGACTGGGCACATTTCATGTTTTCTTATGCTACATCCACACTTATACGTTTTAGTTTTAAAAAACTTCTGCTACATTTACGCCCAGCGTCCACACTACTGCACCTGCTGACCTTGTTTTTTGGTTTGAAAACTGATGGGATTGTGTTTTAATCTGGACGGTCTTTTGAAAACGATGACGCAGATACCCACGTTCACTTCCTGATTGGGTGTTGTCAGTCACGACGTGTCCTTCCCTGATTCGTCACGCCCCTGTCACGTGACCCTTTTCCAGAAGAAAAGAAAGGACATCAGCCTTGACGACCGGTGGTTAATTCAACGTGTATAACAAATTACATGTGTTGCTGACCTTGGCTATGCTAGCAGCTGGTCTTCTTCTATAGTATTTTCTGCCAGTAAGCGACCAACCGCAGAGTAGACAATCTGCTTCCTGTTTACACCGGCACGCACATGCCCAGTGTACGTGAATGGTCATGTGATATTCGTTTTCACGCGTGTTAGCATTGACAGAAATGATTTCTGAGATTGTTTTCGTTTTAAAACGCCATTTTAAAATGAAAACGTATTAGTGTGGACGCAGGATCATGATTGTCGCTGTTGGATCGGTGCAGAGGAGGTGAAACTTCAGCTGTTCTACTGCTGCGTTAAATTAATTAAGGTGTAAAGAGGAAAATAAATATCTCTCCAGTATTTGTTCAGTTTTCAGTAAAATTTTCCTGATGAACAAACAGTCCGTTTTACGCTGTATCTCTGTTTCCTCAGATCATGCCCTTCGTCTATGGAATATACAGACAGACACATTAGTGGCCATATTTGGAGGCGTTGAAGGTCATCGAGATGAAGTCCTGAGTGCTGTGAGTAACCATCTGAAGAATAATCCACTAACACAGAAAAACTAGATGGCGTTTAAGATGTGTTGTTGTTGTTTTTTCATCCAACTGCAGGATTTTGATCTCTTGGGTGAAAAAATTATGTCATGTGGGATGGACCACTCCCTAAAACTGTGGCGTATTAATTCAGAGAGAATGCAGAAAGCAATTCGTGGATCTTATGAGTACAACCCCTCCAAGACCAACAGGTAAAAATCACACACACAGACACACTCAGAAGTGGGATTTTCATGTCACATTTTAATCCGTGTAAAACTTTTTGATCCAACGTGTTTTCTTCAGGCCTTTCGTCTCACAGAAAATTCACTTCCCTGACTTCTCAACACGAGACATCCATAGAAACTATGTGGACTGTGTGCGGTGGCTCGGGGACCTTATCCTTTCCAAGGCAAGTTATTAGTGAGTGTAAAGATACTAAAGACACAGAACGTAAAGAATGTCCTAAAATTACACATAATTTATCTGATAAAATAGCAGAATGTCAAAAAAGAAAAATGGAGGTGAAACAACTGTGTGAGGTAGTTTAATAAGTTATTAATTAATCTTTCTTGTCTCCTCGTAGTCCTGTGAAAATGCCATTGTGTGTTGGAAACCAGGAAAGATGGAGGACGACATCGACCACATTAAACCGAACGAGTCAAACGTGACGATTCTCGGACGCTTTGATTACAGCCAGTGTGACATTTGGTACATGCGCTTCTCCATGGACTTCTGGCAGAAGGTGAAATATCTGATTTTTCCATCTGTAGCTGCGTATATGGTCGTTTTATAAATCACAGTTAAGAGTTTGTTCCAATTGCTTTACACACATAATAGATGCAAATCAACTATAGTCATAATAAAGTCATGGCAAAATGACTTCTTATTTGTAGATTGCTTAAACAGTTTTTAATAGATACAGAAGAAGAAACTGAAGGACAGTTTTAAAAATAATTGTGCATAGTGTTAATCATCTTGTTTTTTAATCAATGAATATAGATAACCCTAACCCTATTTACATTTTCAACCCTAATATTGATGAGGTGCATTTTTTTAAAGGTTTTGTTGCATTAAAATTGTGTGTTTTCAGCTTTAAGTCTGGAATTAAAATCTCAGCACAAACTCAGACAAAGTGTTGGTTACATCTTGTTCCTGTTGGTAATGTTTAGCCTTCTGTGATGCTCTTTCACAGATGTTGGCTTTGGGAAACCAGGTGGGGAAGCTTTACGTTTGGGACCTCGAAGTGGAAGACCCACACAAAGCAAAGTAAGTTAACGCCGGAGGAAAGAGAGTTTTTTTTTTTTATAACAACAGATTAATCTCAGTTTAAATCCGCATCCACAGCCAGGACACTACTGATGACTGTCAGCTGAATCTGCCAGAAATATGAATGAAATGTTTCATAGCAGACTGAAGCAGGTGTGACGTTACACACAGCTACGGCTGTCATATCAGTGTCATCAACTCTGCTAAAGTAGTTGCAGTTGACTCTGCCAGACATCCTGAATCACTGGCTTTGGTTTAAACTTTCTATTTCAGTATGAAAGGTGTAGACGAAATAATAGAAACACCTAACTATACAAAGTTAATGTTTTTGTTGAGATTGTAAGAGGTGTTCATCTTCAACTCTGCGTGTTTTGTGAAGCAAATATCCTGTTAACTGTCATGATTCTCACCACAATGCATCATTTGGAAATGTTGGTGATTGATGCAAACAAAAACTAACTTTTGACCACGGTCGTATTAAAACATTCAAGGCCAACGTAACATAAAAAGTAGTAATTGAGAATGAGGTGGCGGTATGTTTTATTTACTGATGTGATCGATCAGTTGAGATCTAGAACAGTTCTGCAAATCAATCATTCAGTCATCATTTTTATCAAGCAAATAAAGAAGAAGAAATGATTTTCAGTTGAATATCTGTGTTTTGGACCGTTGGACAGACAAAACAAGCAGTTTAAAGACACCTTGCTTCTCATTAAATTCACCAAAATAATAGTCAGTAAAACTCTAAGTTTTTGCCTTTTGTTTAATTGTATACATTACAAATAATTCATGAGTTGAATCAAAAACAAGCTGAAATATTCCTCTTTGTGTAGTTTCAGTCTTGCCGGTCACAGAGCTGAATATAGAGTGAAAAACACAAACGTTTGTTATACGACGGCAGCTTGTAGGACTTTATTTCGTGAGGCTCAGTGTGGATTTCCTGCAGTATTTGATTGATTTGCTGTCAGCATGTCTACGGTTGTTTTAAACCTCGCTCAACAGTCTCCTCTCTGCTCCTCAGGTGCACCACACTGACCCTCCCCAAATGCACGTCGGCCATCCGGCAAACCAGCTTCAGCCGTGACAGCAGCATTTTGATAGCTGTGTGCGACGACGCTTCGATCTGGCGCTGGGATCGACAGCGCTGAAGAGTTTCGAGCAAAGGAATTCGGTTGTTCCCCTTGCTCACCTTTACCCCGCCCCCTCAACGTGTCGCCCTGTCGTACAGATCTACACTGCAAAAAAAAACAAAAAAAAACCCGTCCGTTTGAACATTTAGTCTCCCGTGTGGTCTTAAAAATATTCCCTAAAAAAAAAAAAAAGGTGGGAAATTGTGCCGAGATGAGGTGACTCCATTTGTTTCTCCAGCCAAGGAGATTGTTTTCATTTCCTGTTTGTCTGCCAACAGGAGCTTTGAGAAAGAAAAAAACAAACAAACAGCAGATTTATAAGAAGTTTTTAATCTAATAAAACATGATTGGTGATGTGGGATTTCTGTTATTAGATGAACGTTTTTTCAGCCACAGCCATGAAAGTAAAGTTATACTTTGTTCTAAATCATAAGTGAATGTTTTAACTGTAAGAAATAGGAATAATAAGAATATGTTGTAATGTTAAGCCCTCAGAGTGCCTTCTAGCTTCCTATGCAGTGTCATTATTTGGAAATTATTAGATTAATCAATCACCCGATTTCTCTGATATCAGGGAAATAATTTAGAGACGAGTGGAAGCATCGGTCATCTCATCCACCCGGCAGGTTTTTTTCACTCTTTTTAAGAAAAACACAGTAGATAAAATGACCAAAGATGGATTTTTTTTTTTTTTTTTTTTTGCAGTGTGCCACCTTTTATATTCATGAGTTCACAGAATAAAAATTAAGATTTCTCTTTTCCTTTTTTGTCTTCTAAGTTTTCCTACATTCCTTTGCATCTTTTTTTTTTTTTTTTTTTTTTTTTTTTTTAAAGCCCACCTGGTTTGTTTTGATGCCCCCTTCCCTCCCTTCCACCTACACACACACACACTCACACACTTTGACTGTTTTTGCGTCATTCAGTGTGACATCGGAGGCTTTATTGAGTGCAGTCAATAAAATGTTGTTTTTTTTGTAAATTGAAACTCTAGAGTCAGTTTGTGCAATTCAGAGTATTGAAACTGAAAAATATTGTTCTTTTATTTGAATCTTGTGTTATTTACCAGGCAAAAAGTCACATGAAATTGCATTGAAGTCATTTGTAACAGAGGAGTAATTAGGCTCAGTTGGCATTTGATTAAAATACTTACAGTAGAAAACGGGATTTTCTTTTTGAGTCCCAGTAATAGCCTAAAGGTCAGCTGAAGGGAGGAGTGGAGGGTCATTTTGCCTTTATGGAGTCCTTGTATTTGAATTTATTTGGACTTGAATAAAACTTATTTTTCTACACACACTATTGTTCATTTTCTGACACCAACTTCCCCTTAAAATAACTACTGTGACCCTGACAAACTGCAGTTTAATACAATGATTTTGAGTCGTGATTGTCTTCTCTTCACTTTCTCCTCCAACATGCAGAAGTCATGTGATCGCAGGCTTCCCCCCTCTCCTCTCCCTTCCTCCGTCCTCATGAATCCCCCCTGATCAAAAACCCCCAGCATGAGAGCTGAACGCAAAAAAAAAATGACGTTTAGCCGGAGTGCGCACCGGCGCAGCGCTGCGCTCCTCTTATCTCCAGGAACAGGACGCAGCGCTCGCCCACTGCGGACTTTTGCCCTCCGACTTTGATACTAGGTGAAGATAAGCCAAGCGGCATCAGAGCAGCTCGGACATGTTTTCGCCGAAGTCGCCTAAAAGTCTGTCCAAGTATGTGTCTAATGGTGCCGGAGAGCAGATTTGTATGGTGGAGTGTCTCTGTAAGCCGGAATGCACCTGCGGCGTCCAGTGCGCCAGCGGCAGCAGGAGACGATGTGCGCCTGACTTCAAGGTAGGCCTTCATCTACAGCTGATGACCTGGCGTGTATGTGATTCACCTCTCTAAAAAAAAAAAAAAAAGTCGTCTAACATGTCCTGACTAGAGATTCATCTGCTGCAAATCACTTGATTTTGGTAAATCAGAGCTTAATAAGTCGATGAAACATCAAAGGAAACAATATTTATGCTGCTCAAAACTATTTTCTCCAATTTTTGTGTTTTTTTTTCTTGTGAAATACTGGATAGTTTCACCTCTTTATGTCTCAAATGATTCAAATTCAAAGAGAAATTCACTGAGCTGGTCAATACTAATAGACATGTACAGTCAGTTTGGATTAAATAGATACAAGTCAACTTTAAGGTGTCACGAGCCAAAAAAAAAAAAAAAAAAAGTAAGGAAACTCTGCATGCAACAAGTCAGATCAGTTGATTTGTTCTGGAAGCAGCCAGCATTGGACAAGAGACTTATTGTGTGGAAGTGAAAGTGAATGAATCTGTAACACCTACTGTGCTCCTATGGAGGTTGAATGCACTTATTGTAAGTCCAGTTTGGACAAAAGCGTCTGCCAAGTAGTTGTAATGTAATCATGCAAGGATTGAATCTACTAGAAGGGTTTAGAGTTACACATCTAACAAAGTGTGGAGTTATTTCATTTATCGTAATTTTCTATATGTAGGTTGTTCCACTTAAAACAACAAAGTTTTAAAAGTCATTGAGCTTTTTTAAACGAAACAGTTTGAAAGAATTTAGGGCTGTAAGTAATGATTATATTCATTTGATCTGTAAAACGGTGAAAAAATGTTGATCACTGTTTCCAAAAGTCCAAGATGCAACCAAAAATGTGTTGTTTTGTCCTGAACAACAGTCCATAATCCAAAATATTCAGTTTACTGTCATAGAAGACTAAAGAAACCAGAAAATAGTCACTTTCGCAAAGCTGGAACGAGGGAATTTTAGTATTTTGTCTCTTCAAAAATGACTGAAAATGATTAATTGATAAACAAAATAGTTGGCGACTATCGACTAATCGATTAACCGCAGCAGCTCTTAAAGAGTTTATGATCTTTCACACATTTTGTGGTGCTTTAAACTTTGCTGTAATTGTGATTTTTCTCAGGAGTGAACAAGGTGAGTCTCCTGGAAACTACAATAACATCTGATCCAAAGAAGTTTAAATTAAAATAAGTATTTCTAGATGGTTTTGGAAATGTAACAACACATATGAGAGAATAACTGAAGTGAATAATGAGAGTGATACAGGATGTAAACTGTAAGATAGGTTTACAAGCATAAAGCCAATCAATGATGCTGAGCCTGGTGTTAACAGGTAGATTATTTAAGTGGATAGATTCGATTGGTGCAGCAGCTGCCCAATGGTTAATTTCTATCTCTCATCCTCAAAGATAACATGCCACATGGAAGAAAATATTTATTCTGCATGCAGGTGCCAAAAGAAAAGTTAAGACAGCAAGGCGTGACAGCGGGTACTCAGGATGCAGGTAGGCAGCGTATTAAAAACTGAAAATAAAGTAAAAAAGGATAGAAGATAAGCCAGATGTGTGTAGTGGGGACATTCATTAATTCAAATTAAATTAAGTTGGTGGCAAAAACCTTTTCTAATTTTGTGATTTATTGTTGATTAGTTAGATGTAGTCCTTACTGTTGCATTCTGCTTTGGAAAGTTTGCAGTAATTTCAAGACTTAATAGTGCATTTACTATTCTAAATTGTCATAATCATGTTCAATAGCACTGATATTTTACATCTCAGTGTGCTATTATTCCTATAAACCTAAATGTTTGATGTTCAAATTATTATTTTAAATGCTATTGCTGCAAATTTAAACTCTTAAAATGCCAAATGAATACTCTGTGGAGCAGAGCTGGACCGGTCCAGGGTCCCTGACAGACCCTGAACCCAAGATTGGGCCTCAATGCAAAATGTAATTTAGATTAAGCCTTGCTTTGTGCTTAAATAAACATAAATCTAGGATAGTAAATTAAATCATAAATGAAATCAATCTTTCATGACAGGCCTAAAGCTCTGTGTAAGTCACAGTTTCTCTCTTGCTTCATGGCTGCAGCAGATAAATGAACCATAAAATGCAGTAGAGTCACTAGAAACTACACTGTGACGCCATAAAAATACCACCGTACAATGTTGTGGAGACACTGGAAATATGTAATCGTGGATGATCTAGATGTTTCTGGGAAACGTTCGTGTTCGTACGCTGCCTCTGTGTGTTATTTATTTGAACAGTAGTCATGAACCGAGCAGCCAACATTTCAGTGTTTGCCTTTCAGTGTAAAGCAAAGGGGCACATGGGGACAGATCTATGTAGCCATCTGTCCGTAGTTACTGTGGTATTCCTCGTGATTTAAGACTGATACTGAATGTGCAGCTCATTTTCCAACTGGGCTGCTAGTTGTGCAGCAGCCCCAGTGGCCTAATGGATAAGGCACTGGCCTCCTAAGCCAGGGATTGTGGGTTCGAGTCCCATCTGGGGTGATTTCCAGCAGAGTGGCGCAGCGGAAGCGTGCTGGGCCCATAACCCAGAGGTCGATGGATCGAAACCATCCTCTGCTAGGGAAGTTACTTTAAGAGTGTTTGGCCATTCATTTATTTCTCATGTAACCTTTGTTCTTGGATCGTCTAACACTTTGAGAACGCTGTGATAGGTTACCGTCACATGAAAAAAAGCTCCTTAACTAATTTTACGTCTTTTGAAACTGCTAAATATGTGATTTTAATGGCTTCTAGGCACTTAAAACTCGTTAAGAAGCCTTTTTATAATTCTTAAAATGCACATGTGCACCTTTAGGAAAAACATTATTCTTCCTTACTGGTTTTCTTTATTAAAAATGTCATTTTACACCATATATACACTCACAAACAAACATCAGTTTGTATAAGAGCCTGTCACTACACTTAAAACATAGTGTACACAGTGAGCATTAAAAGTGACATGTGCCATTTTGAAAAAGTGACATATATTTTGATAAAGGTCATAGCCAGCATGACTGAAATCTCCACCCAGTGCAACATTTTATATTTTCTCTTGGGGCTGACTCTCCCTCTCAGTTCTGTGAGGTGCCAGTGACTATTGACTTTAAGCAGAGTCACGTTGGGAGGCTTATGTAAAGGGCCGGTCATGTGGCTTTTAGGTGCCAAAACTGGCAATCCTGGACTTTTCTCTGATGGGGTCAAAGGGAGGCCCCCAATTTAGATGACACTGTGTTGAGGCAGTGAGAGTATTCTAGTCAGTTAAGTTGAATTAACCAATACTGAAGACCTTTTTTTTTAAGTTAACATATGGTGAGCACCCACAATATGTAGCAGCCTGACTTATATGGAGGAAATGTGTGACCTCCTGTTTGCAGTTTTTTGCTGATGAGTAACGTGATAAGCAGAAACCAGTTGTGAGTTTCAAATGTTTGTTTTACCCACAGAGCTTAACTCTTGACATCGCAGCACCTGCAAGCACAATGCAACAAGAGCTTTTGAGAGTCTAGCAAATAGCTGCAGGGCCGTAGCCACAAATATCGAGGTCATAAACTAGAAAGTGTTTTTTTCTTATATGGTTTGATTGGAAAATGACTAACCAGTAGGCTATCTGATCATTTCCAGACACATCTTAAAAGGTCTATAGGCTGTTAATTTTATTTTATACTGACATTAAGCAGCAGGTCTAAATTTCAAATTGCAAGTTGATAAATGATCCTGACAGACTATTTCCATGCTGATTTCCTCAATGGTTGCAAAGTCCCTGAGTGGAGTAACTTGTACGAGATCTGAGTTGTAAGAAGTCTGAACAGATTTAAGGTGGAGGGTTGGAAGAAGAGGGACAAATCAGGGAGGAATGGGGGGGTCAAGTGGGGATTGTGGAGTAGTTGGCTCAAGGATCCCAGGGAGCTCAAACTCAAGAGAAGGGGTAGCATCTTCTCATACCTTTACCATTTCCTCTTGCATTTCCTGCACTTGGGGTGAAAAGAGCAAAAGAAAAAAAGAAAAAACCCGCCACGCTTGAATAGATGGAACAGGAAATTAAAAGTATGTTTGAGGTCTGTGTTGTGTTTGTTTCTGAGCCAATAGCAAGAAGTTATAAGATATCTCTTGTGCAGATACTAACAGTGTCCGGAAGGTTTTCAGAGATCTGAGACATTGTGTTGTTAATCCGTCTGAATCAAAGAGCAAGAGCTTCTTTTTAGAGACATTTTGCACTTCACAAATGGCGAAATCAGGGGTAAAGATATGGAAGAATTATTAGGTTTATAGGAGGGGAAAAAAATGCTCAAATGACACACCTGTCTTTCATTTTTCAGGAGAATGGCCCTGACATTGAGAAACAAGGCCTTGACAACTTGGCCTATGAGTACGGAAGCCAGAGTGAGCTCTACCCTCCACCCCAAACTGCCTCCAGAGCAACCTTCAAACTCCTGGGACTCACCTCGGAGCACCAGGTCAAAAATACCAAGAGCAGAATCTCCAGCCTGAGCGGAGTACTTGCCGTCCACTTGTCTTTACCCAGCAGGTTGGCCAAGGTGGACTATGTAACCTCAGTTATCACAACCAAAGAGATTGCCCTGGAGCTCCAGACCATGGGATACAATGTGGAGTCAGCGGTGCAGATCAGGGTGGATGGTATGCACTGCCAGTCCTGTGTACAATCCATTGAGGAACAGATCAGTCCTTTACCAGGGGTTTCACATATTCAGGTGTCTCTTAAAGACAGTGCAGCGCTGATTATATTTCATCCGCTGCTAGTTACACAACAGGAGCTGAGAGACAAGATTGAGGATATGGGGTTTGATGCCACTTTATTGGCCGATGATCCATCCGGAGAAGAAATAAGCCACTGGGAGAGGGATATACTGAATTCATCAATCCGGACCGTAACCGTTTGGATTGTTGGGATGACTTGCAACTCTTGCGTGCAGTCCATAGAAGGGAGGATCTCTCAGATGACAGGGGTGCAGTCCATAGTAGTGTCACTGAAGGAGGAGAAGGGAACGATAACCTTTGACCTCAATCTCACGGAGCCGGAACAGCTCAGGGCAGCTATCGAGGACATGGGCTTCGAAGCATCACTTCAAGGTAGGCACCAATGAGAAACGTTTACTTGGAATTAAATTTAATAATCCGACTCTGTATATCAAACAGGATATGGATGATAAAACACTTACAGACAGAAAAAGGAGAACTTGCAGCTGACAGGGGAGATAAAGGGGAAGAGACAAGAAAATATGTGTGTTTGGCCGGATCTCTAGTGTTCAAATACAACTCTTAGAGGCCCCAGGTAACCACGTTTTACACACTGTAACAGGTCAAGGAAGATGGATTAAACGAGTGACATTTAAAGCTGCTGTAGTCAGTATTTTTATATTAAAGGACCCCTTCACTCAAAAATGTTTCTTCTTCTTCTTCCTTCAGTTGGATGTTTGAGCTTCTCTGTGCAGAATGATGTCTGTGCAGAGTTTGTTTTTACATTCATCTGCTGAAAGTGGAGAGTTTCTCTGTGCTCACCAAAAGTCAGAGTTAAATGGGTGTACCTAAGAGCATGGTTTGTGACATCACAACTAGTCTGAAACCAATAGAGGGCCAGTATGCAACTTACACACATCTGATGTGGAAACTTGAGGCCTCCAGCACACATACACTGAGAATGAACTTGACCTCCTACAATGAACATCTTGTGTCCCGCGTTTTCAGTGAGGAAGAAAGAGCAGATGTCGTTTTAAGGATTTTTAACAAGGTTAACAACTTATTATTCCAAGCAGAGGATTGTATATGTCCTAAAAAACGCAGACAGCAGATAGACAAAGTTTGCTAGTGACTGTGAGCGTTTAGAGCCAGATAATGAGAGTGAATGATGAACTTAGATTCATCAGGTTGACCAGATGCACGACTCAAAATTAATGCTAATGCTGCTCCGTATCAGCTTGATGTGTAAATAAGTAGATGTTTGCTAACAAGTCCAACATATCGACTGAAAAGGTGACGATATGTCAGTGTTGTGTTTACAGCGTACGATTTACAGCAACATTTTGTGGTTCTGGATCCGTTTGGTGGTTTAGGGACTGCGACACAATAGCTTGAGCGTTTAGGGGAGAATTTACCTCACCATAACCAGACAGATGAGTGCAGGCATGTTTATTTATTAGTAGCAAGGAGAAGAAAACTGCAACATGCAATAAAAAGTACATAAAATGTAAGAAAATACAAGTAAATACAAATAGTGAATTTGTCAGCTCCAATATAACAGAGCGGAGTAAAAACATCCCCACTCCTCAGCACTACCTCAGCTCTTTGCGTCCTTATCTTTCCCACACGAGGAGTGTGTTTTGGAACACAAGTAGCATTGAACTGGTTTGGCAACTCAAGGCAGGAAAGAACCCATTGTTAGATGTCTATGAACCGCATATGTTCTTATCATTCAAGTGATGTTTTCATTCCCACCCATGCATTCTTGCAGATGGCGTGTTAAGATGCAGTCAGGAGAACTGTGCTGTTTATAACATTGTGTATACTGCCACAGAATCTGGTTTAGTCCTGTAGTAACTCCATACATTATGAGCAAAAAGACTTTCATTAAGTGCTTTGGGCCACTAAGCCAAACAGGACGCCTCATATTCACCTCACCTCAGTTTCCACCGGTTACCGTGGAAACCAGACAAGTATGCCCTCCAGTGCGACACGGAGGGCTCTTACAACCGGCCGGTGCTTTCTTGTGGGATTTAATGACAAAAACAGCTTGCCAAGACGTGGAATTAACTCAGGCAGATTATGAGCAGATTCCTTCATGTACCTTTTTTTTTTTTTTTAGGTAGCTGAGTTGAATTTTTCAGCTTCAAAGCAGAAAGCAGTGCAGCTCTTTGGACCACTGCCGGCCTGTACTTATGTTTAATTCATACCTTAAACTGAGAACAGTTAGTTATATCTGCACCAATTTACTGTCTATAAAATCTATGCCAGGTGCTCAAACTATGGTATAAGATTAAATTTATTTCAGGAGACATGCAGGGTATCTGCAAACCTTGAAAAGCCTTAAAGGGTAACTGCAAACTAAATCATTTTTATACGCTCACATAGGCTTATCTTGTCATATAGTGTGTTAATTATTTTTTCCAATACACATATTCAATGTAAAAACTGCTTTTTTGGCTCAAACTTTTAATTTGTGCCTGCTTGGATTTGAAAATTCTGTTGGGTCTAATGCTCTGGCCCTCCCTAATCGTGACTTATTAGGTAAGACTTTATATTTCAGATGTCAGCTGCCACGCCAAGTATGGCATTGTACTTGAACAAGAGATTTATTCCTTTTCTGTGGCAGTAAACACAACACATGGGCCCGCCGATAGTATTCAGAGCAAGATATTCAGGGCTGATGATAGTTAACCATGATAAACAGCAGGGCTACAATTATGTACTGACACCCCCATAGACTTTTTAAAAATTATTTTCCTCAAAAAAGGCCTTAGAAGGTATTAAAAAGTCAAAAATTTGCTTAAATATTTTCTCTTGCCTATTCCACTTATCCCAGTTCAGGTTACATTAATTGAATTAATTATATCATGAGGAATTACTGTTATACACTGCTGGGAAGAAGTGAAAACTTATATAATGATTAATAATATTTGGCCATATTGTCTTGGCTGGTTTTCTGTCCTCTTTTCCTTTCATACTTTGGCCAGTATGACCATGAAAGAAGTAATAAATTGCATTCTGCGTGGTATTAAAAAGGTCTCAAAAGTCTTAAATTTGAACGCGGTGAACCCTGCAGAAACCCTGCAGGAGACATGATTGGTTGGTTTTATTGCTTTACTAAAGAGTCAGGACTGGGAAAGACTGCAGAATACACAGTCTAATACAACAGCCCTGCTCAGTCTGTCTCCCTATAAGCATATTTGGCTCCTTCCCATGCTACCGCTGACTTTCTTTCTCCTTCTTTTCAGAGCCTGGATCTCCAAAGAGCATCGAGAGTCATGAGAAGTCCGGGCCTGTCAGCTCTGGACCCTCTGACCCCTCTGCCTCGCAGTCACCCAGTAAGGTGGGAGTGAGCAATGGCACTGGATCACAGGCGGCGTCTGCAAGCTATCATCCCAACTCACCTGAGATTAAAGTACAGAAATGCTTCGTTTGCGTAATGGGAATGACCTGTGCCTCATGTGTGGCCAACATTGAGAAGAACCTGCTCAAACACAAAGGTGAGATTTATTACACAATTGCTTTTTAACCTATTTCCTATCAGGGACGTACAAGTTTATACAACACAATTGCCTTGATTTCCAGGAATTATCTCGGTGTTGGTGTCACTGATGGCTGGAAAGGCAGAGGTGAAGTATGATTCGGATGTTACGGATGCTGCAACTGTGACTCAGCTCATAGAAGACTTAGGGTTTGGCGCCAAACTGATTGAGGACAACGCGGTAACACATGGGAAACTTGATCTCACTGTAAGTCCTCAGAAAACATCAATATAATATATAAAAACATAATAAAATTACAAATGGGTTCCTGTTCCTCTGTGTTAGAGAAAAATGTATTTCCTCCAACTGTCATTTGCAGATAACAGGCATGACGTGTGCATCATGTGTCCACAACATTGAGTCCAAGCTCACCACAACCAAAGGGATCCTCGGGGCCTCGGTTGCCTTGGCAACCAAAAAAGCACAGATCCAGTTTGACCCAGAGTTGCTTGGAGCTCGAGATATTATCAAGATCATTCAGGTAAAGATCCCAGACTTTTAAACTCTATCAGAAACTTCTGATTATTTAAATATCAACACCTTAAATGCTGATTTTGTTTCTCCCTCTAGAGCCTCGGCTTCGACGCCAGTCTGGTGAAGGCGGGCTTCAAAAACAACCTGGATCACACGGAAGAGATTCAACAGCAAGTATCTAGTCATCATTGTTGTCCCAAAAAAGAGAGAAAGAGAAATTTAAAAGGAGGCGTCCTTTCTATGCTACATTTTCCCTTAAATCTGATGTTTTCTTATTAAATTAAAATTAATTTGAATGAGTTTAAAACATTCACATATACAGATTTGAATACTACCTTACACTTGTGTGTTATTTATAGCTACATCTATTAGATTTTTAAAAAACTGTTCCAGATGTGTCAAAGTATCTAAAGATGATTTAAAATACTCAATTATACAGAAGATTAGATGTATTTAATGGTCCTTATGGAGATTTGGGATTAAAATATTACATTCTAGCTGAGGATGGTTACAGACTATTGACCTCTAGCTAGAAATCACCCCAGATGGGACTCGAACCCACAATCCCTGGCTTAGGAGGCCAGTGCCTTATCCATTAGGCCACTGGGGCTACAATGAGCATCATGGATCTGTCAGTGTAGGCCAAATATTTTGCTTGAAATTTATTCCACGTGTGCATTACCGTTTCTCTAAAGAAAAAAAAAGGTGCTAAGGAAAATGCAAAGCTCAATTTTCTTTAAAAAACCTCCCCTTTTCCAACATCTGTTTTTGGAAAAATGCTTTTTGATGACACATACAACACATTTTCGCACTCGTCTTGTTGAGAAAGTTGTCCTGAGATATTATTAATCCAAGCAGAGGAGAGTCCGCATCCTTGAAGTCTTTTATCTCTCATAAAAATGATAATTTTCCATTCAAGTACAACGTAAATCCCACATTTATGAAGCGTCAAATGATTTTCTCTGGCAGTTAGCATCTTCTTAAGACTGTCTTGTTGTCTTTTTGACCTTCTTGTCATTTGAGACAACGATAATTCACAGCTGCTTGATGATTCAGTCCTCTGCTTCTGCAGTAAAGATGTCAGAATAGTCCGATGCTTTGAACTTGTTTTCATGAATTTATTCCTCCTTGGAACAAAAACACATTATATGAGCCTTCAGCAACTCTTTTGCAGGTTAAACTGAGCTAACGAAACACTTTTACGGCTACCTGACAGACTCTGTACTCCTTCCATTCGAAAAGAATATCAGATGTTGTGAACACATAATTGTCAAGACCTCAATTATAAGACGACCCCCACTTTTTCAAATGTAATTCCTGAAATAAAATGTGTTTCTCTGTTGTCTCACTTCTGTAATTTGACACATTTCTGGTGCCGTTCCAGGTGGAAGAACTCGTTTCTGTTTAGCCTTGTCTTCGGCCTGCCTGTCATGGGCCTCATGATCTACATGATGGTGATGGACAGTCAGCATCAGGAACATGGAGGCTCCATGCCAGAGGAGCAGAACGTGCTGCCTGGCCTCTCACTCCTGAATCTGGCCTTCTTCCTGCTTTGTACACCTGTTCAGGTACATGAACACACAACACGTCTGTCACTGGGAACTTGCTGGGTTTTTTTTTAAAAGGTTCTTGATGAATTCACATTACTTCTGTCTTTCTTCCCTCTAGATCTTTGGAGGCCGATACTTCTACATCCAGGCGTATCGCTCGTTGAAACACCGCACGGCCAACATGGACGTGCTGATCGTGTTAGCCACCTCGATCGCCTACATCTACTCCTGCGTGGTCCTTGTTGTCGCCATGGCTGAGCAAGCTAGCCAGAGCCCCATCACATTCTTCGACACTCCACCTATGCTCTTTGTGTTCATCGCTCTGGGACGATGGCTGGAGCATATTGCAAAGGTAAAAAAAAAAATGCTCGTATACTTTGGAAATATTCACAATTTGCTATACTACTTGTCATACTGTTGCTGTTTGACTAGCATGGCGAACCAAACTATAACTCTAAACTATTGGGTCACATTAGAGGAATTTTTATCCTCTTTCTTGTGGTGCATACTGACAAAATGATTGTTAACAGTAAAGAAATGGTTTGGCATTTTGTGCAAGACATTATTTGCCTTTTCGCCAATAGTTATAGAGAAGATCAATACTGAATTTAATGATTATATTAAGTAAATATGATGCGACAACTAGCATGTTAGCTTAGCGTAAAGACCAGATACAAAACTGGTTCTGTCAGGTTACAAAATCCGCCTACCAGCATCTCTAAAGCTCCCAGAGTAACACGTTAATCAATAAATATATACTACACTGTAGTGGGATCGATCCTCTCATGTCATGTCTCAGCTGAAAAAATAATTAACGTTGACAAATAAAACTTTTTTTTTAAATTTTAAAGCAAAGTATGAACTTTTTTTTAGAAGCCTGAATGAGTTGAGCTTTTATTGCAGTATTTTGCTGAGTCACCAGTGGGTCATTTTGAATACAACCTGAGGTGTTATTATAGGTCATGTGAGAAGTGGTTGTAGCTAATGATTAACTGTACATCGGCTGGCACACTAACACAGTCATAAGACCACATTATACACACACACACACGTGGATGTTACAAAGTTTCCTGCAGCTAAATGCTGATACGACAGAGACATTAATCATCAAACAATCAAATTTCGAACAGTCTTGGTTCACTATCCCATTCAGTAACTCACCATTTCGGAAACCTTGGTGTCATTTTTGATCAAAACCTCACCCTCACCATGTTAACTCAATGGTTCAATGTGTTCAAAATGTCATTCACACTTTCATAACCAGTCGATTGGACTACCATGATCCCCTGATCTCTGGCATCAGCAAAAAATCTCACGAAGCCCTGAGAGGACTCGCCCCAAGCTATCTATCAGATCTCTCATTGCCCTATGTCCCCTCCTGCTCCCTGAGATCATCGGATGCGTCGCTTCTTGTTGTTCCAAGGTCCAGATTGATAAAGGGGACAGAGTCTTTGCAGTCAGGGCTCCTAGACTTTGGAACGACCTGCCTGAAGAGATCAGGGCTGCCAACTCTGTCTCGTCTTTTCGTCACTTTGAAAAACCCACTTGTTTAAAATTGCTTTTTCACTAATCTTATTATATTCATAAAAACACAAACTTATGAGTCTTTGACGACCAGTTTGTCATTGACTACGTTTACATGCACACTAATATTCCACGATTATTCCGAATTGGACAATACTCCAAATCTGATACAGGTCGTGTAAACAGCATATTCTGTTTGGATATTCCGAATTAGGCCTTATTCCGAATGTAGCATTTTCCGATTAAGACATGTGGGATATGCCAATATTAAATTGGGTTTTCGGAGCGTTCTTTGGACATGTATACAACGCATTTGGAATACGCGTCTCAGTTGGGGTTTTACTGCATTTTGTGACACACGGCTTCTTGCATGTTTACGGTCAGCTCTGTGCGTTGTAAACAAACCAACTAGACAACAGTTTGCAAGGCTAGAATAGAGATGAAAGACTTGGATGTCAACAGGTTTCGGGGCAAATATCGCAACACCGACCTTTTCAAGAAGGTGGTTGAACAAATGAAAGAGGGAGGCTGCGTTCGCCACTGGTGGAAAACTTTGAATAAATCCCATTTTGATATTATGGCACCTTGAGATTCGCATCAGACGCGGTCATGGGTGAGGTGGTTGTTGCCATTTTACTGTATCTCTTATCAGTGGTATTATCTGAGTAGCATTTCTAAGAGTGAAGACTACATTTCCCATAAGCCCCTATTCTGCCATCTGACATCACCACAAACTCTGAAAGCTTTAGCATCATTTGCTCGGAAAGAAAGGCTCTTTCTGCATGTTTTTTGTCTTAAAGTAGGCCATTGAATTTCGGTGATAGTCTCCTTTGTTTCCAATAATTACACTAATATAAATATTCTTAATTTATTGATGTGAAAATGCTAAACATAGCACCTTTAAAATAATCAATAGTCAAGTCCGACCAATCAGAATGCACTCCTCACTGAGACCAGACCATGTTTCAAATATGTTTCTACATTTTTAGAGTAAAACCTCAGAGGCTCTGGCCAAGTTAATGTCACTTCAAGCCACAGATGCCACCGTGGTCACTTTAGGACCTGACCACTCCATCATCAGGTGAGAAACACTGAACACATCAGCCACACTTCCCCTGCAAACAGATACACCAGACCAAGATACAATAGAAAGAGGAATTAGAGTAACAAAACAGTCAAAACTATATAAACATACATTCAACTTAAAGTGTATTACTTTGAGTAATTTACAAATTATTATACTGACAAGATGAGATTTGAAGTCTCTTAATCATCAACAAAAAATCTCAAAGAAAAGCACCAATGTGTGACTGTTAATGTATTCTTATGCTTCAGCGAGGAGCAGGTGGTGGTGGAGCTGGTCCAGAGGGGCGACATTGTGAAGGTCGCACCAGGAGGAAAGTTCCCCGTCGACGGGAAAGTGATTGAGGGAAGCTCCATGGCCGATGAGTCCTTGATCACAGGTAGGAATGCACTTTGTTGTCACATTCACAGTATGTCAGTGTTGACATCAGCTTCCTGATGGTAATAATATCTCACACTTACTGGTGTCGCAAATTGTGGAAGTTTTGTCAACACAACACTGTGGTAAAATCACCAATGTCAACCATCTGAAAAAAAGAAACACATACATCGACACAAAAGCACAAAAGATCTTAGAATATTTATAAAAATACTCCCCAATATGTTTAAAAGATGCTTCATCGGGTTTCAACCAATTGAGGATATAAATTCTGATTTTATAGCCTTAATAATTATGTTGTGATAAAACAGCCAAAGTCATATATAAAATCATTTAAGACCTTTGTTCTATTAGAGGAATTTTTGAAGAAAACACACAAAAGACTTTTGTAAACTTTGTTATCATTTTCCATGGTCTGTCTTTCTACATGCGTCTCTGTCAGGTGAGCCGATGCCTGTCAGTAAGAAGGTGGGAAGCCTGGTGATTGCCGGCTCCATCAACGCCCACGGTGCTCTTCTGGTGGAGGCCACTCATGTGGGTGCAGACACGACTCTGTCGCAAATAGTCAAACTGGTAGAAGAAGCCCAAACCTCTAAGGTAAGAGGCAGGTTACAACTTGTAAAGATCACCCTTCTCTTCACCCTTGAAACATATTTTTTTTGGCATTTTATAACTTGATTAGAGAATTAACTGTTGCAGTGCACGGGTCGTTGCCTTAAACCTCCTAAAACCACCAGGACAAAAACAAAATATTATGAAAATGAGAAAAATTCTGACAAATGGGTGAGCAAGAAAAAAATAACCAAGAAAATGTATAATATTAGTTAACTTCTTGTTATAGAAGAAACTTTCTTTTACACTATAACAAGATAGTTTCATGTTATATAATACTTTTCTCATCATTACTTGATACTAAATTACTAACTAACTAAAGAAATGTTTCTTGTTATAACAACATCATCACTTTATCTTGTTATAGTGCAAAACTTTCTCGCAATTTCATCTGTTTTATTTATTTTTCACAAAATGAACGTGTCTCAGTAAAACAAACTTTTCTCAGTATAACATGATTGGTATGTCGATAACACAAGAAAAAGATCCAATTAGTGCCTAAAGAGACAATTCTGTAGCCTACATCGGCTAGCAAAGTGAAAATTACAAAGTTTCTTGTAAAAACAATAATTTTTTATCAGTAATAATGAGAAAAAATCCCAGAATAACATCAAAATATCTTGTTAAAACATAAAAATTATCTGCTTAAAACAAGAAATTGAGCAAATATTTTTTTTGTCTTGGCTGCAGCAAGCTTCCGTAGTAAACACTAAAATATATTTTGTATTGAAACCATGTTTATCTCATATGTCATATCTAAATGATTGGTGAAGATGGATTTAGCATTTCACAATGCTTTATACTTTGTGCAAAAAAATGTCTACACACACATTTTTATTATTAGTTGAAACATTAAAAACACAAAAATGGAAACATACAGATACAAACATGTATTCCAACTGATATATACACGTTGTTGGAGAATTTGATTTAATAGAGATTTACAGTTTGCAGACATAAAAGTTGATGTTGTTTTCTTTCAGCACATTTACTTTCCTCTGTACTTGTGTTTTGTCTGACTGCTCAGGCTCCCATCCAGCAGTTTGCAGACAGGCTCAGCGGGTACTTTGTGCCCTTCATAGTTGTTGTTTCTCTGCTAACGCTGGTAGCATGGCTGGCCATCGGGTTCGTCAACTTTGACATTGTGAAGGACAACTTCCCGGTAGGTGCGCACACCAGTGTTTTCATGTGCAAACAAGATCTGCTTTCATTAACATGCAGAGACAGTCGTGTGAACGTTTTGATATCACTGTAATCAATCTCTTCCTCACAGGGTTATAACACCAACATCTCCAGGGCGGAAGTTATCGTCCGCTTTGCCTTCCAGGCGTCCATCACTGTTCTGTCTATTGCCTGCCCCTGCTCTCTGGGGCTGGCAACCCCGACGGCTGTCATGGTGGGCACAGGGGTCGGAGCTCAGAACGGGATCCTCATCAAAGGAGGCGAGCCGCTGGAGATGGCACACAAGGCAAATGCACTTTATATTCTGCCTCTGACTTCTGCTGACGGTTGTTGGTATCAATTTAATACTTAGACTTAAGTTTATTTTCATGTCAGAACAACAAAGAGAACATAATATAATAAACTTATAATTGTCAGAGAGTACAACAGCAGAAGGTTAAAAAAGTAAGGGGAAGGAAAGTCAGCTGTTCAAACAAACATCCATTTGGTTCATCGTTAAATGTAGAGATAATTACTCAGCTTTGGTAATAAAGTCAATGTTTTGACTGTTTCTGTTATTGCCAATTGGATTCAAAACAATATACTCATACTGTACACACATCAGGTACTCAGACTTCAATTTAAACAAGACTCTCAGTATCTGTAACTTTTCGTTTAGCTGTTCTGAGTATTCAGTTGTACAATATTGATATGAATGAACCTTCACCAGCCAGACAAGCACAGTGTTGTTGTAACAAAGCGAAACAGCTCAGCAACATAATTTATTCATGAATCTTTCATTCATGTATCAATGTAGCCATTATAGTTAGAAAAACAAAGTGGCTACAGTATGTGGATGCGCATCCAGCTGCAAGATGTAAAGGATATCTTTATCTGTTGCTGTTTCTCATTACATCACTCTGCAAGAATTACAGCCGACTCCAACTGAATATCTAATCTGTTTCTAATCTAATTAACTAGTGACACCATGTGGCGTCAGACGTTACTGCTTGATTACTGCTAAATGATCGTTTCCATTCATATATTTGTTTTGTTGTTTGATAACGTCTTTATCCTCCAAAGAGGAAGAAATCTATTCGTTTCAGTGACCTCAGCACTCCTCAGTCTTCCAGTTGGGGGTGAAATCAAAATGCTTTTTTTTTTTTTTTTTTTTACCTGTAATCCAGCAGTGGATCGTATCTTCAAAGGTGTTTTTGCGATCTCACAGATATCTGCTGTCTGTCTGAAATGATAAAATGTTTGCCTGGAGCAAAACTAACTTTTAAATCAAATATTTTCACACACTGACTTAACGTACTCCAGTGAGAGTAGCACAGTCTGTGGAAATATTGAATTAGTTAGTTAGTTTTGCTTCGAAAAAGATTGCATCACTCTGGGCAAAGTTTAGACGTCTGTGTAATCAGAAAAATGCCTTTGAAGGTGCAATAATAATAACCAGATGATAAATCTTGATTTTCCCCGTCATTCTTAGGTCACAAATGACTCTTAATGACCCCTTGACCTTTTCCCTTTGGTGCCAAAATCAGTCAGGGTCATAACTTTGCTGTGTTTTTCTCTTCCCTCAGATTGGTGTGGTGATGTTTGATAAGACCGGTACGATTACCAACGGCGTGCCGCGGGTGACACGTGTGTTGGTGTTATGGGAAATGGCCCGCATGCCCCTGAGAAAGATCCTGGCGGTGGTCGGCACAGCGGAGGCAAGCAGCGAGCATCCGCTGGGCATGGCGGTCGCCAAACACTGCAAAGAGGTGAGAGTGGGAGACAGAGACAATATATATATTTATTTATTTATGTAGTATGCTTGTATTTGTGTGCCCATGTGTCTGTACTGTTTTTACCATTATTTCAAAGTCTACTTAGCAGCTCCGAGTGTCTTTTTCTTCTGTAGCTGTTTCTGAAATCTTCTCTTCATATGATCATGGTCCTAACATTTGATCGTGTGTCTACAGGAGCTGGGCTCTGATGTGCTGGGCTACTGCCAGGACTTCCAGGCGGTGCCGGGCTGCGGGATCAGCTGCCGGGTGTCCAACGTGGAACATCTGCTGCAGCAGCAGAGTGAAGAACGCTTCCTGCTGCCGGGAGCCACCACAGACGAAACCAGCCTGCTCTCTGCCGCCGAGGCCCCGTCCGCAGGTCTGATGCCTTTCAGTTTCTGGGCTTTGAAGAACAACTTCACTTTTTGTTGTGTACATTTCATGAAGTCACACATCAGCTGCCTTTATCTTTTCTGTGGAGAGTACATAAACATACAGATGAAAGACAAAGTGATATTATGTTTCTTTACTCATTTATTTTGGTATTACTTTAATTTGTTGGCTAGCCATTTAAAACTACTGTAGATAAGATATTAATATGAAAACCCCTCTTATCAGCCTCCAACTGCAGATAAAATCTTTGTTCAAAAGCAGGCCGGTTAGCTCAGTTGGTCAGAGCGTGGTGCTAATAACGCCAAGGTCGTGGGTTCAATCCCCACACTGGCCAGTGGTTACTAGCAAGGAAGTGTGATTGTTTCACATATTGTGTTACAGCATAATGAAGGTCTGACAGGTTTGATAAAATAAGGCTTTAATAAATAAGACATTAAAATTGTATACACTTCTACTACATATTTATATTTGTTGAACATAGAGGTGATTACATTTATTTTGCACATATGTAAAAACTTCAGGGTATGTAATTGTAGGTACAAATGTAACTTTATATTCCTTGTAAAAACCATCCAACCAGAATCATACTGTGAAGTCGCTCTGCTACTTTACAGAATTTACAGAGAGAACTGTTTGCTATCATTTGATATATCTTCTTACTTGATTATTTTAAGTATTTTCCCCTCTATTACCTTTAAATACCATGAGTCCTCTTTACTTTCAATTTCACTTACCACATTGGAGAAATTCAGCTGAATTTTTATGACATTTTTTGCTTCCAGGGGAGAACTTATCCTACTCTGTCCTGATTGGGAATAGAGAGTGGATGAGGAGGAACGGCCACCACATCGGAGCAGATGTTGATGCCGCCATGTCCAGCCATGAGACGAAAGGACAGACTTCTATCCTGGTAGCTATAGATGGTGAGGATAATCCCTGCAAACAAAACAACACTGACATTTACTTTTATCTCTAATCTTCAGTGTTTTCTAATACAGACTTTGCTGCTGCTGCACTTTATCATAAGGTCTTATCATGTGTCTCTGTAGGTGTTCTGTGTGCCATGTTGGCCATTGCGGACACAGTGAAGGCAGAGTCAGCGTTAGCGGTGCATACACTCAACAGCATGGGCATTGAGGTTGTCATGATAACAGGAGATAACAGACGCACAGCCAAAGCCATAGCTGCACAGGTAAACCACACACATATTTATAAAACATTTTACTGGAAGAGAAGAGTCTGAATAAATAAAATAAAATGTTGTTTTACTGCAGGTGGGGATCAGAAAAGTGTTTGCAGAGGTGCTGCCCTCACATAAGGTTGCAAAAGTGCAGGAGCTGCAGGAAAAAGGCCTGCGAGTCACCATGGTGGGAGACGGGGTCAACGACTCGCCCGCCCTCGCCCGGGCTGACGTCGGCATCGCCATCGGCACGGGCACAGATGTGGCTATTGAAGCAGCGGACATCGTCCTCATCAGAGTAGGTCGCACATTCTGACGGACAGTCTGTCCAAAGATACTGTAAAATCTTTAAAGGAGACATATTCTGCACATTTCCAGCTCTATATTTATATTCTGGGGCTCTACTAGAATATCTTTGCATGATTTACATAAAAAATTGTTATTTATCTTGTACTGGCCCTTAATGCAGCCCCTCAGTTCAGCCTCTGTCTGAAACAGGCCGTTTTAGTTCCTGTCTCTTTAAGGCCCGCCTCCTGATGAGCCTACTTTGTTCTGATTGGTCAGCTTCAGGAAGCTGACTGTTAGCTAGTCAGTTTCCCTGGAGAGGGGGCTGTTAATCAGTCCGTTATCCCTGAACGGAGCAGGTTGCGGTGGGGAAAGTTAAGAGTTCAGTAGACAGATGTTGGTAGGTACAAAACTAGCTGTGGTCCTTCTGGTTCTGAGGGGCAGGGAGCTATATCAGCGTGCATGAGGGTGCAGTAGGTATGGAGGGTGTTTGTGGTGTCTTCAGCTGTTTGTGAGGTCTTCTTTACCGGCTCCTGTTCCTGCCCGATGATCTTACTGCTGATCTTTACAAATCCTGTTGAGGGGGTTCAGGTTGATAGTGCCCATCACTCCGAACCATGCCGTGATATTGAAGGTCAGTATGGATTCCACAAAGGATCTATAGAACACCTGCAGGACCAACAGCTGGACCTTCCTCATCTGCCTGAGGAAGAACAGGCGTTGTTGGCAGTCGGAGAGTATCAGTAGTGGAAGGATTTTTCTCCTTCTTTACTCAAATAATGAACTTCTCAAATACATCTGTACATGTTCAAACCCGATTCCAATCTGCAAACAACCTTAGCAACAACCTTAGTAACAAATGTTACCGACGGACAGCTGTTTGTGGGCATGTGCGAGCAGTCTGACGTCAGTTCAATGGGGAAATAGAAGTAACTTTACAAACTGAGCGTTTAGAGGCTTTTTATTTGAAGGCGCTATTTTTACAGACATTCACCTCAAGTTTTGGAACTTTGACCATGTTTAACATAAACATCTGATATTATTACAGTATATAAATGACAGAAAATGACAAAAAGCATGTTACGTCCCCCTGTTAAACTGCCTTTTTCTGTAGAACGACCTCCTGGATGTGGTGGCCAGTATCGAGCTGTCGAAGAAGACGGTGCAGAGGATAAGGATCAACTTTGTCTTCGCTCTCATCTACAACCTTGTAGGAATACCCATCGCTGCAGGTGAGGACTAATTTATACACCATCTCCTGTCAAAATTAACTCTAATGTTACAGTTTCAAATCATTATTACTTAGCAAAGAAAGAATCACTACAATGACAACAAGATATTGAGATACCTATTCTAAAAATCTATTTGGCTGCTAAAACAACAATTATTGTTGCATCGTCATCCTTAGACTTAGTTACATAAACATTTGAAATGGCAGAACTGCAGTGACTCACATGCCAGAGTTACACAAACTAACCAAAGCTCTGAGCGCCTCTGATTTAACCTTAAAGTGAGTAAACATGAAAGCTCTTCTCTCCGTGCCGTCCTCTGCTCCGCTGATTGCAGGTGTGTTCATGCCAGTCGGCCTCGTGCTGCAGCCCTGGATGGGCTCGGCTGCGATGGCTGCCTCGTCCGTTTCAGTGGTCCTGTCTTCTTTACTGCTGAGAATGTGAGTCCTTATGAACCTTCAAGTTCCACCATTTTAAAGTAATTAATGATACTTTTGTTGATCTGTCTGTACTAAGTTAATATTGTAAGTCATTAGCTTAATTGAAGTCTTTAACTTAATTTAAATTCCTTTTGTTAAGTGATTCGTTTCAAAATGAACATGAATAGAAAATCCCAGCAATGTCTGCCATCCTATGATCTCTTAAAATGTCAAAGGTCAACATCGAGACACAGAGTGACTTAGCAAACATAGAAATGAGGAATTAATAGCTTAATATGTTTTGATAAAGCATTAAAGGCACAACAACAGTGATGTCACAGCGTACTGACACACCCTGAAGTACACTTCTACATCACTGCTTCAAGGTTTAAAGAAGCTGAACTGCTGGAGGTCAGCAAAAAACTAGTTTTTTCAGCTGCTAAGTTGCTCTTTAAATAAGAAATATTAACAATAGTTACAGTTGCAATTAATGCAGTATGTTTGGTAGGCTGTACTGGCTGGAAATGTTGGGAAACATCTGTAACTATGGTTTAAGTCCAAAATCAATCCTTCATCTACAATTTCTAAACAAGAACAGTTAATAAATCCATACATACAAATACATTCTTTCTTCTTTTCCTCTCATACAGTGTAAATTTTTCTCCTTTTCCTGGTCTTTTGTGGCTACAATGGACTCTCTTTTTCTTTAGAATTCAATTAAGTTCCGTAATATTTCTCATCAAGTTCAATATAACAGTTACTTGTTTCCTCCAGGTTTAAGAAAACCTCAGTGGAGATGTATGAGGTGCGTGCGAGAGGCCAAATGAAGAGCCTCCGGTCGTCGCAGATCAGCACACATCTGGGACTTGACGGCAAGCGGCGCAGTCCTGCTCTCCCCACCAGACCTCGAGAACAACTGAACCAGAGCAACGTGGCACCGCCCGCCTTCTCCAGCCAGGGACCGTCCATTAAACCTGTCCAGGAGCAAGACCGCTACTCCCTCCTGGACCACCAGACTGCAGAAGATCTTAATGTATAGTGAAGGGAAAAGGGAACAGAGACATCAGATTCTGCCTGGTTCTCATGTTTACGAACTGAGGCTCTTAGTGTAATATTTCTATGTATTTATGTAAATAGACCAGGCTAATTGTGCCCTGAAAGTTAAAAGTGCTCTTTTATTTTTACACTCACTGCACATTCACCTGCTAAGTTAAGTTTGACCAAGATATTACTGAAGCATTTGTTTTATTTTTCTTTTTTTCATACCTGGTAACAGGAGACACACACTGCTTTTGTGTCACTTAAATCTTGAAGAAGAGAAACTTCTGTCCAAATGCACTTTTACAATACACACAACAAAGGGAAACTTTGGTATTTCTCAGCCTGGAACCTACTTTCCCATCTTTTTGTGTCTAAGGGACTAATGGAGGCGACAATTTTTGAAATTGGTCCAATATTGAGTGAGAGCGCTTCAACTGTCAGCGACCAAATGGGCTGCAATGTAACCCTTTGGGGCAATAGCACCCAGTCAATATACGTCCACTGAAAGTTCTTTTTATTGCTACTGACAGGCTCTGATTGTTATTATAAGTGTCTGACAACATTATGGAAAGAACCATACAGAGAAATAAAATGTTTTTATTTATCCATCGCTTGATCCCGTTTCGCTCAACGAGAAGTCTCGTTCTGAAATCTCGCAAGAGTTGAGTCGCTGTTTAAATCAGCTAAATATTCAGCCATGACAGTTGGAGAGAAGCGTACCAAGAGGAGTTTGTTGTTTTGGAGTAGAGAAAGCGTAGTTTTGTAAAAGTGATGGCTGAATATTCAGCTGATTTCTCAATAACTCAACTCTCGCGAGATTTTCAGAGTGATACTTCTGCTTGAGCGAGACTTGGTTAGACACAATAACAAACTGCCCAGATCAAGTGAAAGGTAAAGAAAAATGTTTTATCTCTCTGTAAGGTCCTTTCTATAATGTTGTCAGACACTTATAATAACAATCTGAGCCTGTCAGTAGCAAAAACAAGCACTTTTAGTACATTGACAGGGTGTTATTGCCTCAAAGGATTACATTGCTGCCTGTTTTGCGGCTGCCGGCTGCAGCGCTCTCGCTCAATACTGGACCAGTTTCAAAAATTTTTGTCCCTATTAGTCATTTAGACACAAAAAGATGGGAAAATAGGGTCCAGGTTGAAATATACTGAAGTTTCCCTTTAAGTAAAGATGTTTGTTTAGATGAGCGTTGAGGCTAAAATGTCAAAGTCTTGCATCATAAATAATGCAATCAACAAAATAATCAATATGTTGTGTTTACATCTTGATTCTCCTCCCGCCTGTTTCATCCAACCTTTCTGATTTTGTGCTCTGATTGGAAAGTTGCACATCCTGGACTAGATAACAGAGAAATATTTTTTCATGTTGCTGTATTTAAGATTCTTATTCCTTAGTTTTTTTATTCCTAAACAAAACCGCACAAGTGTAAAATGTTCACGTTAAATAGAGAAGTGAAGAAGAAGAGGAGTGCAGATCTTCTGGACTTTTCTTTCCAATGTATTTTGAGCTGTGCCGGGGATAATTAATGCAGCAGATTAATCAAATTACCTCATCCATACACTCTATAGTTAATCAGAAAGAGACAGTTTTACATTGTGTTGAGCTGAATAAGTGCACAGATATATATAGTCTTTATGGATAGAAATATTGTCTTGCATTCAGGCATGTCATGGCAGGAAAAGCGCAGGTTTAATCAATAACACTAACAATGTGAAGACCTCATTAATGTGATTAATGACACCTGTGCTTTCCCTGCTAAGACAAGCCAAATGTTTCTTAATAATGTCCCTGTAAAATTGACTTTAAACAGTAGAAACATGGCTTTTGTCACATACGGCCGCTTTGGAAGGGATGTCAGGATAAAGGAGAGTCCCTTTGCTCCTCATATGCAGGTAGGTGGACATGCTGAGTCTCGACTTGAGGAATTATATGCCTCACGTTCAAATTCTGCCTACTTTCACACCTCTGCATGACTGTCGGTTTTGGACAGTTACAAAACGATCTGTAAAGCACTTTGTTTGACACACACAGACCCCTTTAGCCTTTTTGTGTTGAGTCATGCACTTGTTCAGCAACTGTTTTGTCTCCCAGTTGTATAGGTCTGTCAATTCCTTCTGTCCTAGGTGGATGATCTTTATGTTGGACAAGCTTCTGTTTCAGTGTGTCGCCAGGTTTAGAAAACACATAGATAAACCTGTTGTTGTGGTGTTCTTGTTGCCGTTTTGTCAAAAGCTCAGTCTTGGTTAGCCACAGGTTTGTAGAGCTGTCTTGGGGCGTGGTGCTCTCGTCTTTTGCCTCTGCATTTGTAGTATCACAGTCAGTCAGATGATGAAAAGTTCTAATAATCTACCAATTTGTGTTTTAGTGGACAGTGGGAGTCGACTATTTTCTCGATTCATTTATTGGTTGTTTGGTTGATAAAATGTCAGATAATGGATAAAAACGTCAATCACTGTTTCCTAAAGCCCAAGATGTAACCTAAAATGTTCCAAACAACAGTCCACAACCTAAAGATAGTCAGTTTACTAAAGAAACTAGAAAAATCCACATTTAAGAGACTGGAACGAGAGAATTTTGGCATTTTTTCCTTACAAAATGGCTCAAAACGATTATCAAAATTCTTGTAATTCTAGATATCCTGTGATCAGGACGACTGAGATTCTGCAGACATGATCTTTTTGTTGTTCTGTTACCACAGTTATTTTGTTCAGTAGAGGATTTGCTTCACAAATGCTTTTTTGTTGGTTGAGTTATTCTGACAGGGACAGATTTTACACCCTTTGATGCTTTTACATTTAATCTCATCAGCACAGCTTATCGATTGCATCTCCTCTCTCAGTGTTATCATCTTTTATCACTGCATTTTGTCACTGTGCAAATGCATTTAAACTTGAGCTTAATAGGGTGTCAAAATGTATTTTACAGCATCATATGGGCACACAGCACCCTGGGGAGTTCTTTGCTTGCTCAGCTATGCATCTGTAATTGTGCCTAGTTTAAGGCTGACACACTCTAGCAGCCTTCTCACGCTGCAGCTGAGTGCATACTCACGGACACAGTCCACAGACACAGTCCCATGATTTTAAAAGGATGCAAAGACTTTCAGCATCCCCTAAAAAATGTCCTCTGACAGACAATGACAAGGTGTTAGCTTTATTTATTTAGTAAGTTCTGAGCACATATTAGAGAGGGGGGAAAATATATTTGTCACAAATCTATGATCTGCACCCTTGACTTTTAAGACCTCAAAAAGGTCTTTTTTAGCATGAGAATGCAAATCCCGAGACAAGTCAAAGAGGATCAAGTCAAGTTTAGATCTAAGCTGTTTGGATGCTGTATCCAACATATCATGCACATTTCTAGTTCTGTATTTATACTTCGGGGGTTTACTGAAATATCCTTGCATGATTTACAGTTTAAAAACTCCTTAATTATCTTACACTGGCCCTTTATGCAGCCCCTCAGTTCAGCCTCCTGTCTGAAACAGGTTTCAGCTCCTGTCTCTTTAAGGCCCCCCCACCTTTGAGTGCACTCTGTTCTGATTGGTTAGATCCCAGAAGTTTCCTCTGGCTCTGGAGGATACGTAAACAAACATTAGTAGTAAGATTTCACTTATTTTTTCATTTACTAGAAGTGGAAACTCCTCAAATACACCTGAACATGTTTCAGCCCGAATCTAATCCGAAGTATCTGAGCAGACGACACAAACAACCCGTCGATCTGATGTCATGATGAAGAGGAAGAGAAGATAACCTTGCTAGCGGTGTGTTCAGGACAGGTTGAAGCCCTGGCTTTTGACTTGCAGGGGAGCATTTTTACATACGTTCACCTCAACTTTTGGAACTTTGACAATGTTCAACGTAGACATCCAACATTATAACAGTATGAAAATAACAGAAAATCACAAAAAGCATATGTCCCCTTTAATAACCCTCAAATCCAAATGGACAGATAGCCTACTGTAGATAAACTTTGTATGTATGATGACTCTGTCGCTATACTGTGAGGTCCATGTGTTGCTGCCCATCCGACAATAAAGGCTTTAGAGGATTAAACAAACAGCCAATGATTCCAGTGCACTGGTGGAAATCACCCCAGATGGGACTCGAACCCACAATCCCTGGCTTAGGAGGCCAGTGCCTTATCCATTAGGCCACTGGGGCGTTCTACAACTACATATGGATGTAATCTGTGGATGTCCACGAACTTTGGGTTATACAGTGTATCTTTCTCTCTCTCGTCACACACATAAATTCAGAAAATGCATCTGGGATGGAGTATGCTCCCTGAATCAAAAAGCATGTCGGAGTGTACTATCAGAATTCATTTATTCATTATTTTTTTTTATCTGACTCTGCTTCGTCTCTTTCTCACCCTCTCTCTCTCTCTCTCAAACACACAAACACATTTCAAACGCTTCATATCTTTTCGAGAATTCATCCTGGATTGAACAGCCCTGTCTCAGCGTGCTCATCCACCACCCCCTGTGCAACACAATGATAGTGAATGATGCTCCCTCCCGTTTTCTCCTCCTCTGAACACTGTATCTTCCTTCAAGACTGCATCCGAAATTGAAAGACCCTTCGGCAGGAATCTTTCAACTTTTCGTCGCAACGGTTGACTGCTTTTTTCTCTCTCTGCTTTTGCCTTACTCACATATTTAAAAACACAGATTGCATCCTGAACGGAAAGATAGATGGAGACCAGGATGGGAAAAGAAATGTGGTGACAGACTTTCTTTGAGGATGCATCCTGAGTTCGAGGCCTGTCTCGTTAGTATGCGCTCCCCTGTGCAATTTTGGAGAACAGACAGTCACCATGAGACATTATGAGCTCCATGAATATCCTAACAACTGGAGTTTGTATTCATCGCAGGGTTTTTGTTGGTTTCTCCATCCATGTGTCACCATGTGTTCAGCCTCTTCAGAGACAATTTCAGAGCAAATGAATGTCTCCAGAAAGCCAAGCAACGTGAGAATGTCAAATGTTTTAAGGGAAAAAGTTGTGGGGAAGGACATCTCACTTGAACTTTTTTGGTCTGTGTCTGATTAAGTGCAATTACAAAAATATGTGAAAATGCGAAGGACAAAATGTGTTTCATGTGCACAAACATACGCTGAATATGCAAGTGTTCAACTGCTGTTTAAAGAACCTGATCCAATTAAGGGAGACACATTTTCATGAGGCCTTAATTGAATCAGGTGTGGGAGAGCAGAGCTGCAGCAAAAACACTGCAGGACAGCTGAGCATTGAGGACTCCACTACTCTCCATTAGACTAATCACCTAAATAATGACAGACTTTCTGGGAGTCACCTCAAGCACTGAGTGATGAGAGGATTGACACCAAAACCACTTGTGTACAGTGTCAGCATTTAGCTAACAGCGTGTTAGCTTAAGTAACTGTGAAGTGAGAAAATGGAAAGTCGCTGAAGCTTTAAAGCTACAGTACATGGTGAGTTTGATTTCCTGACATCTATAAAACTACTTGGTTTGTTTTTGTGGTACCAGATTTCTGAAATGAAAACCAAGGACATTTCCAGTATGGCGGTCAATATATCATTAAAATATCCAATGTTATCTGAAATAAAAAGATAAAAACAGGGGATGATTCCGGTTTCATGTATTTTGACCATGATAACTGTATTATAGTAAACTATGGTGCAGACCAACTGATAAAATTGGGTACTAACTAAGTAACTTTTTAAACCGTGTCAGAAAATCATAGTTTACAGTACAATGGTGAGTGAAGCAATGGTAAACTATGGAACACGCAATAAAGAAAATGGTCAAACTGCAATGGTTCAATACACATGCAAGACAGAGAAGCAACACTACCAGACTGACACACTAACAGACACACTGTGATAGACAGAGAAAAAAAACTATATTACAAAAACACTACCAACAAGACAGAACTGTTGGATCTGAACAGCCATTCAGTGGTTCTGGTGGTCGGGGTAGAATAAGAGCAGAAGAGAACATGAGCAAAATTGCAGCTAAATCATATTCTTCTTGGGAAGGCTTTAACTTCTTGAAGAATGTGGCAATCAGAGAGGCTTTATGCTTTTTTGTCTGTTGTTCTGCCCTCACTGCCAAATGAAAAAGAGAAATTACAAAGGGTGCAGTAAACCATTGTATCAACTTGACCTGGGCGCATAAATCGAAATTCTCTCATCATGTTGTGATTAAAATTACATTTCCGTTTCTTGGGAAGAGCCATTGTACCTCCTCCGTCTGTTCCTCTTTACACTCTTTGTGTCACTCTTCTTACTCTCTTAACTTTTTCTCCTCCTCCAAACTTTCTCCTCATCTTTGCTTCACTCGTCTTCCTTTTCTTTCTTCCTCTCCTTCTCTTTACCTTTCCACCTCACTCTTCTACGCTCTCCTCGCTTTACTCTTTTTACTCCCTTGAGTTTTCCTTCTCTCTCCTTCCTCTCTAATCATTCATAATAAATAGTACATTATTAGATAAAATACTTTGGTTGACAGATTCCCATTGCTTGCCATTTTTCTATTTTATCTAAAAAACATTGTTTGGAATGATACATTTATATCTGTAATTATATCTTTACCTTTTCCTCCTCTATCTCCTTCACTCTTTTTCCTACCCAGTCTTCGTCCTCTCCTTCCTATCCACTCTCTAACAGAAAACATAATGCTAACGTTATCCATGAAAATTTCAGAATATATTTTCACACTACTTATTATAATGCCAAACCATTAAAGTTGAAATATTGAAATAAATATTCTCATAATTAATAATGTATTAATTTAATATAATCATATTTTCAAAATAGCCCATCCACTGCATGTTTACTTGTGAATGTTTTTTAACCTAGACAGTAGTTAGCTAACCTAGCTAGCTAACTTAGTCTACATAGGTAATGTTAGCTAGCATAACCTATATAATAATAATAATAATAATAATAATAATAACTTTATTTATACAGCACCTTTTTTAAACAGAGTTTACAAAGTGCTTTGACAGACAAAGCAAAAGCAGTACAATGCAAAGCAAAGACATGAAACAGAAAACAATAACAGATCTGACCTTAAAAAGATGGCGGCCAAAGGCAAAGAAAGACAATAAACCTTATAGAGCAGATCATCTATCTACATAATAAATTGTGACATTATAACATCACTAGCTAGTATCTCAACGATTGAGATTTTGCGGAAAGAAACACAGAAAAATGATATGATGCTGCTATAGCAGGCAGCCCACTCTGTTGGCCAAAACAAGCTTGTGGTTGAGACGCTAACCGCTAGGCTCTGCTGCCCAGTCTTTCTTTGCCAGGTAAAATATTATTTCATTTTGCGGCCAGTTTTTGATATACAGTTTAAAACGGGGACATTTCTGGGGACAGCTCCAGCTGGGGACAGGCCACCAAAAATGAGGACCGTGCCCGTAAAAAGGGGACGTCTGGTCACCCTATTCAAATGGTATAGAAACTCTTTTCATGCTAGATGCTAACGTTCTTTTGATTTGTGAGCAGTGTTTTTTGATTAGTGGTTTTACATTTCCATTTATGTATGGATTAAATGAACAAAATTTTAATTAAATAGTGATCTGTAGAGATTTTGGTAGGTATATTTTTGGACTCTAGAGAGGGCCAGGCTAGCCATTTACCCCGACTCTAAGACTTTATGCTTAGCTAGGCAAAGTTATGCTAATGCAGGCAAATGTCTCCTGGCTGTACACTTGTACACACTGTGCACAGACACTGTGTAGCTCTGGGAGAGAAAGAAAATAAGCAATGAAATGTTAAATGTTTCCCAAAATTGTACAAGTGTGTCTTTTGCTATTTTCTGACATTTAACAACAATCTTACTGTTAGCCTCAATTTGTGCCTCTTAATATTACATTTGCATTACAGAGCATCCGGTTTTCTGAAAGATGAATTCTTGTCAATCAATTAAAACTAATAAGGATGTTTAACAAAACTTAGCTGTTTTGAAATGATTAAAATCACTTTAAACTAATAACAAATTCTATATTTTTCATTCAGATTGTTAGTTGTGTCTTTTTGTGGAATTATTAATTGTGGAAATACATTCAAAACCATGATAAGTGTTGTAAAAGGAACTTCTGGGTTGGTCTTTATCCTTAACAAAAACAGATCCTTACTGTAATGTTAAATGATACAACAGGATAAAAAAGTAGTTGAGGTCCATCTTTCACATGAGCTGAAAAACTCAATGATAGATATGCCTTAGCTCGATTAATTTACATGGAAATTTTAAATAAAATATTACCTTATTCTCCATGCTGAAAGAGTAAAATGAAATGAAATTCTTCCTTAGGGAGGAAACACTTCTATCTGTACTTTCAGCTGTCAGATAGAGTAATAGCACCTGCAAAAGTGCACTATATTCAGCAATATACTTTAAAAGTAAAAGTCATTGCTCAGTCAGTTTGCTGTATTTCACAAATTTGTCTTAGACACAACAAACAACATATTGCACGTTCTGCACAGGACAAGTGAAATAAAAACATTAATATTTATACAGAAGTATTGGGCATCAATACCTTAACTATATTGTAAACTGCTTTATAGATTTCTTTCTGTTTTGACCATAACACAAATAAATAAGCCCTAAATGAAATTGCATTGAAAGAGACAGGCAGGTCATGACTTAACTGGTGCTCAGTATAAATATCTTTCTCATTCTCTTTCTCTTCTGCAGATGTTTGAATCTTGAACAGTGATCCGTGATGGTGCTGCGACACGTCATGTATCAACTCTGACCGATAAAGGTGAAGCCTGTGTGTGTGTTTTTATAAACTGAGAGCAGGTTTGGATAGAAATAATTAGACATTAAAAACAGATTTTGTGTCTGCTTTCGCTTAAAATGTGGCTGTAATATTGGTTTGAATGTGGCTTTGTCAATGTTTTCATTTGAAGTATATTTGTTTTTTGTCCCAAATAAGAAATAGCTACTATCTCTGCTAGAGATGGTGTGTGTTTGCCTCAAATGTGAGAAGCAGCTAGATTGAAGCCAGTATTTTCCAACCTGTATTTCTGAGGAGCAGAACAACAAGTCTGCTATCTCACAGGCACACTGGCACACTGTTCTTTATGTGATGCTTAATTAGGCAGCAGGCAAGCTTACACCATGATTTCTCAACAAACATCACTTTACCTGTGCGATCAGGGTTTTGTCCATTGTCAAAAAAATAATTATGATAAAGTTGCATTGTGACATGCACAAAAGTTAAGCATAGAAAAATGCTGTAAACATAGAGCACAGCTGCAAGCCTTGAAAGGATTTCAACGCCAAATCTTTATTGTCCTTTAGGCCACATGCTCTGACAATTCTCTTTCAAAATAAGTGAATAGTTAATATAGTGAATATTAAAGGTATACTATGCAGGATTTTACTAAAAAACAATGTATTCTGTAAATGTACTCATACAAAAATAATCCCTCTCAATCATCACTTATGACCCACTAGAAGTGTGTGGTAGTGTATTTATCTGCTGACCTCTGCCTGTATTTTCTTATTTTCTTATTATTTTGCTGTGTTCAGGAGGCTTCTGGGCGTCAACTTCTGGGCGGTGGGTGTGTAGCCCCGAGCCAATAACAGCTTGTAGGTGTGAGGTCAGGACTCGTAGCGTAGCAACCAGGTTACATCGCTGTCTCTGTCTTTGTCTCTCTCCTGTGCTCCGCTCTGCTCTCCGTCTCTGTGTCATGGATGTATAAAGAGCTGCAGGTCTGTGTGTCTGCTTGTCCGAGGGCGGGGCTCAGCTACACACACGCAGAGCAGAGAGGCCACAGCGGACAGGATGAAGCTCTGCATTCACACAAAATCTGGCGATGCCGCACCTTCCCTCAGGGTTGTACGGAGGTGTGGGTGTGTTTATTTGTGCTTTACAATGTAACCGCTCTAGCTCACTCGACCATCGCTGCTCTCTCTCTCTCTCTGAGCCAGGGAGGAGCGGTCAACCTTGAATGCTTTGGTGGGGGTTCAGTTGTGAGATTATATTACAATGTTACTGACTCAAATCATCAAAGGCAATTTCAGGAATTGAATCTGCACACACATGACTTTTTAAAAGTCAGAGAAGCAACACATAATGGAGAGAATGGACCAATTTTGCTGTTGCCGCTTGCATGTGTTGACATCAGTAGGAAGATCAGGTAAACTTTGCTTACATCTTGCAGCAGCTCCAGATTCATTGGCTCATTAAATAATTGTCACTGGTCAGTGCAGGGATTGAACCCGCGACCTTGGTGTTATTTGCAACACACTCTGAGCTAACCGGCCTGATCATCATGTGTTTCTTAACAAAATATGTTTCTGTCAAACTGGGACAGAACAGAGTGAATGCATTCAACATACGAGAGGCAGCGAGAGATATCGATGCTCGGATACTCACGTACCCTTTTGTTTCTGTGAATCAACATAGACAGTCAGACACTTTTCCTTTTGGCCACTTGGGAGCAGGTGACAAGTCAGAGTAAGCATGCCAAAAATGTTTGAATTTAATTAGTTTAACACGCAAGAATGAATTAACCTTGAGAAGAGTCTAGAACCTTAGACAGTGATAAAAGAGAAACTAAAACTACTCAGCATACACATTTGCCTCTTGACAGTTTCCATTTTACTGAAGGTCATTGCTTACAGGTAAGGACACAGGGTGAAGACTTGGCCTTCAGGTAATCTGTAAGCATCACCTACATATTCTGTGGAAGTGGTAAATCTCCCATTTGCCCTTTGCTGTGGGACAAATTCATATCATAAATCAATGACACTTCAATAGATTAGACATAATAGGAATACTGAATAATGCAACATTAATAAAACGATGCATTTGCCAACATTTAAAGGGATAGTGTGGTATAAGGGAGTATTTTTTGTTGTTGTGGCTTTACAAAAACCAAAATCAGGGGCCACTGTGTAGACATGAATCCAATTCTCCTGTTTACAGATTTTGGCAGCAAAACAAGCCTAAATTATATACCAAGAGCAACCAAGAATCCCTAGAGTGACAAGTCAAGAGTGCTGTTAAAGAAGTGAGAGCACAGAGAAAAGTTGGTGAGGATTTTTGTTTTGTTTTGCGCCTTTTAAAGCAGGATCAAGGTATACTGGGAGGTGATGTAATTGATTATGCAAGCAGGGACTTTAATCAAAGACAGTTTTGATGAAGCACTGCCGACCTTCGCTATAAATTGAGGTTGTGACAAAGTTTGTCACATTTAGCTGTCTGTCAAAAAACATCCCTTCCTGTATTTAATAATTATGTTTCAGTTAGAGGTAATTATGATACACAGAGATGGATTGGAGCATTGCCCAAGTGTTGAAGAAATCTTTTATATTCTATAGATGCAGTTTCTCCGCTTAACGCTGAAATGCCACTCATTTTCTCTGAATTTAAACTTACAGAGACACACTGACCTCGACTATTTCCAGCTAATTAATAATACTCCATTCACTACGATGTACGCCGTGACCATTGGGACTTCTAAGACACAGCAATGTAGACTGTAATTAACGTTACGACCCATTAAAAGGAGAGATGGGTTGAGGTTTGAAGACTATAAGGTCAGTAAAAGATAAAGTATTTTATGTGCTATGTGCTGGCTGACAGATAGTAATCAGATGACAGCAAATTTAGTATTTATAAAAAAAAAATCACAAAATGACTAGCACTAGATCAAGTCATTTTGATGATTATATAAATGGATAGCAGTGAGATACGAAGTGAGCAGCCCCCGAAATGCCCTCCACAAAGGCTCATTAGATTTATGGATCTTAACTGTTAGCGGATTGACACTATTTTTGGGTTGCAAGACACGTATTAATACTCTGCCTCATCTCGATCTATGCAGCTGAAGATACATGGGTTCCATATTTGGAGCTGCGGGTATTTTTCATAGTAATCTGGAGGGATAAATAACTAGATCTCATTGTGAGGAATGTGTCATGGCTGCAGATCAGTTGGTAAAGGATTGCTTGAGAGGTTTCAAAGTTACAGTGCATTTATTGGCTAGAGGGTGTGACAACAATGACCATTAAAAAAAAATACAGAAGATGGATTCAAATCTCTTCCCCCATCAAACAAACATTTCTTATGTTCCTGAGGGAGAAAAAGCAGATAAATGTTAACTTTAGTTTTATTTTATCGCCCAAAGAAGAAAGAAAAGTAAATAATCCAGCACTTTTTTTTTGATAAGTAGCAAGACAGCTGTGGGCCTATCCAACTTAATGATGCTCACAGACCCATGAAAGGACAGGAGCTCCGAGAAAATTGACTTGACATAAAGTCGAGATTGTAATTAAAAAATACACCCATCGTTTCATTCTAATTGGGGCTGTAACAGATAAAACCAGAATCAGAGAAGACGGCCTCAGTCGACAGCTTCAGTCGTTTCAGCGAATACCCCAAACTGACATGTTTATGTTCAAATAACCACAGGAGTTATGACTCTTGTCCATCGGGAGAAAAGGTGGAAATAATGATGTTATTGACCTCATGTGTTCCAGCAGCATTTCGAACTCTGTAATTTTGTCTTTCAACTTCCTGTTTACACTGGAAACAGGGAACATTGACATCTGTGGATTGTGATCACCTTATTAAAAAGCTCATTATTCCAATTTATATTATCGTGAGTAATAACTTGAATCATTGTACTGATCATCTTTTAATCTGATATCTGTGGCGGATGTGATCGTGTTGGGCCATACAACCTCCTCAAATACATGGACATATGTTTCCAAGTTTGAGAGATGTATAATAGGCTGTGTGAACCAATCAGGACCATTTTTAAACAAGCAACCGGACGTTAAGAGACAAAACCGGAAATAGAATAATCAAAAAAACGGGCAGGTCGTGTAAGGTCAACAAAGCCACAAAATCCACAGAGGGGGATGGGTCAAGAAAATGTTAAACTCTAGCATGGGAGGCTTCATCTTTCCTACTGTTGACTACAGTCGTAACCAAGTAGTTATTTTAACCCAAACCACAATCTTTGCCTACATCTTACAAAGTTGTTTTTGCCCCTAAACCGAACCAAACCCTAACCATAGTGATGTCAGATCACACAACAGTTTTATTTTTGTACAAGTTATTTGTAGCGGTTTTGGAAGGCACTATGATAGGGGCATCAGATTAGAAAACTCATCGTTCTGCAGGGCGTTTATAGATGATGTATTTCATTTAATTTGGAGGACAAAATGGCTCCAAAGTGAACAAATTAATTTCAGATGTGAGGCACAACAGGAGGTGAGTCATCTATCTAGAGATTGCTGACTGAATCTGCTGAAATGTGTTTGTTTTGGAAGAAAATCAGATCTAGTGAGGGCACATATTGACAAAAGGTGTTTCAAACAGTACTTTAACCCACGTCTTTGTTGTTGTCTAGTGTTTTTAATATGATGTGTTAATGTGTTAGAATTAGACTTTTTGGGTGGTTCGGCTATTCATCCACAATGATTCATCCTAAAACTGCATGAAATAACTTTCAACTACCTTAAAATTGAGAAATGTTATGTGAGAGCAATTTTTTAACAGCCTGTGAAATTGTTTAGAGAAAAAAAAAAAAAACCTCAACAATATTTGTTCAGCAGCTGACAGGCTCATCTAATCGCAGTTTTCTGTGACAGAAATGGATTATTTTCACTCTCAAATGGGACAAAGTTATTACATTTCAAAGAGAAACATTAAGTGAAATGACAAGTGTTTCAGTGTGTAATTTAATTCTCGGTTGCAATTCCACCTTAAATGTAAGGTGTAGGAGTAGCAGAAGGGTCCAGTGGCATACTTTAAGGAGTATTAAACATACAAACTCTTTACACTTAACACATAATTCACTTAAAATATTTTTTCACTCTCTCTTTGCTACAAAGTCCCCGGTCAGGATTTACTTTTTTTTTTTTTTTTAAAAACATCATATAACTTAATGCTCCCTCATAAAAACAACTTTAAACCTAACAGAGATATTTCTCTACAAGTATCCCCTGCTGAAGCTGTGGGGATTATTTTTCAGGTACCTCATTTCACTGAACTCTGATTGACAGTGAAGTGGCTCTCAGGTTCGCCTCGCTTGGCAGATGAATTCACAGTGAACTCTTAAAACCACATAACGATACGAAAAAATGTTTGTGGTTTCGGTGAAGTTTACCTTAGAGATACTTTTATGCATTATACATAACATTTCAGTGAAAAATAATGACCTGCCACTGTGTTATCGTAGAAAGGAAACAAATTGACTTTTCCTGCAGGTCTCATATTTGAGCCGATTCATTTTAGGGTTTTTTGTTGTGGCTTGAAAGAGTCTGGTGCTAGTTTTACGTCAGCACATAATGATGATGATGATGATGTGATTTTTAAACCTCCTCCTCCTGTCTTTGTGCCTTGTGCAGTGTATGTCATAGAGCAGAGTTTTATCTGTCCCTTATCAATGTTCCTCATATGCTGTAAACGTATTCATCGGTACACTTTCATCTATATTCATCGGTGCAGTTGCATCTGTTCTCACACACACACACAATCAAACACTGCTAGCTGTGTCGTAGTCCTTGCTGATGTGGGAGGTGCTGGGTAGGGACTTGAGGTACTCCATGTGCCTCCTGGCGTCCTCCTGATTGTGCCTGATGTAATAAATGATGTAAGCTGTCACCATGGAGAACCAGCAGAACATGGCCACAAACATGGCCACGTCTGTCGTCTTCTGGTGGAAGTTGCAAAAGTTGATCCCAGAGTCTAGGACCTGGATCACCGGTTGCCCCACATACTCCTCCTGCACCGACGTGTAGCAGCTCACCTCGTTCACCGTCTCGGGGTCCAGCCTCAGCTCCCTCAGCACCTCCTGCAAGGAGCACTCGCAGTGCCAGGGGTTGTGGGACAGGCGGACGCGGGCGTGGAGCTTGACGAAGGTGTCCCTGGGGAGGCTGCTGAGGTGGTTGTTGGAAAGATCCAAGGTCCGCAAGCCCTCATGAATTCCTTGAAAGGCGCCAACCTCCATGCTCTCTATGGCGTTGTGAGATAGATCCAGTTCCCTGAGGCGGTGAAGGTCTGTGAAGGCCCCCTTGGGGATGTGTCTGATCCGGTTAGACGAGAGCAGGAGAACGACGGTGTCCTTGGGCAAGTTCGGGGGAATGTTCTCCAAGTTGCGTGAGTTGCATTGCACAACCACGCCGTTTCTGTCTGTGCAGTGACAGCTCTTAGGGCACGCATATGCAGTCATAATCATCAACAGAAGCCACAATGTTCCCACAGAGACGAGAGAACCACAGGAAGGAGGTTTAATGGATGACCTGCACCTTTGAGAGGCCCCCATTAGTCTGGGCGTTAATGGCTAAAGTTTCATTCTCAGGGCACTTTTCAACATTGATCCGCACATTATCGTCCATCATTTACCTCGACAGTTATGGATAACCAAGCCGTGATCAAACCCCGAAGCAGCAAGCGTCCAAAGGTTTGCATACAAACTAAATGAGATGTCGAAGTGCAGCACAGCTGACGTAACCCACTGACGAGAGAAGGGGAGGATATTTTTTGACAAGCCAAGTCATATCTGTGTTTCCAGGGTGGGAGGGCACGGCTTCTCAGCTGACTGGAAGAAACCTGAATGTGAGAAAAAGATGGAGAGAGAAAGGATGAGATGGAGAAAATGTCAAACCTTTGCAGAAAGTTCTCCATATTGAAGAATTTTGTTGCTATCTTAGAGCTGAAGTTGGTTGTTTGCTGTTCAAAAATGCTGATAAAAAAGCCTGATGATGTGCATTCGTGGGTCGACTGACAAAATATCTAAGTTCCTACATGCTTTACATAATTCTTATGTTGTTAATTTTCTTGCTTGATCATGTTACACTCCCCATTCAGTACAATTTCTAAAGCATTTCCCCTTTTCAGACTCCATCCTCCTTGGAGCGGAGACCAGTAAAGTTCAAGATTATCATAATAATAGCATTTCTACAGCATGGGTCCCCTCACTAAAGACTTGTCCCTGTGAAAAGATGACAAGCCATTAAACAAAGTGTGGGCTCATCAATATGCAGCAGATGAACTTTCAAACAGTGATATGTGATAAAGTTAAAAAAAAAAAAAAGAAAAAGTGTCTGTAGTCTATAATATGAACCGTGATGTATATGAGAGCACTGAAGGTCACAGTGCAAATCAAAACATGACAATGAACTGGCTGGAAGATAACAGCGCAAAGAGCAACTGATAAGCAGGAGGCAGCATTTTTATCAAGGTGATGAATGTCAAGCAGTTTCTCATCTCTGACTCCTATAGAATAATAATATTGATAAGCTAAATATCTCTGTTAAACCAAGTCACTGTAGGAATATTATAGGAATAATATTGGAGGGGCAGATGTACAGTAAACTAATGTACAGAGTAGGGCTAATAAAACACAAGAATATAATATAAGAGATTTCAAAAAGGACTGTTTCATACCACAGACAAATTATATGTCCTTATCAGGTTATTTTGGGATGAGGAAGATAAAAAAACAAATATAAATGAACTCTATTACAAAAAGGAGCATTTTTACTCAGTGACAAATCACTAATTATGTAAATATTAACGCACAGTTAGTGACCCTAAGATTTGAAAAAAACACACAAATGTGTGCTTTTTCATATGTTCATCTCTGGCATGATTTCACCTGGATATATTCACTTTAATAGTATCAGCCTGGATAAAGGTGGATAAAGGTGGATAAACTCTACCTGGAAATCAAAAAGGAGCATAAAAAGTGAGTTTAAGAGTCTGTATCTACCTGGTCGCTCCACTCTGTCCAGTCCAGATCACCATGCAGTCACAAGGGAGATTCTTTTGTTTAATGAAACATCCAGCAATAAAAAAAAAAAAAAAAAAAAAAATTAATCTCCTGTAAATGAGCACACGTCTCTGGCAGTAGTCATATGTAGACAACACAGCAAATTCAGGAGTCAGGATCCAACTGTTTAATCACAGTTTTTAAGCTCTTGTCAGCGCAGGTTTGCAGCAGCTGTGTGTCTGTCGGTGTGTGTGTGTGGATGTGGATGTGCGCAGAGGCGCAGCACTGCAAGCTGCACCGCTGTGATCCCGTCTCTCTCACTCTGTTAAAAGGGAACCCTGCTGGATGTGCGTCACCGGGAAAACTGGTACTGACGGCTGAAGGTAGTGCCACCCATACACAACATCAAACTACAATCGACAGCAGAGTTTTTCACAGATTATCATCCAATATGTCAGTCATAATGTAGGCTTTTGTTTTTTTCTTTTTTCTTATTGTATTAGTAGGCAAAAATTAATAAATTGCCATTATGTTAATTAATAATAGTGGAATGTAACTTTACTTGAATATCAAGTGCAATTTGAGGTACTTGTACTTTAGTTTATTGCTTCTATTTTATGTCTACTCCATCTACATTTCAGAGGCAAATACTGTGTTTTTTACTCCTCTACGTTTATTTTACAGTTAATTACTAATTACTTTGCTAATTAAAATCTTAATCTAAAACTTACTTTATGATTAGCTTGTAAAATATGACAAATTGTTATAAATGAAACCATAAAAGTAGCCTAGTTAAAAAACAACATTTATTGCAATTATCAACAAATACATTTTAGTGATAATACTTCTGTATTTTTAAGGTTTTAATGACTTTTACTTGTAATTGAGTATAACTGAGTATTTCTACCTTTGGACAGGCATGTTTCCGGTCTTTATGCTAAGCTAAGTTAACTGGCTGCTAGCAGTAGCTTTAATGTACAGATGCGATAGTCGTATCAATCTTCTTATTTAACTCTCAGCAAGAAAGCAAACAAGCATACAGTATTTCCTAAAATGTTGATTTTTTTCCTTTAAGTAAAAGATCTGAATATCCACCACTGTAATTAATTAATCATTCTGGTCATTTGTAAAGTAAAAATATTTCTGGTTTCAGTTTCTAAAAATGCTGACTGTAGTTTGCTTTTTGCAGCTTTATGTATTTTTTTATGCTAAATGGGAAAACTTTGGGCTTTTAGTAACTTGTGATGCACATTTTACATCATTTCTGTTGTTTATGAGATGAAATGATTGGCTGATTTCATGAGAAATATTTGATTGGATTGAAAATAATTTTTTGGTACTGTCCTATTGTGTATTGCACTCTATCACCTCCAGTATCTGTTCATCCCATGCTACCCACTGATGTATTAAATTTAAATTTCATGCTCACTTGCACAACTGAATGACATCTAAACCTCTTCTTAATGTTTTTCTGGAGCTCTCTTCTGCCTGCTGTTTATTTTATTCTTTTACCTCCCTTTGCATGTTTAATTGAATCTATATTTTATGTATCTGTGGTATTTTATTGGTGTTTTGACACCAAAGGGGAACATAAAGTCAATTTTAAAAGGCTGTATTTTATATAACCTTTTTCAAAATGCATGCAAGAAGCAGACAAACCAGATCAGTCATCAGAAACTTAATGCCTTTAATTGTCTTGTCTTGTATAAGACTCCTAAAGGACCCTGAATGTCATTTTGTCTACCTAACATCTCCCCATTCTCCTCATGTTCTGTCCGTGACTGATTGTTTGCCCCGTGTGTCACGCTCTGTCACTCTTCATAAACATCGATTACAATTGTCCTGCCCTGATGGAGGACTTCAATACCGAGTCTGTCAAACTCACGCTGACAAAAGACCTTTGAAGATAATCCCAGCTGTATCGTTACGACGCAGAGACCACCTGAACGCAGCCAGCACTGTATGATTAAATGGCCGCCACGTGCAGAGTTCAACCCTGTCAATTTTGCTGAGAGGCAGAAACATTGATTATATTGACTACTGAAGCATTTTAGCTTGCAGGAGTTAGCTTTACTTCCCTTTTATTGCTGTGACAGTATCCAAAATCACAAAGCACACTCATAAATGTCAAAACAACCCAACACCTCTTTTTTTTCCTGCTCCAGGATAATCAGGGTGATAGATTTACTTCACATCCTCCATTGTTTAAGCTACTTGAGACTCGCCAAGGCATTTGTTTAACACCCTTAGTCATTTTGTTGGACTCCTGGCAAATTTCCTGCCTTGTAGCTGATCTTAAATAAAACTCCTGCCTGAAATCACAATGATATGGAGCTGAGCCAAGGAAGCTTTGTCGCTTAAGCGTTATATAGAATCAGTGATTCTGTCATAACACAGTTCATGAGACAGATTTATTAAATGTAAATGATGAATTCAGATAATTTTTTCTGTCAAAAAAAGAGCCACAAGATACAATTTTGACATCATTCTGTCCCATCTGCTCTCCCTGCATGGTTTGTCACAGATGACATTGTGAAGTCACTCTCCGGAAGCAGCACAGCGCTGCCCTACAGTATAGAGGCTATTGACCTCTCCGATGCCGCGCTCAGTACATTTGATAATGCTTTCCCGCAGCAGAGGCTATCTGACATTGGATTTTGCTCGCTCTGCCTGCAATTGCTTTCACTCTCGGGGGAGGACACAGCATGTTTTAGCACTGTGACCCATGTCCAAACTCTCTAGTGGAAAGGGAAGAAGCGCAGGATGTCTACAGGCAGGAGACACCTCAGACTTTAAGACATTTGCAGCATCTTTTTAGATTTGTACGTTGTCGCCCTCACTGCTTTGACATCAGTCCTTTGCATTATAGAGAAGGTTGTCTGTAAGCAGCTTACAGCAATGCTGAGTGATAGCATGGACCCACTCCAACTTCCATGATAAGCCAACGCAGGAACAGAGAATGCCTTTACATTTTGGACGAGCCCAGTTGGACAAATCCTTATTGATCCGTTATTGAAGGTAAATTGACTGAGGGGAGCACAGGCTAATGTGCATCGGCCACTTGATTTGCTGACGTCCTCCTTGTTGTACCTCGAGCTTCACAGGATTCTGGGTTACTTTTTTAGAACAGAAACAAACATGATTTTTTAATTGAATGTGGCTTTGTGACACGATTTCTCTCTTTCTTGTCCCCAGAGTGTTGTTGGAAAGGTCACAGCAAAGGAGTGGCTGAGCGTAAGGTTATCTGATCACCGGCTAATGTTGAGTGTCCGGCCAGATGTCTTGTCTGATGTACCGTAAGCCTCTCAGGTCATTGAGGAGCTAGATATCACATCATCCTATTACCGTATGTGGTTAACTGGCTCCAAGAGAGTTGTGAAGTGGGGGGTTATTTTTGGCACCAAGGGCTTAAAATAATAAAGTCCAGTTATTTTTCTGCATGTAGATTTTTAGAGGACTGGCAGCTGGAGCATTTCCAAAGCTTGGATGGACATTAAAGTCTTCTGGTTGAATCAGCAGTACAAAAGATGAGCAAATGCATGAGAAAATAGCTGATTCTTTGGTAAAAACTCACAGATATAAGAATACATACAGTAATAACTTGCAGAGAGAAGTCGACTTCCAAGGCAGTGCTGTATCTCTAGAAATTAAGTCCACATTGAATGTGCTAATACAGGAAGTTGTGTATCCCATATAGGCGAAAAGTGAATTTGTGAACATTTGCATTTTTAATAGTATAACCACAAACTTCTCCTAACCTTCCCAAGCCTTTTAGTTGCCAAACCCCAACCATACACTAAGAATAGTTCCATATCCACTATGTTTCATTAACCTTAACTATACTGCATGTGCAGATATTGTAGAGAGCGAGTGAGGCAAAGAAAATTGGAAATATTGAATGTTTTGCCAAATCGTCTAATCTCTTCATTTTTTGTCTAACGTTGGGGTCACAGGAGCATTTCTGAAAGATTACTACAACCACTGAGCATAAATTTTCTTTTTGGGGAACCAGTAACACCACAAGTTTATACTTGCAGTTCAAATTAGTCCACTTTCACATTCTGGGTCCGTGTTGAAAGTTTATATTCCTTAAAGATCCCCTCCAGATATATAAAAAATACTCTGCTTGGAATAATAATATATGTCTAGTATGTGTTTTTTCCTCAAAAAGAAAAGTACAATTACCTCATTAAAAACCTAAAAATTCAATGTATTTCCAGAAAAATATGATAAATATACAAATATTGTTCACTGCTGGATGAAAGATACTTCCATGAAAAGCATTGAAAATAGTCTTCTAGTGTCAAACTCTGCACAGAGAAGCTCAAACATCAGAGCACAGCAACAATAAGCTAAACACAGATTTTTGACTGGAGGGGGGCTTTAAGTGTCGCAGTGATTAGTTCACAATTGCAACATCAGAGCGTTGTGAATTTGCTACATCTCTGACTGGCTTCTTCTCCATAACAACAGCAGCTGAGGCTCATGAGCATCGTCGATTACCAAACTCAAGGAAAAATGTGAAGTAGTTGAAACAGATGGACATGACATAAACCTTTAAAATCGTTGAATTATTCAGGAGACTGCCATGTTTCTATATTAAGGAACGTTGAGGATGTCATTAAAAGAAAACTGTGAAATGGGAACTTCACCAGCTCCTTTTGTTCAGCTGTTAGACGTCATGCTTCAGTGCCACATGTAATGTCAGCTGACGTATATTTTACTGTTGATCTGAATTTAAGTCATTTCTCGACGAAGCACTCTGTCACATTTCTGCTAGTTAAATGTTCTGTGTGAATAAATTTATCATAACTTTTGTGTGGCAGGACTTGATTCCTCAGTCAGGCTCACTGTCAGCTGCAGGGGCAGCCCGTTAAACTCTGATACACACTGCAAAGCTCTGCGCTGGATCTCAGCCAATGATTATGTATGGCCTGCCTACCTATCAACTTACTGGACAGCTTCTTGGCTCTCACCAAACAATTCTTAATCTACCCTTGAATGCATCCCTGAACCCAGAAACCATCCTCCGTTTTGCTAAAACTGTGGACATCCCTGTCTGATCAGCATAAAACTTACACTTCCTGGCATTGTCTTGCGCTCAATTTTAAGCTGTCAATGTTCTCTTAATATAAACTCGATGGTATTCTGGCCACACACCATATAATAAGACCAGCTTTCTGTCCGTGAGGATCTTCTCAGCCTCTGAACAAATCCAGACACAGAGCAACCTACCTATCTTCACATATATCCTGAGGTTGAGCTGAAAAAAATCCTCTGAAAATCCTGTGTTGTTTCTGAACTTTTCACCTGTGTAATTCTCACAGCTGCTTTCAAGAAAGAGAAAGTGGTCTGCTGGATTTATCTGCTGTTCTTCAGTCTAATCCAAGCAATGTTCTTACATATAGTAGGTGCATAATTTAATAGCGCAAAAGGTGGCGGTATCTCATGCTCTGTAGGGCAAAAAATGTCTGAGGTTCTGAATCACTTCTCTGGGAACTGCCTGGGAGCCGTCTGCGGTCTGGATGCTCAGCATCCTTCCTGGCAAAGCAATTTACAGGTTCAAAGGCGGGCCAGCACATTTCATGATGTTGAAATGACTTCACAGCAGAGGAGAAAAACCTTTGGATCTCACCATCTATCTGTCTGTTGCTATCTGACAAATCTGACAAATGCCCTCCATACATTTTCTTTTTTTTTTTTTTTTTGTGGCTGTTGGTATTTGACAGGGAAGTTACTATTTATTTGAAGTGGGAAAGTTTTGATTTGTTTGTAGAGAAAAGGATGAAAGAAACAAACTTGTGAAATGGTTTAGTGACCATAGAGAGAAGGAACTATGCTGATTGGATGAAGGTTTGGGAATGATCTTAGGAAGAGAGGGAAACGCATTGACTGGGAAGTAAAGTGGTTGGATAATAGGGTTTTGAGAGTATTTGAGGAGTGCTGGCACCAGATGGCGTTCCTGGTTGAACTTCAGTCAATCAGTATTATATTAAAAAAAGTTGGAAAATGAGCTCAGATCATCAGAGTTTAAAGGTACATTTATTTGTCCATCCTTCCCTACAATTTACACTTCTGACACCAGAAGTCGCTGCTTGTAATTCTTTCAAATCATCCAGTTTGGGTGAGAATTACACAGTATTTGTCTCATTTCTCAGGCATGTCGAGCAACATATTGATGAGACTAGGTTGCTGACAGTGTTAGGCATCTATCTAAAAAAAACAACAAATAAACAAAGGCCCCAGATGAAGCACATCTTCCATCTTTCATTGTCGGAAAAAGAAATTCTTGATGGTGCCACAGTCCTGCTGCTGCAGCTGCTCAGCAGTCGTCTCTAGACAGTAAAGACACATTGCCACAACTAAATAAGGCAAATAAGAAGTCAGATGGACTTCATTGTCATATAAAATTTTGTAATAATGTCAAGCATTGTCACGCTGTCACGGACAATTTAAGTTAATTGCTATGAAAATACTCATCACTTCCTTAAATGGTGACAAAATGTAATTTGAGTACACAACAATCCATGATAAATGTCACTTATATTACCTTTTAACATTAATTTACCTCGTTTTTATATATACCGATGAGTTGAAACCTCTTACCCATCAGTTAGACACCCTGTATAATGATTTTACTATAGGATGTTGTGTGATATGGTTCCTTTTTGTGGAGAGACAACCATGAATCATTTTTTAATCTAGCCAATTTTGGTGGCAAATACAGCACTGTTATATAACTTTTATCCCAGGGGACGCTCATATGAGAGGATTTCTTCTGTCATTGATATCATAATCTAATAATGATCTATATTATCATTAAATTATCTTTCCATACTGTCGTTAGATAAGTGCTAGTGGTGAAAGAGAAACCTATGATTAGACGAGTCATCCTTAGTCATTCTCTAATTAGGAATAATTTGAATTAAATTGTACTTAATGGTAGTAATTATATGAAATTATAGTGATTCCTCATCTTGCTGCGAACCGCCAATAAACTCCTGTAAGACCTCACAAGATCTTTGACAACCCATGCTATAAACAATAAGAATGCTTCAATGCTTAATTGTACCACTGGCAATATTTAATTGGCTTTTTAAAATCAGATTTTATCATTTGTTCCAGTGAAATCACAGAGCTATCTTTTTAAAGAAGGATAGATGAGATTCCCATTTAAACCTCATCATCTAATTACCCTAATCACTTTGCTATACAATAATTAGCTGTATTTAATAACTATCAAAATCTCCCCGGGGGGTCTTTTGCTCGGCATAGGCTGCCGTCAGCTCATGGCTCATCAGGCTTTAATGTGCGCACAGGGATGGTGTCGAAATGAAGTTTTCTGTCGGAAGCAGCAATGAGATACCAGAGAAAAACAAGTCACAGAAAGAAAAAATGAAACTTTATTTGTTTTTATACTTACCAACACTTTGAAATTAAAACCTATGTAATTACTCACAACTAATATAGATCTGCACATAGCAAATAAATCAATCGAAAATAGTTACGAACTTCTATCACTTTTTTTTTTATCCCAAACTGCAATACACACAAAGAAAAGCTGAAAAACAAAAAAAAAAACATGTCTATTCATTCCTTTTTTTCCTGCTGTTGCTGCCTGCCACATGGAAAGTGGATAAAATTTCAAAAAGCATTTAAGCTACACAGCTCTCCTGTATCTATGTTAATAATAAGGAAATAACTGAATAAATAATTGCACATTGCACCCTATTATTGCATTAGTTGCAGTTTGTTTCAAAGTCATATACTCAGGCATATACACAAATGTAAATAAATACAGATTTCAAACACTGAGTAACACATGAATATTGATGTTATTGAAATCACACTGCCATCACTTACAACTCAATGTTCCTGCTTAGCGATCAAATTCATATTATACAACAAATTTGTCAAATGCACACTCGAACAGTGCTAGTAAGCATTAGCAATCCTTGTTTATCCAGGGTTTTATTCTTACATATGTGTGCTAATTTGAAGCAAACATATCAATGGTACACATGCACTGATAACTGTTGTATAAAAGCCATAATACCCTTGAGGATGTCCTTTACTGTTATGTGGGTATTTCGGAAAGAATGCCCTCTTAGGTATTAGCTAACTCTTCTAGAAAGCAAGTTTGCCAAACAAAACAAAACAAAAAAAAAAACATAATTTCAGCTTGTTCATTTGACAAACATTCCACTGAAGTACAAGCTATGACAACTCAAAATAAAGAGAAACACAAATCCATAATTTCAATGCTAGCACTACTACTTCAGTTCACATCAAAATGTAAGAATTATTGCAGAATAATCGTTGACTATGCATTGTCCGGTATAGTAATACAGCATTTGGTCCATTTACATAATCACATTTATGTCATCAAAGCGCTTAAGACCCAAAGTTAAGCTCAGCATAGGCTGCGGGAAAATAAAACTCGTGGTATGTCCGAAGAAATTGAGACACTAAAAATGCAGAATGTTGTTGTGTTGGACAGTAGATAATGTGATTCGACAATAACATTCAACAGCTGTTTGTATGCGTCAACACTGAATTGAGCTCAGCTGAAGCTCAGTAATGAGATGGCTCAAGCTGTCCAATATATTAAGAGCATCCTCATGAGTAGAATACCGGTTGAAATACAGAATCAGACCAAATATCATCCTCACCTCCCTCTCAAACGAAATACAGTACGACAAAATGAATTTAGCTTAAGTTTCATGATCAACAAACAAAAAAGTCATATGTGCATAATCGCACCATAAATAAATATGCGCTGGTTTTACCATGGTGTAAAACCCAGCAGAGCAGGAATTGTCATCCAACCTGTCCTTTTTTTTTTAAAAAATAAAAACAATTAAGTTGCTGACACAGTCGTGACGATAAAAAGACATTCAAACCTAAAGCGTCAAATCAACCGCATGACAAACGAAAACAACATGACAAAATGAACAATCGTGAAAAAGAGACTGAGTGGTCACGTCCGCCCAGGCCCCGTGGGTTCCCCCCAATGAACCCCTGAACATTCCTTGGCCCAAAAAATACCATTCGGCTTCGTCCAAACGTTTAGGCCTCTTTGCCGTGAAAGTTTCGACTTCTTTCCCTTGTCAAAACCTTCCACAAGGACACAGATTTTTTTTTTTTTTCTCCAGACAAGGGAAGGAAGCCGAAAGGTTTGGACGCAACACTTGGCTTTTAAGTCCAACTCCTCCCACATCAGAGGCAGTCCAGAGTAAAGTGTTGAATAGTCTATTGCATGAGCGCCGCGTAGTCGACTAATGTGCTAAATCACAATTAGTCCTTGTACAAAACAAATACAGTATAATAATAAGTTAGTAAACAATCATTTAAATTTTCAGTCAGTGTTTTAGCCACTGATTTTTCACTAATTTCCATTCATGCATCTATATACTAATAATCGGTGTTGATAGAAGGAGGCTATGTCGGAAAGTTTTTCGTCTGGGCAGGGTGTAGGACTAGACGTGAATGGCCAAAAATGTTGAAAAAGTTAGCGGAAAAGAACAGGAGCACAAAGATATAATAATAACATTTGAAGGAACACGTACACTGAACAGGTTTACTCAAATACACAACGACACGACACTAAACACATGCAATATAAGCAATAATGTAAATATAGGAAATGAACATGAGAAGGGAGGCTCTAGGAGTGATACCATTGGCTTAAAAGGGTCATGTGATGCAGCAAAGAGTCATGGGTAGAGATTGGATTCGTAAGTAGACAAAGATGCAAATTGGGACAAAAGTAGAACAGTCCAATTTTTTTTTTAAAATATCACTTTTCTAAAATATATTATAAAATTTTGATAATTTGGCTACATCCCACCACACACTCTGCCGATAGCATCACTGAGCAGCTGTAATATGCAAATAACTACGTTCTACAAAAATTTCAATCTTTTACTATTACTTTTTTATACTTTTAAATGATGTTCTGACGCAGCACTGACAGAGAGAAAGAGAAAGCAATAGATAGATAGAAAGAAAGAAAGAGTAACACAAGTTGTTCCTAATAAACATTCAACATGCTTCAACAGTTCTCTAAAAAACCTAATCAACAGAGAATTTCTTTTTTAATTCTTTTTTTTTTTTTTTTCTTTTTTAGATTTAATTTGGCTCTCTGAAATGAAAAATGAGCGCCCCACCCTCCCTGATGTATAGACAACTTTGAACCAGGGCGGGTGGTGGTCAGGGTTTTTCGGAGAGCCAGAGCCAGAGTCCGAAGGGCTTCATCAGGGTTGTCTGCGGTAGTCAGTCATTGGAAAGGGCCAAACGGAGGAGCCAGTCAGGGATCTCAGGATGTGGTCATGGAAGATGGGTCGTTCCACATGGCCGCCACGTCTCTGAACCTGGAAGAGGATGATGGGACAGTAGGTAACAAGTTCTCTTTGTATTTCTACAGTTTTTCTTTATGGCAACCTGAGTTCAACTCAGATTTCTCGCCACTCAAAAGACAAACATGAGGTGATTTGCGAGATGGTTGCAATAAAATCTTGTTTGCCGTCAGACTTTTGAGGCATGTCCAGTTTTGCGATGAACGCCCAGTAAATTACACCGCTATGATGTAAAGTAAGTCTACGTTTCTGCAGTTGAATCTCTACATTTCAATGTTGATCAGATTTAAGCTTTTCACGTGTTATTTAACACAGCAAGTTTCTAGCCAACCACCCAAACCCTGTTCCCCTAATAACAGTCAGCTCATATACATGTTATCTGAACTACATCACTTCCCTATGCTACATATTGTAGAAATGTAGATATGATACATATTGAAACGTAGAGATTCAATATATCCGTGGTTTGCAGAAACGTACAATGCCAACATTTTACTGGCAACTGGGCAGGTTATGTACAGGTCTTTTCATAGAGACTGGCCAGTTGTTAGGTAGTTATCATAAGGTAGTAATTTATAAATCATAGGTAATCAATACGATGGGGTAAGCAGACACAGTGCAAGGAGGTCCAAAATACAACAACAATGGTAGAAAGCTATAAAAAAGACAGAAAGGGGTCTCGATGCTGTTTCAAGCTCATTGAGATAAAGTAAGTGACAAGTGCAATGGTAGGAACTAACTGGACACTGCTGTTTTTAAAAATCCCAAACTTCCAGCTTGTTGCTTCAAAAGTACCAGAGAGCAAGTGAAAAAAAGGCTTTAACACCCAGGAGGTTCTGACCTTGCATTGATGAGGTACTGGGCCAGGCTGATGTTGGCGGGGGTCCCTGTGATGGTGATCTGGCGCTCCGATGACCCTTCCATAGCGTTAGCAATTTTGATCTGCGCCCCAGACATCTGACGGATCTCGTTGATTTTGGTTCCCTGGCGTCCGATTATGCAGCCTATTAGCTGGGAAGAAAATGGGGGCGGGGCTTAGGATGGCCAGAACATGGAAGACTCATAGATACACATTTTGTCTGACGCTATTTGACTGTGAGTGCGGGCCAGTAAATGTCAGCCTTTCAACTATAACTTTAATATTTCTAACTTGGGTCCAACAAGTCTTTTCCATTAAGGACATTCAGTTTGCAAAGCCAAATGCTTTTGGCTGTACTATATCTGCTGTGGAAAGGAGCTCTAAATCTGAAGTGCTGTCAAATTATATCAATGGAAGCTTTAACAGGAAGACATGATAAAAGATAATATACCAGGGTTTTTGAAATTGTGAATTTCTGATTTAATAGAAGCTACTGTCTTGCTTTGTTCCCCTTTCATTTAGCTATATTGGAGCCAATTTGGAGCAGGTCTGTCTCTGTAATTCATAATTCAACCAACCAATTAAGACTTCATCAGTCTAATCTCTTTGAAAATGGGCTTTAATATTCAAGCAGTGGTTAGTAAATATGATCACAATGTCACACTAACTTGTTTGGATTTTCTGAAAAGTTTTCTGTTACTTTTAAGGTGGCAGTGGCAAATGAGCACAAAGTGGCCACAAATGATCCAAACTGCTGTTGACTGGTAACTAAAGAGATGGTGCTGAAGGCAAAATGAAGCCTGTTATTGTATAAAAAATAATCCCTTCTTGGTTTTTAAATGACAAATGTCTCATTTTAAATCACTGTTGTTTGGGAAAGTGGGACAACGACAAATGAAAAAGCATTTGGTGGACATTTTGCTGACAAATGTACTCACATCATTGGGAATGGTGAGTTCATGAGTACTGGCCTGGTTACTGGCATCCAGACCTGCTGCTGAAAACAGGAAGAAGACAGAAAGAGAAGAAGAGGAAGGAAGAGGACATAAAATAGAGTTTGGCACATTGAGGGAGTGAACAGCATTGATGAACTGTAGTCCTGGAGTTTTTTCATTGCCTGGTAGCATTTCTGTGCTCAGCCCTGAGCAGAGCCTACATACATTCAGTAAAATAGCTATCACTTGACAAATTAAAGTCTACTCTCTAAATGACACAAAAAATCTTTGAGGCAATTGCATCGTTTAAAAAAAAGGATGCTATGGGAAAACCATAGAACAAAAAGAAACCTCAACATCAACAAGAGCAGACCACCAGCAGGCCATGTCAATGGCAGTGCACCACAGAGACCAGTAGGAGGAGAACGACGAGAAGAAGAAAAAGAGAAAAGGACAGAGACAGGAAAAGAAGAGAAAAGAGAAAAAAAGGAGGAAGAGAATGTGTTCGTCTCTACAGGTAAAAACGAGAGAAGGAGCTTTGGTAAAGAGGGTCGTCGTGTAGGTGGGTACGTACCGGGGAAGGCAGGGGTGGTCTGTCCGAGGGGGGTAAAGGGGGTTTGCTGCATAGCCAACTGGTGGAGCTTGCTCAACTGCTGAGGGGGGGAGGAGGAGGACAGCAGAGCTATGAGGTCATCGTTAAAAACACGCTGGCGCGCGCACATACACGCACGCAGACACACACATACAGGTCTGTCCGAAACGCTACAAGAGTAGAGAGAGGATCTGAGGAAAAGTAACAACACAGACAGGTGAAGGACAAAGACCAAGAGAGAAAGAGAGAGAAAGAAGAGAAGAAGCTCATAAAGGACTTGGCCTGAGATCGGGGCGTTTGGGGCGAGGTTTTAAAAATCAGCTTATCAAGGATACGTCACCAGGTTAAGGCGAGACACCATTACAGTAGTCAAGCCTACTAAAGATAAAAACATGGTGGACAAGTTTTTTTTTTGACATTTTGGGAAAAGCACAGTTAGTTTTCTTGCCAAGAGTTAGAGCCGTCCCTTAAACCTGCATTTACTGATTTTTTTTTTTTTTTTTTGGCCACCTGGGGGCAGCAGAAACAAGACAACACTGGCATCATCACCTTTTAAGTTGATATGTTGAACTTGTTAGCAAATACTTGCTTATTTCCACTTCCAGCAGTTATGGAACAACATTATCATTCATTTGGAGTCGTGTTTCTATCCACTTGCTTATGAAAACAATGCTATGAGAGCATAGAGAGTGAATCAAAACAGTACATTGTCATTTGATACATTGTTATTATTAGAAATATCAATTATAGCTGCTTTAAATATAAAGCTACACCCATGAGACAGTTAGCTTAACTTGCTTTACCCCCTTATTTAATCGCCAGACATTAAAGTGGTGCAAATTTTCTCATCTAACTCTCAGCAAGACAGAGAATAAGCTTAAATCCCAAAATGTTGAACTATCCCTTTAACTTTTGCTAAGACTTAAACCCTTTAATTTTTAAGGTGACAGTGAGCAGATCTTGTAATTTTCTTAATGTGGCCTCTGGTTTAAGGGACCATATAGTGTTTTTTGCTTGATTCATAAAGCACATCATATGTTTTTAGAGTTTTCTGTCTTCAGTTTCTATTCATTTGACATGGTTTTAAGTGATAAAGCTCGCTTGAGAAAACTAGTGGCAGTGATGATGTGATAATGTAGTCTTTATTTTTGTTAAAAGTAACACTATTGTGGCAGAACTGTAAGTTTAAAAGATGTGTGTTAAAGTTCTTCAAGGGGAACTTCAACATCTTAAATCTGCCAGCGAAGCAGCCTTTCAAATCCAGGAAACTACTTCAGTCATTGTTTTCTTATTTTTTGCCCTCTGGTTTGGATTTTGAATGAAATGCTTTTCGGCAACTGACATTTAAGTCTTGAATGTCAGAACTTCTTTCAACACACCAACAAAGAAGAGTTTCCAAAAGGGTCTCAGCTGACAACTGCACACGGATCTGAAGTGTTCAGTGAAACCACCAGCTGCAAGGAGAGTAGGAAATCTAAAACCTTGCTTAATAATCCTACCAAATCTGGTAACTGCTGCAGGCCAAGCCCCCATGAGGTTTAACGCCAAACAGAGGGCAGGGAGGCAAGAGTCAGAAAAGTTAGAAGATATAGGAATTACATATCAGAAAAAAAGCTGTATTAATATTAACATTTAATATTAATAAGGGTGGAAAGAGAGTAAGAGCCTGCGACTCAAAGAGAGAAATTTGGATGCAGCGAGACAGAATTATGGAGAGTGCAGTGTGGACTGCCTCGTGGGGTTAGCACTCACATCTGGATGTGGGATGGCGTACTGTCCTTGAATGGTATAAGCCTGCAAACATGAGAAGAAGAGCTTATTGTTATCTTGTTACATCACCCGGGACAAGCGCACAAAAATACTCATCGTGTAATTGCATAAGATAAAAAAAACATGCTGCATTTAATCGAAATTTTAAAAATGTAAAAACTGTTGATCCTATAACAACATTCAGCCTAAACAAATTCTAATTTAAGTAAAATCATACAATAGACAAACACATATTATCTTTTGAGTTATATTTTAGTCAGGTTACAAGGAAATCATGCACTATAGACTCCCTGTTATGTTCTCCTATTATTCATCAATCAGATCCAGTTGAACTAAATCAATAAGGGACAAACGAGACAGTGGGGAGGTGAAGGGGAGGGAGTGGAGGAAACCAGAGGAGCGGCCCTTAGAGGAGTTATGTGACTTGACCTATTGGATGTGGGGTTGTAGGGGCCACAGAGGTCAGAACTGAGCTAAATATCATCTCAACAGCCAAGACAGCGACTGGAGCAATACGTGTCAAGTCTGGATACGAGGTCAGTTCAGTGGAAATTTAGTGAATCTAGCAGTTTTGAAATGAAAAACTCAATAATAGACCTCCAGATTTAAATATTTTATGGCATTTCCCAGTAACGTCCCATTCAAAAATGTTAAATAAACTAGAAATTAAAGGACCAGTGTCTAGGATTTAGTGGCATCTAGCAGTGAGGTTACAGATTTCAACCCGTTCCCTTCTAAGCGTGTAGGAGAACCTATTGTGGCCGCAAAAAATGTGTTTGTTTGTCTATTCTGGGCTACCGTAGAAACATGGCGGTGCAACATGGCGGTCTCCGTAGAAGAGGACCTGCTGCCTCTGTAGATATAAAGGGCTCATTCTTAGCTTAAAAACCCCCACAAAGATTCTTATTTTCAGGTGATTATACACTAATTAAAACATACTTATGAATGTATTACTCCTTATCTGCCAATATTTCTGCCAATTGATCCCCCAAATCTTACACACTGATCCTTTAATAGAAATATATTGATTCTTTATCGGTCAGCCTGTCAGCAACTCATGATACTATCAGTTTATTTGGGATGTATCGTTGGTAACTGGATCATTCCAGTGTTATAATGTAAAATCTAGCATGCTAATGGTGGTCAAATATAAAGTTGAAGCGATTTAATTGATTAATTGATTGACAGAAAATGTATCTACAACCCACAAGGACCTGAGTGACGCAATACACATTCCTGCCAACGAGTTCACACTAATGCATCCATCTACAGGTTTGTTGTTAATTGTTAAAATAATCTCCATTAGCGTCTGCGGTTTGCTAGTCTTCCTGGGATCCGTTAGTACACACAAATACACATGGGACGAAATCTATAGATTAACAGTTTAAAATAAACAAAAAATAATTAATAACATGGTCATTTTAAAAGACTGAAACTTGTACAAAACACAAAAAGAGATGGATGGATGTTTCCATTACACCATATTGACTAATACTGTATATTTCACTTGGAGTTTGTATATTTTTTAATTAGAAAATTTGGTGTAGGTTGGTAAATTATTTGTTTTAAGTCTTAATCGACCCTTCTTAGGCAGTGAAGAAGAACACTGCCAGCTAGTAAACAAGGATGTTATCAATAAAGGTTTCAAAATGATAAAAAAGGGTTAAAATGCAGTTTTTTTTTAAATGAAGTTTGTTCGACCTCAAGATTACACACAGCATAGTGCAGTTTGGTGAGAAACTCTAAATGTAAATTGAAACTTTACTCACAAGAAAACTTTGTCTCATGTGATAAAAAAGTTGATATTTTTGGGGGTTTAGAGTGTTGGTCAGACAAAACAAGACATTTTCACGACATTTTATCAGCTAAACAGTTCATCAATTAATTGAAAAAAATTATATGCAGGTAAATCGACAGTAGTCAAAGTAGCCCTTGTCAAATATTAACCAGAGCCTAGTGGAGCCCTATCAAGCCATAATAAGTTATCTAAGTTGGGTGGTTCTCTGCTTATTAGCTTCAGTGTTCTTTGTTCTTTACCCTCAAACCCTGTCATACCTCTCCTGTCCACTAGTAGCCCCCCTCCAGCATTTGTGCTTCTGCAGATCACCTGATTGTAAACTTGCTTCCTATTTACTACCCCAGTCTGACCTGCTGACACCTGTTTACCTGTAAATCTACTTCAACATGCCCAGTATTTTGTTTTCTAGTTCACACCAAGTTGCCAAACTGTGCTGTCTTGGTAAGTTAACAAGCATGTTGATCTTTTAAATCAGTTAGTTACTTTTGTCAGTTAAGTGTAGTTAGTAATTTCATTAAAGTGATTTTAGTATGTTTCCATATATTGACTAGAGATCCTTTAATTGAAGTTTGACATTTTATCAGCTGAAAGTGTTTTTTTTTTTGGCTCTGCCTATGTAGGAAGGGCATGGAGGACCACTGAAAGGGAACACAAAGATCTTTTCTCTGCCTCTGTTCTCATCAATTATTAGGTACGTTAAAAAAAGCTTTAACCAGCATGAGTTGACACCAGATTTATTCAGATTCTCTCTTAATGACTAATGCCATTTATCCCAGTTCTGCTGCGAGTGGCTCGGGGTGATGGATGACGATGAGGGCACAGTAGACAGCAGTGATGGTTTCATGCTAGTCGGGGGGGCAGGTCGGGGAAGTGAGGAAGGGAGGAAAAGTGAGTAAAACCTGGTGCGACACTAACAGGCAGTGGCTGGTGCTGCAGTAAGAGGCTGAGGTTGGCTGTGGACGCCCCCAGTGGGTCTGCTCTTACCTGGCCACCTGAAAAAATGACAGGGGTGGAGGCAGGCTTGGGGCGGTAGGGGATTGTGGCACCTTTCGGTGGGGACTGAGGAGAGCAAAGGAGGAGAGAGTGGGGGGAAGAAGAAGGGGTGAGATGTGGAGAGAGTGTTAGAGCAGAAAAAAGAAAGAAAGAGAAAGAAAGAAAAGAAGTTGCATAAAGTGAGACCAAGAGGGACAGTGCCTTAGGGAAGACAACCTGTGACACTCACACAAAAGTGCTCTTCACTGCGTGTACATGCTGACATAAAATGTCCAAATCGTGGTTCAGTGCACAACTAAACTTGGATTTACCTGGAACATCACTTTCAACTGGATAATGATGACTCTACAATCTGTATTTTAAACATATTTTTAAGTCCGTGTTCTAGAGACTTACAGTCATGTCACAAATGTCCTAGTATCCATGGCTGGTGCCATCATGAAGGCCCAATGGAGAACTGGCTGTGCAGATAGTTAAAATTAATGGTGCAAGAAAAAGAGAGACACCTAAAAAAAAAAGTGTTGATCCAAATCATGTAGCTACAAGCCAGTAATGATAGTTTCTGATGTCTGTAGAAAAAAAATGCAGCACTCCAGAGGTCAAAAACAGCAAAAAAGTCACTTCATTTATTGATGTTTTGGGTGAATTTGATCTAAAATCAGTTTGAGCCTGAGGCCTTCATCAGAGCATGTGTGACAAAATGGATTAGCAGATTCATCAACGTATTAATTTAAATAAAATTTACCCAAAAGATCAACACAAGGTTTTTTTTTGTTTGTTTTTTTTTGCTTGTTTGACCTCTGGAGTGCTGCCTTTTTCTGTTTTTTTGGGAAATATACACATTACTGTTGGCCGAGCCTCCAACTGAAGTTCCTCCTCTGAACTCAATAGTTAGTGCTGTATTAGATATCGAACCAGACAGATATGTTTGCTGCAATACATTGATGGTTAGAGATCCAATTTAGCAAAATAACACATTATCAATACACAAAATCAATCAGATGCGTCCATGGATGGATTACTGAACAGAGCTCAGTTAAAGGTAGAGATGTACTAATCACACATTTTGCTCCTGATCCCAATCAGAGTCTTTTAATATTGAATATCTGCCAATCAAATCCAATCTAATTTGGTTTACAGAGGCTTCAGCGGTGTTTCATTAAAATACAGTGACTTTATTAGTGGTAATAAGTGATTTAAATAATGTTGACAGCAGAATAGCTCCGCTTTAAGAAAAATAGAACCTGCATTTCAAGTTAACTTTGATGATTTCCTGTAATAATTAGTATAGTGTTCTGTAGGATTTAGTATAATATCTGTGCAGAGGAGTGACAGCGTGGATCTGCTGTGGCAGGAAGCTTTGGAGAGGAGTTAGGCTGCCTCTCTTCATCTCCTGTGTGAACAGCAACACTTAGAAAGTTCTGTTTCACCTGCAAAATGTCATCGAAACTGCGTCTTGCACCTATTTTAATCTGGGGGTCTTGCTCCCATTTGGGGGTGTTATGGGTGGCCTTTTACATGCCTGAGTCCAGGGACACATGGTCTCATAATCCGTCCATAGATGCATCAGTTTTGAAGATAGATAATACATAAATTAACCAGGTTAACTGGCCGACCAGCAGGTGTATTTCACCATCAGTATCTTCCATATCAGGTATTTAAATCTCAAAATGTGGTCGTTGTAAATAATGTATTTTTCTATTTCCTTTGATGTTTATCCTCCCTCCTCCATACTGTACCTCAAGCATCACCACACATATCTGTTTGACACACTGGATGATGGCCTCTGGGGCCCCTGAGATCGTCACTGCTCTCTCGGTGGAGTTGGGAAGCATGTCACCTGCGACCTGGACCTGAGCTCCTGTGGACTGGAGGTGAGACGGAAACACAAACACATGTATATAGAGATTCAGCTTTGTCCCTGGTTTCTTTTTAAACAAACTGAATGCCAATAACTGATATCAGAGCAGCAAAATGAACTTTGAGCTTTAGATGTTGGGGATTATAGGAGTTAAAGCATAAATGGAAACCATATGGATCATAAATATGGGATTTAGGAAGCTTAAATGGGAACTATAAGGAGTATTCTGGTTTTTGAAATCCTTCGGAAACTAGTGTAATATCTGTTGAAATTGCATTTACAGAGATCATTCATATAGAGAAATGAAGGGCAAACTCACAACGTTCAGATTTTTTACTATTATTTGTACTCTACCTCTCTCATTTCTTTGATTTTGGAGCCTCCTTTGCCAATGAGGGAGCCGCACTGGCTGGCCGGGACAACAAGCCTCAGGGTTACAGGGGGTTTACTGGTGGCTGGACTGTTGCTCATGGAGTTGATTATATCCTGAGGGGGAGGAAGGAAGTTTTATCAGATGATGAGATGAGATGAGATGAGACTGTGTCCTTTTACAGCTTGTTATATACAGTGTTGACTTTGTAGAAATCTACCTTCAGGCTGTTAAACAGAAGATGTAGTAGAACAAAACTACCTTCAAATAGCTGAGTATATTTCTCTTAACATTCCCTTTTTGGAGGATGCAAATGTCTATTCTGCGTATATTAATGTTTTTCATTTTGCTTCCATGTTTTTTGACTGCATTAGTAATTGAATACTAATATTTAAGTACAAATTTGAGACTTAATACTACTTCCAGAGGGAAATATTGTACTTTTTGCTCTGCTACATTTAATTGGTAGTTATAGTTAATTTGTTACTTTACAGATTAATATTTTACACTTAAAATAACTAGTTTAACTGCCCAGCAGTGTATAAAGTAGCTCCAGCCTCAGCATTAAAGTGCTGCCAACACATTAAAGTATCAGTAATACTAATCCAGTATTATAATATTTGATATAATATATCACAGACTAATGAGTACTTTTACTTTTGATACTCAAGTACATTTAGCTGATGATACATCCATGCTTTCACATTTTTAATGCAGTACTTTTACTTTTGACAGAGTATTTTTTACAGCGTAGTATTGCTGCTTCCATACTTCTTCTACCACTGCTACACACACAGATATTTTTTTACATAATTTTATTACTTATTTTCTATTTGTGTGCTTTACTCTGTTTGCTTTTTGCAATATTTTGCTTCTGCAATGATAATATAATCACATAGTAATCTAGTATCTTATAGAGAGGCTACATCTGTATGTTTATATCTGGGAATTTATCAGTGTATACATAGTCATTCCTATCCAAAGTGTTTTGGATACACTTTGGCTTGGTCCGGCTGGGAGCATGCTGATACGACACCCAAATCAAAACACAGTACTGGCCCACTTTCAAAGGGTGTTGCAAGGTTAGATCAGCGTATTTCTGTCCTACATAACGGGGCCAAGCCTGCTTTGTATTCCAATGGAATGAGTCAGTAGAGGCGCTACTGGATAGCACAACCACAGCAGACTCAGCAGGGTGAGGTATGTGTGCAATATAAGAAAAACAAAACAGACTTTGTAGTGTTAAGATGGTAAATGTTATACCTCCTCGAACTTGTAGGCTATCATGGCAAAGGCCTTGAAAATAGCATCTGTTGGCCCGGTGATGGTGACTATTCGTTCAGGGCAGTTCCCTTCTGAAATGTTAATACGGGCACCACTCTATATGGCAAAAAAAAGAAGAAAATTCATGATTATGTGCCAAAAACAACATACCAATAATAGATTTTTTTTTTACAGAAATGCTTTACTTACATCTTCGCGCATTTTCTTCACCGTTTCTCCTTTCTGGAAATGAAAGAAAGGGACAGTATTGAGATGCTGTGTGTGTTTCCCACAGGCATTACAGTGCTTTACATGGTCTGTTTGTTATATTTGTGATAAATACCTTTCCTATGATGCTTCCAACCTCCTGCAGAAACACAAAACCATTGTTAGCTGTGTCTTTGCCACAGGGGCCCCTTGAAATGATCTATTTCCTTTAAACGCATAATTGGACAAGTTGCAAGACGGAGAAAGTAACAGAATAGGAAATTGGAATTCATTGCCCGAGAAGCTTTTTTTTTTTGCGTGTGTGTTTGTTTCCGTACCTTGCCGTGCATCAGCAGCCTGATGGTGAGGGTCACATTCAGTCCACCTTCTGATTGGACCTTGATGGGCTCCATGTCGGGATTGGATGTGAAGGAAAGGGGCGTGGTCGCGTGAGAGAGGAGTTCAAGGGCCAACGCGAGTGTGATGGTGGAGTCAGCCAACCGGTCACCTGCCGGATGAAGAATAAAGACACACGTGCTGAGATGAGGCCAAGCAGATACCAAGCGGGGACTGATGTGTGTAATTGGTTTTCCATTTTCAGCTCGCTGTGTCACTGAGACTGAGGCACTTTAGTCAGTTCAGTGAATGTGAAATTGCAACTTAGTGATGAAAATACAGCTGGTGATACATTATTGGGATCGTCTTATGTTGAGACTTTTCCATCACTGTGGGTGACAGAACCCAGATTTTCTGTTTATTAACTGTAATACAAAGACTACATACTGTATCTATTGAGCTGACTCAATACCAAGTAAGATTACTGTAATAAGATGAGACTGAAGAGGCTTGCGATAATCTATATATGTATATATTTTGTGTCTCTGCCCTGTCTATGACACCCATTTGTTTCAAAGGAAGACATAAAAAGCGGGTCACAAACCTTAAAAAGGGCTTAAAAAAGGCTCAGTAATTTTCTAAAACAGCTGGGTATTGTAGTTTTTTAGCAGAAGTCACTCAAACAGCAATAAAATGTGCATTTGCTGGGAACTAAGTTCAGCAGCGTATTAATCCCCATATGGTGCTCTAGTAAGTATTTCTGGCAGCAGGACTGTGTATGTGAGCTGGAATCTAAACGAACCACAGTGTGTGTTCATGTCACTCAGTGCAACGGCGCGGCTTAGTGATGTGTTTTAATAGTTTTTGGGGCAACAATGAAGCGCTATGACACAGACGAATAAGATATATCAGAAAATACATGTCAGTAGGACTTTTCATTGTTGGTTTTGGTCTTTTCATTGAGAGAAATATAGAATATCACTAAGCATCCTTTAACGTGGGTCTTGAGGATCTATCAGAATCTACTATTAGTGATTTTATTATCTCAGTTTTGTGCTTATGTGTCGCATATTCCTAAATTTAACGTTTTTAATCAAATTGCCACACAGCAAACCTGGGGCCACGTAATATAAGTACAGATAGTAGGAAGAAAGACGGGTTATAATATATATAAAAATCCCCAGATAATAAAAGTCGTTCCAGGATGTAAATGTAACTATTCGATGCTGCGAGAACCTCTGTCACAAACTAGTGACATTTTCAGAACTATATTGGACTGTCCTTTTGACAAAATGAGCTGCAGTCCCCCCCCCCATGTCTGAAAAGCCTGATGCGATACACAACAGTTTGCAATAAAAGCCATTGAAATGTAGGTCAGCATATGTCTCTTCAGTCACAAGATGAGCCATCGAACGTCGAGCGCCATATTTATTTTTATCAAGCCCATTTCAGCTGGATCCCATCTAATTCTGGCTGACAAGTGATGTAATGACTCAAGCCAGACTTCAGTCTCCACAGCGAACACAAGAGGGCGCTTCAGTCCACAATCTCACTCCCAGACAGTGAATCTGCAGCCCAGCAGTCAGAGCTGGATGTTTTTAATCTGGTACCATTTAAATAATAATAATAATAATAACACAAAGGATACATTGGAAACTTTTTCCCACATAAATGAAGAAATGCTCTAAAATAACTCTGAAATGTCTTGAAACAGCATTCATATTGTGATATTTTAAAGAATTGCTGTTTACACAGCGTTAATTAATGGCTTTAGCTGATTACAGTAATAACACTCTTCAAATGATTGTTTGTTAATTGGAATAAATTATCTCCTTACATTAGAAGGCAAACACATTTAGAGTGTGAGAGTGCAGACACACTGAAATAATGATTGTAGATGATGAAGGCTTAACAACTTCAATTATGAAAAATTTATGTAAATAAGAATAAATATGAGTGGAGCAGATAAACTACGTCGTGCAGGTTTTTAGGCACCAAGCAAATTAACTGACGACAGTTTGAAGCGCGTTAAGATAAATTTTTCCACTGAATATGTGAATTAAAAGGAATAAATATTAACTTTTTCCCTTTTCCCCAGCTGTCATATGAAGTATATGAATAGTAAATCACTCAGATTGATAATTACACATTGATATTTAATCACAGGAAACATCATGAAGCTTCACATCTGATGCTGAGCTGCTACATTTTGAGATTGACTGATTAAAAACACAATAAACAGGATTAAATGTCACATGTAGGGAAACATCTACAGCGCTAAAATATAGATTGAAGATTACATATATATATATATATTTTCTTTTTCTGATCTACGTTGCAGCCGGCCTAAAGACAATATGTGGAAAGAAAATCTCCCGTAGCGCCTGACCTTGGCTGAACAGACAGACAATGTCACTGTCTGCCAATCAGAGGCGCTGCACGCTGTGTGAAAATGGAAACGTTTTTTTTTTTTCCTCATCTCACGTATCACTACTGCGTGTCTCTGCCTGCTTCCTAATTGCAGATTAATTAGCAGATATAATTTACAATTATGGTCTCGTCTTGGCTGTCGATAGCAAGGGAAGGAGATTCGTTCAAAAAGGTGAAACAAAAGCTGTGAAATAGCTCTTGACCAGCTGTGTACGTTTAATCAAAAATAAGAGAACAAGTGAGTTTCTAAGCAGCACAGGTGATGCTATGATTTGATTAAGACTCTTATATCCACAGTCTGAATCGTGCTTTCAACGTGACTTGAAATGATTCATGCTTCTCTGCAGGTTATCGGGTTGAAGGATTGTCTCTTGAACTTCTTGACCTCTCACTGCCACCTCGTTGAGGGCTTTGAAAAAGACACAGCAGGAGCCTAAATAGGCACCCAATTAGATTTACTCCTCTAAATGCTGCCTAAACTCACTACAGAGCTGCACACAGGCCCCCATACTAATCTCGGTGCTGGGTTGGTCTAAGGGGAACCCTGAGACAGGTGATGACAGTTCAGCTGCTTTGACGGGCCAATCACAACAGCTGAAAGATTTGCTACAACATCACATGACAGGAAGTGCAATATACATTTTAGGATTTAGGCTTTTAGCTCTTGCAGCTATCGGCAGCTATCACATAGTTTAAGCTGTCAGGGTCTTTAATTATAAACAGTGGCTTCAGTAAGTAAATCAAGTTGCAACTAACGATTATTTTAATTATCTTTTATTGATTGATTTTATCTATAAAATGTTAGAAAGAGATGCTCGTTAAAGCAAAATATATTCAGTTTACTATGATTTAAAGCAGAAAAAAGTAGCAAATCCTCAAACTGGAGAAGCTGCAACCAGAGAACGATCAGTGAATTGACTGGAATCGATTATTGCAGTTTAATTTTCTGTTGATTGACTAATCGATCAATCATTGCAGCTCTAAATGTCAAACAATAAAGACTCCTTGACTCTTATGTGAAATAAGTGAACTACAACATCATAAGAGAGGTAGAGAAGATATAGAAGCACAGTAAGGGAATAATAACATCATTTTGATACAGATAAACTACTTAATAACCGAAGAACAAAAATTAATTAATTGTAGCTTTAAGCATTTATATCAAAAAACCTGATAGTAGTGAGGTTGAGGGGTTGATATGCTGCCGTCACAGAGATTACAAGTTACTCAAATGCAGGTAGTTTCGAACTAAACCTACAGATATGTTGAAAATAACTTCTTTTTTTTTTTTTTTGCAATAGACTTAAACGTCCACCACTGGATCCAGAAATTGTGCCTCCTCTAATCTACGCTGCATGCAGAGGAGAGCTGAGGGATCGGTTGGTTGGAGGCCAGGGGAGGTTCGAGAGATAAGGACAGGGATTCTGTTGCCAGCTGTCTCTCCAATCTCCCAGAGGAGACCAGATTACATAAAAAGCCTTAATCCGGGTTTAAGACCCAAGCCAGAGGTGCAGGTCCTCTCTAGGGGCGGGAGGAGGAGGAGGAGGGGGAGGGAGGGAGGGAGGGAGGGGAGGGCAGTACTCATGGCGCAGTACTCATCCTCTTCAAGACTACAAATTGAGTGTTTGAGGGCAAAGAGGTGCTTAAAGAAGAGAGTTTAAGTGCTTAAAACATCATCTATCTTTGAGAAATACTGAGGGATAAATGATGAAAGAGGGAGGCTCGTTTCAGGTTTAAAAACTGTAAAGCAGCCATATGCCAGATAAGTTGATTGGCTTGTGCTGCACGCGTCTCCGTTCTCTCGCCACTCCGCATTCTCCGCATGATAATGAACTGCCCCTGAAATAAAATATCTTCAAACAGCCTCCTCTGCCGTGATTAAGACACTGAAAGTGGGATATTCTGCTGTCGATTTAGGTCAACAAAAATGAGTCTGTCGGACCTCAGACATGAAAGAGGTCAGCGTTAAGAGCTTCGTTTGAATAGTCGTCCTCCCAGACAGTATTTTGCTCATACTGTACGTCCTGTAGCATAATAGAATTAGGTCAAGGCCTTGTGAATCATTTGCCCCAATGGGCTAAAACCTTCCAGCAAATAGCCAGTCGTTTTATTTTAAGGTCTGAATTTCATATTGTTAAAAAACTACACTTTAAAATCTCTTAAACATCCACTTAAAAGCTTCAAAATAAGCATATTATCTTGTTAAATTACATGGTTAAAGTCCCTGCTCTGTGGCCACTTCTGCTGATCATTTCAAACACATTGTGCACGCATCGATTTTGTAATTTTCCTCCCCCGTCTCTTTGTTAATCAGGCAGGAAGTTGGAGGAGGGAAATGAGAAATGTAGAGAGGGATGGTAGGGAATTTTTCATGACATCTGATGGGGAAAGTGGGTCATGCTCGGTGTTGCAGTGCTGCTAGCCTCCTCCTCTATGGCAGCTATTGAATTAATCACGCTTTACGCTCGGCTGGACAACGCAGTGCACAAAATGGCTCCCCCCCCCCCACCCCCCCCCACCCCCTCCCAACCCACCACCCCCACTACCCACCCACCCCCTCGCCTCCCATCTCTCCCTGCGTCTGCTCAGCGCTCGCCACAGAAAAGACTCGTGCATTGCTCTTGAAGAACTTGGATCTAAGGTCTCCTCTCTTTTATCTGTTGGTGCCCATTTATGTACCGCTAACAATGAGGAGATGCTCCCGTTGTGCTGAGCCACTGGGCTGTAAATGATGGACTCGCAAATGGATGAAAAAGCAAAGTTAAGCAGAGATATTAGATATGTGAAAGTGCTTTTGGTGAAGAGGAATACTGGACAGGGCTAGGATTATTGATCATTAATGCCCTCTTTTAAAGTATATAGTGTTTAAGAGCATGGGAAATGTTGCATGAATCAAGCAGCGTCGGCTAATGATGGCTATATATTTTTATCTACCTCTCTGATAGTAAAAAGGCAGAGACTGCTGCGGATATAGATGGATCTCATTACCATCAACTGTCTATAAAACTGGACGCTCCCCTGCCTCTGCCCTGCACTTCAGGCCGCTGCACAGCTGAGTGACCATCAACTTGCTTTGGCCCTTTTAACATGGTCTACATCACCCTGTCCAGAGTAGTTTTAGCTATAAAATCTTTTAGCATAAATCTGAAAATGTCACAGATAAAAGAAAAAGTTCAAGACTTATTTCTCATATAGTTTTGAAGACACCTTTTCTTAAGTCGTTTGTTGTGGTTTTGAAAGGAGAGAATATAGGATGATTCAGTTTTTAGCCATTTCTATTGATTATAGATTCAATTCAAAGGCTGTTGCTGTTTTGCATTTCGAGAGGGATATGATGGATGAAGTCTCTACTTCTCTCTGCTGATAAATCACCTCTCTGACTCCAACTTCCAGCCTGTGTGTGAGTTGTATATTATATTTAAGAACAGACATTTAAAGACACTGTGTTCACTGCTCAAGAGAAGTATTGAATACTGCTATCGGCCATTTTCAATTACAAATATTCAGTTTATAAATTTAGATGAAACAAAATTCAAAACCCCAAAAGAACTATTAAAAAAACATCTCAAAATAAGTTATCATATAATTACGTTGCCATACAATCATCACTGAGACACACAGAGAGATGCGGTTACTCAATAGAATAGCTGACAAACAGAGAGAGAGAGAGGGAGAGAGACATCTGAAATCCTGTAAAGAAAATCATTAAATGGACGGCCGGCAGTCTAATCTAGGCCAAAGCCCCTGTCATCTGTTCCATCCTAATCCACATATCTAGAGATATGTCATTATGACATTTTGATATAAAACCCTTCATGAATATACACCAGAGCCGAGCGGAAGCTGCAATGAAATTGAAGCTGCTGTTGAATAGCTTCACTCCAAAATGTCTAATTTATAGAAAAAAAACATTTTTTTTGATGATTTAATTAAAGTAAATTGGATTTTCTGCCTTGTGACATAATCTGCACTTTGCAAAACCTTGAATAGAAGAATGTTAAGTAAATATCAGAGAGATACTTTAAGGGTTAGCTTGATAACTTTGGTATTTTAATTGCAACGATGTGCTTGCGATGCACAGCCACCCTTTCAACTTCTCATCTGTGATGTTTACATGTGGAGTTAAGTCATAATCAGAGGCCAAGAGGGATGCCAGTTCAGGGAATCAGCCTGTCCTAAGCAGACTTACACTTAAATGTAGTCCTTGTTTATCTGTACTTCAGATGGTATGAAAGGAGTGCCCACCTCTCAGCCCTGTGACATTTTACAGCTAACTTTATTAGGATTCATATTATTAGGATTAATTCATAAGTTTTCAGTCATTTCTACTGTAAACTAAACTTTTACTAAACAGCCAATTATTTTACAGTTCAAGTGCAATTTGGCAAATGGTTAGTTTTCAGTGAAAGCTGGTGACTCAGAGAGTAGATGAGAGCATGTTTTGGTTAAATGTGAAGCAGGGTAAGGTCAGTTTAAAGGTAAAGAGGAATGAAAAAAGTGTTTATGGCTATCAAAAACCTCTTAAAGGTGAATAAAATGGTCATGTCCTATTGATTTCTTAATCTTTCTCATCGCTGACAGTGTTAGAAAACTTCATTACTGTTTCTCTACAAACACAAACACTCTTCAAAACCAATGAAAATGCTTTAAAATGTACAAAACCCTTTCAGTAAACATCCAAAAGCTGTAATACAAATCTCTACTGGGGATTGAGCACCACATTCATGTTGTCCAGTGCTTACATATGGCGTTAAATATATTTTACTGGATTTATCATATTGTCAATCCTCTTACAAAAATTGGAAAATGCTTTGTTACCCTTTGTACTATTATTAATTTGTACAATATTTTCTTCACAGAAGACTTGGGAATGCTTGCAAAACAGCAAACAAGCATCAGCAGATGTGTGCATCTGTAATTGAGGCAATTAATCAACTCAACCAAAGGAAAAGGTTTACATGTAATGTAGCCAATATGTTAGCTCACGACTGGGGTACTCCCTCACTTAAATGTTTGTGCTCCAATTAAGGGAGAACAAAAGGGAAATTAACGTGCATATAGGGCAGCAGAGGGGGAGCACAGAGGGTGACCTCGTTGATCCATATGTTTTCACAGGATCTCTTCAAAGCATCTCAGTTCCGCGTGGAGGGACTTCTTACTTTCAGGACAATTTGCCACTTTAAGTCATAAAAATTCATGTTTGGAGAGCAAAAGTTTGTGACAGGGAAAGTAACAGAAATGTAGAAGTCTCTGAGGAGCTGGCAAAAAGATAGATACTAAATAATTGCAGGCGATGGCCGCTCCTGTCAGGAATAGTAACAGTAGACAGCTCGAGTAGAATGAGTTACACAGAGTCCTGAGGTTTTCACCCTCGGTTTACTGGTATATGAGCAGCTCTTGTCTCGTCTGGCGCAGGCTTTTGTTGTATGTGGTGCGTTGCAGTGCGGCGGGGTGGGGGTGGGGGGGTGGGGGGGGCGTCTACCCAACCGGCCTTCCTATACGCCACTATGACAGTGCTCTCAAGAGCTGTCAGCCCACATCAGCAGCCCAGCATCCTGATACCTCAGCCTAAATCACAATCAAAACCGTGGCCACCACATCCTCAGTAGATAGTCACCACAACCAGTCAAATCAGAGAACGCAACGAGCAGGGAAGACAAGGGGACCAACTATCACCAAGTAGCTTTAAAAGTACCTCAGAGTACTATGTGTTCGCTTAAAATAGTACATGTGTGGGGGGGGCGGGGGGTAGTACAGTGTAAAAGGCTTTACAATGCAGGCACACCATGTTGTGCTGTGAATGCGGCGCTAAGAGCTGAGCGTTAAGTCGGCCATTTTAGATTTGCCACAATTTGTAATGTGAGATCACTGCTTGTCACAAAGTCATGGCTTCCATGCGCGTCGCTTTCACTGAGCACTTATGCGGAAAGGGTCCAGAACACGTCCCTCTTTTATATGGTCTCCCCCCTTTTTAGCAAATTTTTATTGTCATTCCTGTCACACCATTTTCCGTCATTGCTCTATTTTAGTAATGTCACCTACAGAACGCACATAAATTTGTGAGCATAAAAGACTTTCACTGTTGATCTCGCTGCCAAACGACAAGCTTTTTTTTTTTTTTTTTACCCAAACAAAGGAGTTATTCATCAGCGTATTTCAAGTCGAATGCAGCTTTTGAGGTAATGCCAAATGACATTTTTGGTCTATGACTAGCCAAGAATAAGGCCATCAGCAGTGCTAATATCAGCGTGACGATAATTGGAATAATGATCTCGGGGCAGCTGATGTATCAATTCCACTGACCATCATGTTACGTTATCATTCCTACAGTGAAAAAGGTCAGTCTGGCTTCATACTTAACAGTAGATGAGTAGCAGTTCCTTAATAAAACACATTGCAGTTATCATTTGTTTCATGTTCCGCATGCAGAGGTAATTCCTGAACAATAAAATCGCTCATGCTTGAATCTGAGCCAAGACAATGAACACCCAAACAAAGATAATCAAGAGACCCCCAAAAGCAAAATCGACTGACCATAAAATTGACTATTCTCTGGGGAAAACCAAAATATTTCCACACTGCATGCGGTCACTTTATTCGGGTGCGCTGAGGATAAGTTGAGAAAATGTTAACTAGATGTACTTTGAATAACCAGATTAGATAACGAGTCAATAAGTCGTATTGTTTCACAGCTCATTATCGGGATAATGATTATTCTTGGCTGTGGGTTAGTTATCAAGTTAATTAAATATTGATGGCGTTACACAACTCAACATGGAGCTGTATTTCATGCAAGTTTTCAACAGTTTGATTCTTTTGGAAGTCCAGAAACCATGTTCATGACTCAATCATATTTTTCTATAAATAAAAAAAAATGCAATTAATCATTTGAATACTATCATTCTAGGATAACATCCTGAAGCACATCTTGGCCTAGGCTTCACCCAATGATTCTTCATAACAGCCTTAAAAAAAAAAGAGTTTACCTTAATGTAGCGCAGGATACTGTCGATGACGACCACTTTCGGCGTTGCAAGATTAAAAATTGCAAAGGGAAAATGATTTTTTTCCCCTCTTCCTTTTGCTCTGCCCAGGACAAACCGTGCCACCCTATTGGTCCGTACCAACAGGTCACATGAGCGACGAGAGAAACACGTGACAGTTCTCGAAATTATATGATTAAACGAAACTGGCTGGCAACCTCAATGAGCACAGTTTTGTTGCTGCTGTGTGATACTCTGTTTGCCATACTGTTTGGTGTCAAGTGTAAATAGGCCGTATGATGAGGCGTAATCTGGGTGACCATCACCCACCGCCCTGTCAGCCGCCCCCCTTGTTTCGGCTGCAACAAAAGGAGGGCATGCCCAGTGAGGCACACGGGCATCGTGGGGGCATGTCTGGGGATGAGGTGGTCTGAATCAGAACTGTAGCCTCCAGGGTGTTCATCTGTCCCAGGGGAGGGTTGAGCACCCCCGAAAACAACCGAGCTATCGTCCTTGTCATTGTTGATAACAATCGACGCAAAAATAACCTCGCTACACATTAAAATAATGCCTTTCTTATAGTAAAAACACAGTGATTGTTATGTGCAGACTTTAGGAAGTCACTCAGGACAGTTGAAGAACTTTTGGGCTTGAAGCAACCAAACACCTCAAGAAGTAGAGGTCAAACCAATCTCACGCAGCCCCAACAGCGCACAAACACACTACCATGACATGCATATCCTCTCCAGCCTCTCTGTTCCTCTGCTTTTTAATCTGCTGCAGTATGTGTGTGTAGGGGGGGGGGGGGGGGGGGGGGGGGGGGGGGGGGGGAGAGGGTTGTGTATCTATCTGTAAGTGTGTATGTGCAGAATTACAGAGCTTTGGAGGCATCCCATCCAGATTTTCCAATCCAGCACAAATCCAGCCCTCATGTCAGATGGACAGTTGTGCAGAGCTTAATCTGACATTATTAGGGTTGGACGACAGCAGCAGCAGAACACTGCGTTTAAGGGAGCTGCCAGTGAAAAGAAAACACTGGAGTTATGCTGTCTGGATTAGGGGCAATGCAGACAATGAAGAACGTGTTTCACATCATTGTCAATTGTTTTCATTTAGCACAGATGCTCTCCATGCAAAATCTGGTCTAAGTCCTATACCGAACAAAATAAAGACTCTGTAATGAGGTTTCTGATAGGCATGGGCTTTTAATATTTGTACCTATACAACACAAAATGGTAACCATGCCTTTACCTACCCACCCGACTGTAAAATGGCCTATGGGATAAACTACAAATAGAGCATTAAATTTGCTCCACATTGAATCATAAGAGGCAAAGGAGGAGTGTGTGGGGTAAAATAGAGCGCCACGTCAGAGGAAATCTGCTTTATATTCGAACAACACTGTTGGCTCACCTTCAAAACCCAAAACCAAGAGTGGTGGCAGCCCTTGAAAAAAAAAAAAAAAACTAGTTTACATAACATTCTTGTATAATTGAGTAAAGTCTAATCTTCATCAGTGCTAAATGCACTCTGTGTTCAGTCCTTTGAGAAATGACATAATCTGTCAAACATGTATTAATGGCTTAAGAGAGCCATAATAAGCCATCTAAATGAAAAACTAAAAAAAATATAAATAATTCTCTGCTCAACAGATTGGCAGAAAAATAAATCTTGCTTTATGGCGGTTGTCAAGCATTCTCGAGCAGGCCTTTTTTAATAAGGCACATTCTTAGGTCAAAGGTCAAACTGCTTACCGGTTAAGATGTAGGGAAGCTCCTGATCAGGAGAGAGGAGGTGCAGTCTGGGAGTTTAGGACCAAGATGGCAGATTATGGGCACACTAAGGAGTCGAGAAGCAAAGAGAGCCCTATAAGTTGACTAACCCCCCGCCCATGGCCTCCAGCAAGGTGATGAACCCAGACCGGTCCAGCAAACACTGACCACCCCCCATTACCACCCCGCCCCTACCAGAGCCTGTCCTCATAGCCACCCACATCTCCTATCAGGGTGCCAGGGTCCTAATGGAGGCAGAAGGGCGTGAAGGAGAGAGTGAGGGAGATCACACTGACAGTCAATCCCACCGATTGTTGGCGAACACAGGAGAGTGGCGACAAAAGGGGGCCGAGTCGACCCCACGAGGTAGCAAGTACTGAGAGATCAGGCAGCAGAATTCAATTTCTGCATGTTTGTTTATTAAATTATTAACTATATAGTGTAAAAGTGTATAAACATTCATACTGGTTATGGAATATCTGGAATTGCAGGACATTTTAGAGGTGTATTCCATCAAGCAAAAGTCAGACTCTGGGACAAATCTCTTGGGAAGTTGAGGAATATCAGATCACATTTTCAAATGGGTCATTTTATAGGCATAAGACTATTTTTCCCAACTTGAGTCACACATTTGTTTCTACACAAAGTTCAACTAAAAGTGGAAAAACCAGAAAACTAAGATTGCAAGTAGAAAAGACTAAAAAGGTGAGATAAACTCGATATTGATGAAATGGAAAGTCATGGAAAAGTAGTGGAATTGTGTGTGTGTGTGTGTAAAAGAGGCTGATGCGGAGTGGGTGACTGAAGGGTCATATTGGCTCTGAGCTATTTTTGCCACACTTTCCTCTGCAGTCAATGTTGATTTTCCATGAATAACCAACAGCATGTAACTATTGACTGCCAGAGAACTGGACTGTAGCCAGCTAGAGGGGGTATCAGCCCAAAAACTATAAACAGTTTCAATTGGGTTTCAGATCCTTTCATTCTGCTCCACTAGCAGATGGGTTCATTATCATTACTATTATGGCATCAACACTGCTATTATTAATCTACCTGATTAGCACTTTTAAAACAGTTTTATAACCCCTAAATGGGCAAGCACATATCAATATTTTGGAAAATTAATTAATTGCTATTTTGTAACGTATCTAGGCTAAAATTTTTATTCAAAATATGAAATTTATTTTTTAATTTACACTCAGTATCTCCCAATACATTGCCCATTTAGAGTATAAAATTAATTAATAATTAATTGATCATGTCCCAACTTTTAAAACATTTTATAAACAATTAGTTAGCTACTTTCTTTTATGTTTTCCATACAAAATTTTTGAAAAAGTGAGAAAAAAACTGAACAATACATAGTTATATTCACATGTTTTGTTTTTGGAGAAGTAGTGGAGTTAGTGAAGTGGAGAGCTCGTCTGGTGCAGTGAAGCAGCTTGGTGTAGCCGTAGACTAGTGCTCAAACTCAGTTTTTCTCAAACTATTGAAAGGTGAAAAAATTATTGACGTAAAACAAGCAAACAAAAAAAAACATATACACCCCCTTCCCCCAATCACCAACTGACCACCTAACTATATGTAATATTACACAAACTTGTGTGTGTGTGAGAGAGAGAGAGACATCACCATACTACACATCATGTATTATTGCAAACACATACAATACAATGTGTACAGCAAAACCACTAGATCTTTTACACAAAAATTTGCAGTACTCCTCTGATCATTACCCAAACATCTTCTGTCGTTTATTCTGGTTTGCTCTCTCTTCTTCCTCATCAATAGAGCTACCAATAAAATTGTCACTTGCTGTTGTTGCCATCCTCACACTGGCCCTCTGTATACAGCTGATCTTTCTCGTCTTCCTCACTGGTTCCCTCCTCTGAATCTGATCAGGTGGCAAAACTATGGACTTCACCTCTCTTTCTTGCACTGTATAAACTGCTGACAAAATTAGTATTTGACCCATTGCCCCTTAAGTGTTTCTCATGAGATAGGGTTAGGGTCAAATGTGTATTACCCAGTTTACAGAAACCATTTAAGGGCTAATGTGAATGTTGGTGTACCACAAGGCTCTATTCTGGGCCCCCTACTTTCCTGTATCTAGCTCCTTTGGTATTAATTTCTGTTGTTACACTGATGACACTCAGCGTTATATTCTTGATAAACTGAGAGTTTACTCCTGCTCCCTAATCCCAGAGGCATACATATCCAAAACAAGGAATAGGTGTTGCTAAATCTCAAATTCTCAATACCAAAAAACCCCCAAAATGTTAGTTATAACACCAGGAAAGCATACATGTCTCTTGTCAGTAGTAACCAAGGGCTGACTTCCGCATGTGTGGTGTCATTTCTATATTGACCATTTGATGACCAAATTCATTTTTACATTCTTTATATATATATATATATTTAGTCTTATTGTGTTATATATATTTGTACTGTCATTATTTAATCTTGAATGCCCTTTCTCGACTGCCATAGTATATCTGAAAATCTATGTTAAGATGAACCTTATCACTATTTTATCATCTGTGTTTTATTTCCCTTCCAGTTGAAGGTTTTTGTGTAGTGTTGTCTTTGTTTGAATTTCTTGTTGCATCATGTCGCTGTTGTAAACCCCTTTGAGGCTGTAGTTATGATTAAGGACAGTATAAATACAATTGACTTGGACCACATAAAGTGATAGTTCTTACTTTTGGACTGTCCTCTTTGCGAACGTTGTACCTAAAACTAATAAACATAACAATGAAGTATTTTAAGCACTCTACTGTATCTGTGTAAAAATCAACAGTAACCTTTCACCATTTGATATTGAGGCATTCAAACTGAAAAATACATTTTTCTTCTAAGATTCAAAAAAGGCAGTAATGCATTTAATTTTATATGTTGCTTGCTTTCCATCATTTACCCTGGAACATTTTTAATTCACATTTGTTGTATAGTAGTTCTACAGAAAGAGGAAGAGTTGGTTCTTGTTGATTTCCCTTTGCCCCATTGTTTCATCTTGGATTTAAATTCATAATGCCTTGGCCTGCCTCTGTAACCACACTAATGCTGCTCATCACTCTACATTCAGCAGATAAGTGATGAAATAAATGATTAGAAAGAGCAAGCTGAGAAATAAAAAAGAACAGGTAGAAGACAAGATAAGACAGCTTACACATTTGCCTTTTGTTGAAAATGTCAGAAAGTTTAATCTTTTGTCTTCCGAGAATTTGTTCCTGCAGCCTGGCTGCTTAAATCTGTAAAGGGATGGTATTTATTTGGCAGCTGCTATTCTGTATCAGCCCTCTCATTTTGAATTGTTTTTAGCAACTCACAACAAACTCAAGAGAAGCCAAAAAGTAAATGGTCTCGGAGAAAGCTTTGAGGGTTCAGCATATTGCAGGTATATGGGTAACATTAAGGGATGCATAGCAGAGGCCTTTTGGTAAACATTTCTCGGAGAAACCCTTAAGGTATACTCTAAAGTCTACGAATTCCCCATGAACTCAATTTTCTTCAGTCTAAATCATTAAAGAATAAATGTTTGAGATCACCTTACTGTACATGACCTCTACGGTCTTTAACTATTCAGATGCTATCTTATAAAACACTTGAAAACAAGTCATATGGTTCTACATATTTTAAGTAAATTGATGCACCAGCAGAATTTAAAGGTAATAAACACAGAAAAGAAGCTGTATTTAAACATGAATAAATGCCATCTGAAAAGAAATATAGAGGCCCTTTTGAACCTTTTTTGAACCCTTTTCCTTTTTATGATGTCTAACCATCTTCTCTTGTGTCGAGAGTTTATCCCCGTTAGCCATAACCGGAGCACTCTTGTGTCTTGGGAACAGTAAACCTCCCATAAGTGTTCAGCATGCTCTAAAAGCCTTCGTCCATAACTCTAAAGCTGCTCTACACAAAGCAACTCCATGTTCCTAATGGAAAATATCGCCTGACCCTCTCGGCCGATGTGGTCAATGCAGCCAGTAATGGGTACACATTGCCTTCTGGCAAAAACCGATGATGAATAGACTTCTGTTTGGTGAGGAACTTTGACTGTGTCCGACTCCTCTGGGCTCAAACACTGTGTTCTTGCTTTGTTACCGTACAAAAACAAGATACTATACCATGCCGATTCAAGATGCAATAACATTTATTTGTGAGGGAGTTTAGTTTGCAGGGCCACCACAGAAAACACAAATGGGACAGTATATTACACATTGATGAGCAGACAACATTGAGTCATGGAGGCTTTTTTTCCCCTCAGATCAGTCCAACAAGCTGTCTTCTGAAGGGGGTAAATGAAATATTAACCTTGATTTCCTGTGGGGATATTGAAAATGAGCAAAGTTGTGAAATAACATTTTGAATGCTAAGATATAGTTTTGTATTGAATCTAATACTGCAAATTACTTTTATGTCTATTTTTAGAGTATCCCCCCCCCCCCCCCCGGCCCCTGGCCTCTTCCTGCAGTGAATGGGACAACTGTTTTTGCACAAAGTTAGGAATCACTGTAGGGGCTTAAAATGAGGAAATATATATATCTTCCACTATACAATTATGGGGTCCAATGTGCAGTCAGGCCTGTTTCACAGATCTGAACTTAAACACCATCTAAATTTATTGCCTTTTCATTTGTTTTGTTTTTCTAAGACATAGACGGATGAATCTAACATTAGGTCAAATATAATATCCCGCTAGTGCTAAGCTATGGAAGGGTTAATTCTTTTGGTTCTCAGTGGATTATTTCTGAAAGCAATATTGAATTAAATGAATGTGTTGCTTGTTGTGCCAAACTCAACTTTGCATAGCTTTTAGTCATAATTAGCTCATTGTTTTGGTTCTCTGGCCTGATTTATGGCTTAATATAACAACTATAGAGAGTTTCTGGACCAAACTAGAGAGAAAAGGCCTTGTTGTGTTTCTGCTCACCTTAGACATCTTAAATAGGATGCACATGTTGCTCTGTATCTGCTTGATGTGTAAGTAGGCAACTATTTGCAAACACATTAGCTGTAACAACTAGAAAAGGAAGGTCAGCCTTCATATCTCTTCATTTTGAGTGTTTCTGCCTCCTTGTGGTAAGACAACAAACAATGAAGCTTTAATTTAAAAAAAGTCAAGTTTTTGAAGTTGAAAAGTAACTTGTGCAGTTTACTTCTGACATACAAAATGGCTGTTAATCAACTTTTACCCCTTTTTTCTGTTGCTAATCCTGCTTCTTTGACATGCAGTCCTTAAAAACAGCAGCTGGTATTCATGACGAGATGAGATAGAAGAAAGAAAACATCTCTTATCTCCAGTATAGAGGTAGATTTTTGGTTCTTTGAGGATTTTTTTTTTTTTAGTATTTTTCGAAATCTCACCTGACAAATGTTTCTTAAACTCTTCATTCATTCAGAGGGTGGTGCTCTGCTCTTTATCATTGCAAACCATAGCTGCAACCTTGATTGCTGGTGGTCCCAAATGACAAAGCGACTGTTTTAAAGGTGACATCAGTAAACTGCACACTTGCCCACTCAGAGACTATTTGCATTTCACTCTTAGCTTTCTGATTTGTCGTTTTTTGTGAGCAAATCGAGATGAATCCTTCTCAGCCAAAGGGAATGGCGGCTTCACTTTGCAATTTATGCTGATGAGGATGATACATCAAAATCTTTAATAAGGTTTTGTCAATTTTATGTTGTTGCTTACATTTGCGGTGTGTTTCGTCCGTACAGTACGTGTGGAGAGTGACACAGTGTTTCTCAGGGTGTCCACCTCAATCCGAGGATTACCTTGGTGGTAATACAGGACAGAACATTGGTATTGAGTCATAACAAATACTGTATGACGGAAATCTATTTTAATCAACACAACGCATCGACACGTGGGCTCCCCTGGAACAATCCCGATAGGATTTAGACTCATACCATCCGATGAGATCTGACATGTTAAGATGCGGGGCACATACAGCTGTGAAATCAGATGATGATGATGAGCAGGGCAACCATGTGCTGAACTATAGTGATATGAGCCAGGGGATTATGGGTACGGTAACTGCAGGGCAGGCAGTGCGGGAATACACATCTGGGATGGAGATGAGTTACAACACGGAAGACTGATGGTGGTTGGATGATGGGTAAATCGATGGATAAATGAATGAATGGTCGGATACATGAGCTCATAAACGAATGGGTGACTGGTGCATTGCAGTGGTGGAGCAAACCATTCTCTTAGCCCGTCCAAACAGCGCAGTGATAGAGATTGGACCTGACCATGCCAGAGGCTGGCGATGAGACACACTGGCGCACACACACACACACACACACGGAGGAACGTCACTGAACCTCAGAAGGACAGTTTTTGACGCTAGCAAAGTTAGAGGGCCCGTAACACACAAACACAAGAGACAACCTCAGGGGCCTCAAGTCGCTGCGGAGTCGACTGAAACAGCCAGAGTGGTTTCATGAAAAATTCAGAGGCTGCAGATGTGCTGCAAATTCATACTGTAGACTTACAGTTAATCAGGTGTAATTTAAATATAAAAGTGTGTTTTAGAAATAGAAAAATAATGGAAATATTGCTTTTTTTTATAGTTTACAGGGCTGCAACTGATAATTATTTTCATTATTCATTAATCTGCTGAGTATTTTCTTAATTAACCATTATGTAGATAATAGACACTCAAAGTAACATCTTCAAATTGGTTCAAATTGCTTGTTTGAGCTAACCAGTTGTCAAAACCGCTAAAATATTAACTTTATTATAATATAAGACAAGGAAAAACAGCAAATTCTCACATTTGAGAAGCGAGAACCATGAAATATTTGCCATTTTTGCTAAAAAAAAAAGAAGATTGAAATGATTATTTACATATCAAAATAGTTGCCGATTCATTTTCTGTTGATCGATTAATCAGTTAGTTGTTTCATCTTTACTTGAATGAAATATGTTTTTATGCAATAGCCTTTTACCGTTTGTAGTTCTGGCTACAACAATATGTGCATTTACTTATGCTGCTACTTATTTGTGAAGCAGATGCTCTGATGCCTCTCAATATGACGACGTCCACAGAAGTGAACATGGAGGTCAACACCATGAATGATAGGTAATCAACTTAATGCCCCCCCCCCCCCCCCCCCCACTCCTTCCTGTGTCTATGTGTCATCTGTGATGTTTTACCCTGCTTTGCAACACATAATAGGACAAAATATGAGTTATTTCAGTATAAAGTAAGCAAGCAAAAGACAGAAACAAAAATAATTGCCTCGGTGGCGACCCCTCACACAATCCAAAACTTTTCATCTCAGAGGTGAAAAGTACAAAAAAAGTAGTTATAAAAACTGAGCTCTGATTATTTCAACACATCTTAAAATGGTTAGATTGATGGCTCTGGATTCCTCTAAATCACTAATGTCAAAAAACGTGTTTTCCTATTGGTTCTGTAATCGAATGTTGAGGTTTCCAACATCAAGCAATCATTTTGTTGTCTTCCTTTGGCTGCAGTTCATTGTTGGGGAAAAATCCACATTTTCCAAGATGACAGATTAAGTGCTGATACATCTTGTCCCTGTCCTTGTTGCTAAGCAGTCATAGCTGTGCTGTTGCTACAGTAGAGATCACCTGTCAATCAAATGATGTGAGTCGGACTGCGAGGTTTCTGTAGCCTTTGGATTTTTTTGTACGTGTTTGTAGGATGACAGCCTACCGTGCTTGATGATTGTTCATATATACAGTGTTTTCTCTTTCTCTCCTCCTCTCTCTCTCTCTTTCCTACTTGCTCTCTCTCATAAACAAACACACACACACACACATTCCTCTGGTTGCCTCCTAGCTGAAGCTGCCAGTGTGGCAGAACCAGTTGCTTTGACAAAGGACACAAGTTCCCCTGGGTGTCAGTGGGACTGAAGCCTTGATGCCCTGAATATGCTGGAAGTGTCACTGTTTGCACATGGCTGTGTGTCTGTATACTGTATGCAAGGGCCTCTTTGGTCTTGCAGTTCTATACTTGTGAGGACTAAATGCGCTCGCAGGCATAGAGAGGTGAGAGAAATCCCCTAAACATGAGTACGTGTTGTGTAGTAGCAGGTCAGATTTAAGGATTTTTGACCAAAAACAGTGAGAGAAAATCCTGGATTGAGGTATGAAACACAGGTTTGGACAGATCTATAAATATATTCAGACACTATGTACATTACAGTTGAGTACTGGACAAAATGGAGAGTCTGAGTCATTTGAGTGGAGTAGTTTAGTTTAATGAAGCTGGAGTTCAGTGAAGTGGTGCTAAAAAGCAAAAGTGACAAGTGGGGCTGCAGCCAGGGTTTAAACCCATCAGAAAAGTTTATCAGACACTAGAAAGTCTATAAAATCTTGAGTTATTGCATTTTTCATATTTTACTTCCTTTAAATTACCATTCAGTTACATTTCTGCTAATTTTATCTCCAAACATGAAAGTTTAAATGTTGTTTAAAAGCCTTTTACTGTCTGCTAGGAATAATGATGGCAAAGTGATGAATCATTTTATTAGTTTCTTCAGAGCTGCAGCTAATTTTCATTATTGATTAATCTGTCAATTATTTTTTCTCAATGAATCTGTTAGTTGTTTGGTCCAGAAAATGATGAAAAATGTTGATCACTGTTTGCCAAACCTCAAGGTGACGTCCTCACCTTAACCGCAAAGATAAACAGTTTACTGTCATAGAAGACTAAAGAAACCAGAAAATATTCATATTTTAAGAAGCTGGAAACACGGAATTTGGAAATTTTCCTCCTAAAAAAGGTTTCAAAGCAAATAATCGATTATCAAAATACTTTGCTGTTCATTTAATAGTTGGCAACTAACTCTAGTTTCTTTTTTGTTCCCCTAAAAGTACTTAAATTTAAATATATGTTGTGTTAATCAGCCTGTAAAATACCCACCATGCTTAAGTTTCAGTTGTGGAGACTTAATTTCCCCCCACTGGTCCCTAAAATCCCCAAATTGCCTGATAAAATACAGAGGATGTGACCTCAGTGTCCTGAATGGCTCCTGCAGCCGTGACGGAGATAATTTATTGGTCGGTCCTCAGGATTGTGCTGCAGCAGACGTTGCTCTGGTTTGCATTGATGTATTAAGACGACACAAAAGACACCAGCTAGAAGTTGCAGAGAGAAAAACTGAGACTTAGCCAGACGTTTCTGTGAATCGGGATGCTGCCGAGTCATTTAGCGCTCATGTCTCTATGAAATTATAATGAGCTGTTCCATGCATGAATAAAAAGCTGAACATTGAGACAAGAGCCTCATTTGTTTTTAACCGCTGACACACATTTCTGGACGATATCTGACTCCGATGTTTTAGCAGTTATCAGCTTCTTCTCCTCCTCCTCATGGCAGGTTTTAAACCAGCAGCCTTTCTGTCAGTGCCTTGCTGAAAGGCACTTTTTATCAAGTTGATTTTTCATACATTCATCCAGATTATGTTAAAGCGTAGTGTGTCCTGCAGGATGGACGTGGGCACACAGAGGATTGCTGCTTACTAAAACTGACATTCCTCATGGCTGCGGCACACGCCAGCACCATATGTGGAGCTGCTCACTTAGCCCATGCATGGCTGCCTTTCATCATTAGCAAAGAATAAAAAAAAAAAATCAAATTAGCCCTTGTAATTTCAAGCTTTCTTTTCCTCCCTCGAGTAAAAATCCAGCTTTTCCTTATATGGGCGTGTTCTGATTTGTGCTGGCTGCATAAATGTGTGAAATATAAGAAAAATCTGACCTAATTCAAAGAGATAAGTAGGAAAATATAAGAGATTGAATCAAATCAAGAAGCAATAGTCATGTCAGGACAGTCTCCAACATCACAGTCAAACAACATCAGGGAGTTTTTTTTGATTTGTAACTCTTGCCATCATTGTCATTGCGTATTGTAATTTGCATTCACATCTCTGAGGGACAGCATAAACCGCTCAGCTGTGAAAAATTGGAATGAACCCTGCAGCTTGGTGCTTTTTTTTTTTTTATTTTTAAAAAAAAAAAAACATGGACATCATATTTATTGTTCCATAAATTAGCTTTTAAAAGGGTTGTTTCAGGGTGGCTCATGAAGTTTGTTAAGTAAACATGGTGTCATTATTATTTTGGGAACAAAGACTCTTAACTCACTGGGTTTTTTTTTACTAAATCGTGTATTTTTTCTTCGTAAATGAATCCTTGATGTGAATGCTGTGCTCTTGTCTATTTAACCAACTTGTGTGGTTCACCTGAAAGAGTCACATTCATGTAAAATTTTGTGGCACGTTGTTGCTCACTGAATATGATGAATACTTGCATAAAAATGTTAAAATATTAAAAATCTAGACTTCAGTATTGCCCTCAAAATCCAATATTGGTTGATTTTAGGTCTTTAAAAGATAATAATAATAAACTATTCATCAAAGTTGTCAAGTGAAGAACATATTTTGAGGTTTAACACAAGACAGGAGATTGTTAATAGTAAGTTTATCCCATAATTGCTGTTTCTTTAGTTTTTTTTATTTATTTTGATGCTTGTTACTTTTGTGCATTTGGTGCATCTCACTGTTTTTATCTCCAGCTAACACTTCCAAGGCGGCCCCGTCCCTGGATGCTTCATTAGTCTTATTGAGTCCTTTTTAGTATTTTTAACACATTTTATGATTTTCCACATTCTCTTAAGGCAGACAAATGCACTTACAAATGACACTATACAAAGGGTGCAGTATGGCTGTTATAAACCAGCCTCGTTTCTCTGGGCCTGCACTGGACATGTTTACTCTGCTGGATGAAGACATGTTCTGAAGTTGGTTGACTCATAATCTTAGCATTGCCAAAGGACAAATGATCTTCTGCAGGCTGTTAGCTCCCCTTGGTGGAGAGAGTCGGTACACAGAAATCCCACTGAACTGAACAGGAGTCATCTTCAGTATTCATCCTCTGGACTTGTCTCTTTGATGTGTTTGTTCATTAGGATCTTCAAAAGGACCATAAATTCCTGTAGGTGTTATGTTTAATGATTGCTAAAACTGCTAATCAATTAATTACAGCCTTTAAAATCAATGTAAGACTTCATTTATTGGATCACAAGTAGAATGAGCTCAGCGCAGATCAACAAAACCTGCAAATCCTTAATTAAAAATGTTGTGATAATCAGCTTCATGCCAAATTCCATTCAAAAATTAGTTGATTAAGTTCTCATTGACATCCGGAGCTGCTTTTTTGAGTCTGACCCACAAAAATATTCAAGAAAAGTTCAAACTCAAATATCAAAAACCAAAGTGTCATCCTGAAATAAGTCTGAGACGTTCTGCATTGTGTGTTATTCGAAGCAGAGACGCCCTTAATCCTTTTACTCTGCATCCTGACTTAAGGGCTTTTTCCTTTCTCTTTTTTTCCCCTGAGCATTATACAGAAGAAACACATTAGCATACTGCAGCAAACAAGGGAGTAAAACTTGATTTTTGCCAACAAGTTCTCACACAGCTCAAGTGTGCAGTAAAGTGGAGCTTTAACAAGAAAGGGACGGCTGCAAACTGTGATGACTTTCAACAGAGCTTCTTTGGTAGGGATGAGAAATTTAACATTAGCATAATGTGCAACATTCAGGCTGGAAATCCCTTTGGATTGCTGTAAATTCAGTAAATATTAAACATCTTTTGTTCATCATCATTTTATTTCCCATCTTTCTATAGATATATCAATTTTCCGCTGATTATTTAGGCCCAGGTTGGTGGCAGCAAAGAAGCTCAGTGGATGATTCAGCTTTTTCACCGGGATCCTGAGGTGTTCCCAGACCAGATGGGATATTTAAACCCTCCAGCATGTTCTTGATCTCCTCCCTCTGTCGTCTCTCGGTTGCTGAAAATAACTGCCACAGGGAGGCGTCCTGGAGGCTTCCTCAACAGATGTCTGAACCACCTGAACTGACTGTTCAGTGGCATCATCCGTCTGGTTAATGTCTTTTACTTTATAGATCTGCGACTATAGTTTCTCAAACACCGCTAGGGTCAACCTTTTGTTAATATGACTTTTCTATATTGAGCAATTTGTGTGTCAGTGGCAAGAAAAGCACATTATATCTGCTTTGATTCAATGTTGTGAAACAAGAAGAAATGAAAACTTCCAAGAGAGGAGAACATGTTTAATAGACACATACGTATCTTTCTTCTTAGTCAGAACACATAGTTGACATCTGCAGCACAAAATGTGTCCCAACTTCATAGAATATATGATTTCTCAGCAGGTTTTGAGTATGTACTGTGTTGAAAACACGCTGGAGAAGTGACAAAATTAAAAACATACCCAAAAAAAGTCAGTATACATAATAAAAACCGTTTGATTTTGGGGGTCAAACAGTGCAGGAAGAGCTGCTCACAGCTGCAAACAAAACAAATTGCAGGCGGTGGTGAAACAGTTTGAGTAACAAAACATAATAAAAAAATTATGAATCAGTGAAAAACCATTTTGCTTTCTTTGTGTAAAGTGAAATTAGCAGCGACATTTCAGTGTTGCATTTCTATCGGTGCAAATACAGCGTTTCATCATTTCCTGGAGGTAGAAAACAGCAAACACAAGTAAGTTGATTATAAAAATGATGTACTATCACAATTAGTACGGAGCACATACTGTATATAAATATGGAACTGGAGCACAACAATAGAACTTTTTCACAGCAGGTATTTTGACAGCACAGGTTCAATTACTAATATAAATGATGGCTGAATCCCATTTCCCCAATTCATGATACTGGTATAGTGCATGATTGTTCACCAGTAAGGCTTCCTTGAATGGGGCTGAGCCATCATCATTATTATCATCTGGTGCTTTTCTTGCTATGACAAGTCAAAATGTAAGCTGTGGAAAAGGTAAATCTATAGTCTTACTTTTAAAGTTGCTCTTGGAAACTTTAAACTTCGGCGTCTCCAAGTGGCAGCAGGAAGCAAGAACAGCTTTGGTGGTCAGGACCCCCAGAGAGGGTCACAAAAACTACAGCTATATATAGTATAGGAACAAGAAAAGAGCACTTCTGCTGCACAAAATAATTTTTCAGACTTTGCTCTAATGTTCCTCTAATGCATATTTCTACTGAATAATTGAACAATGTACCTCTTCGTCCTCTGAATAAGGGCTGAATAAGACAAATGTACTTCACACAAACATCTTGCTTTCTGTTTCACCCTTTTGAAGGTTGTCAAGACGTTTGGTCTCATTTGATCCCAGAAAATCAATACCAAAATCTGCTGTCCTTTAATTCTCACATCAATCTGTAATGTCAACAATGTCAAACTGTTTGACTTTGCAGTGAAACAACTGGTGCAGCGTTAAAACCGGCTGAAATAAATCAGAGGCTGAATCGAAAGCTTCAACCCGAGATTAATGATGTGTGAAAACTGTCACAGGGAAACAGTTGCCTCACAGGTTTCACACAGAGACTTTATTAAACAGATGTTTTGTTTTGACATCATATCAGGGACAAATGCCAGTTTACACCATAGGAAAGGCTTTGCAGAAGTGTCCTTCGTTTGTAGAGTCGATCTTACAAGCAAGGTCGACAACATCTATCCCTGTTTCATAACTTTTCAAGTTATTATAAGAAGAAATATGAATAACTGCTCTTCTTTTCTTCATAATGAACTAATATAACCTCATCCTGTACTGTTTGTAATGTTATACAGACATTTTTCATCTCTCCCTCTAGTGCAACAATACTGAAGTGATTCACAGTGCTATAAATTGAGAGTTTTTAATGTCCGTCTTGTACCTAATTGTGTTTTCTATGTCTCCTATGTGCAGCGGTTACCAGCTTGGCGGTTCAAACCCCTTAAAGGAAGTGACAAAATAAATTTAAGTGGGAAAAATACAGGTCTGCATGACAAGATTATATTATTTTAAGTGACTTTTATGTAGGTGTTTTTTTTGTTGTGATTTTCTTGATTGTTTTATCTCTTCAGGCTTCTAAAAGTTACTCAAATGAGACGTTTTGAGAGCTGCTCACAACTCATTGACATCTACGATGTGTCACATGGGGCTCCGAGAAGGCTTTGTGTCATTTTAAGGGTCCAACTGGTGCAAGAAGTAATTAGATCCTTCACTTACATAAGATTATTTATGATGAATCTAAGTGTTTTACATAGTTAAGCTCTCTCCTTTATGTCTCTCAGGTCTTGTTTTATTGAGGTGAAAACATAAGTGAATGTTGTAAATTAGTTTTTTTATGTGACTCTGTGTTAACTACTCTATGCTGCCCTTTTGGTCAGGTGTCTCATAAAGATGATGATGTATCTCAAGAGAGTTCCTGGTTAAATGAAGGTATAAAAAAAACTGTGAAGATGCTCAGTCATCCTGGTCATGTTATATCCAAAAGTGTTGAGTCAAGAGCAACTGGACTCATTTCAAGAATCTACATCAAGTCCAGTTGCTCTTGATTGCGTGCTTTTGGATGTTGAAGTAAAAGTACTTGTTCTTAACTAGGAGAATAACAATAAAAGTCCATCATTCACAATTTAAATTTAAACTAAATTTTGTAGTAATTCAGTATCAAAAGTAAAAGTAGGGTACTCATTATGCACAATGACCCTTTTTTGGTGTGTTAGATTATTATAGAAGTCATATTATTGGATTATTATTACTGATGCAAGTGGAGCTCAAACCACCAGTTATATGCTTTGAGTAGTTTAATATATTGATGTATCATATAAAATAATCATGTTTCGGATGAGAATATTGATCTACAAGGTAAATAAAGCTGTTTACTCAACAACAACAATGGTTCTGGAGTAAAAAGTGCAGGATTCCCCTTTAAATGTGATGGTTTAGAAGAAGAAATACACAAATACAATAAAGTACTGGTACCAGTACCAAATTGTGCTTATGTGCAGTTTTTGAGTAAATGTACTTATACTTAAGGTTTATCTTTGTATTATTCCTAGGAAGGATTAACAGCCTCACCACAAGGTCCAATTTTGCCTTTTTTTTGTACATTTGATCCACAATTCCATGACAACATGGGCAAACTGCATCTGCTGATGAAGACTATGTGATATGATTGAAAGCTCACATCAGCTACTAAATGGACCATGTGGTGAGATTGTTCTCCTGACGTCAAGAATGGACTTTAAACATCAGTCAAATTGTTTTGATTGACTGATATTTGCGTAGTTTGACTTTATGATTCATTTAAATCATAATGATACATCTTTGTAATCTGATCACATAATCCACAGCTGGCTGATCAACACGCAGGTAAACCAGAGTGATGGAATGCGCCTTCCTCCTTCCTCTCCATCCTCCTCCTCCTCCATCTCCATCCTTTGTATAGAGAGGATTTGTAACGTCATTCTGAGAGAAGCACCGTGCAGGCCTCCTGTGTGTGTGTGTGTGTGTGTGTGTGTGTGTGTGTGTGTGTGTGTGTGGTTGGCTGGAGGAGTTACCACCGCAGCTCCTGCAGACAGAGACATTTTCTGATCCTCCGGGTTTCCCATAATCTGTCAGATTAAACCAGCGCGCCGCCCTCTGGAGGAGGCGGGCCACCTTTGCGCTCCTGTCTCATTCTTCCTTTTAAAAGAGAGTGCCTAAACACCCTATTGTCGTCTTCTTTCTCTTTTTTTTTATTTATTTAAATCATCAAGCAGCGCTGATTTGTCTTCTCTCCTCGCTGAGATGACAGCCGACCTGCCTGAGCGCTGTCCGCGGTGCTGAAACTCCGGCGACCTTCCACCTGCCGGCGGATAAAAGGCGAATTTATCTGCGTCTCCGCTGACATTTGGCGCAAAATTGAGCCCCGCTAGACACAAGCAGAGCCGAGGACAAGTGGCGGAGAGGGTCGAACTACCTGTTAGCTTCTCCGGGCTGATTATGCTGCCTCCGCTGCGCGTCTGATCCACGAAGGGAAAAGACCGACTGAGATTCAGCATATTTGAATTTGCAGCTGCATACCTACTGACTTACTTTGTGCAAGTTGGAGATTAAACGCAAGATTTCTTCTGGAAAAAGGGGAAGCAGTGCAGGTTTCCCCCCCCTCTCTTTTGAATTGTGCCTTCGTGATAAGAAGAAGGAGAAGAGGAGGGTGAAGATGAAGGGTGGTGTGGAAACAGTGGTGACCCTGTGGGGGGACTTGCAGTAAAACGCAAGGGAGTGAAAGGGGGGGAAAAGGAGGAGGAGGAGGAGGAGGAAGAGCTGCTGAAGATCCAGAGGTGTGTCTGTTAGTGTGTGCACGGAGACAGAGAGGGTTATGACCGCGTCTCCTCACCTGGACCTCGGGCTGCTGCTGCTGCTGCTGGCCTGCTGGCAAACTCCGGCGATGGTTGGAGGAAGTGAGTCTCTCTGTTTACCATCTTCTAATTGCATGAATGGAAGTCAACTTCAGAAACATGAGTGGTATAGGTGTGAACAGCTGGTATAGTTCTGAAAATATGAGATATGAGATATGTGTGTAATTGAACATGAAGATCATTTAAAATGTGTTTTATGTGCATCAAATACAAATATACAACTAAAAATATGAGCAAATATGCAGAAATACACTATAAACATGCACTTTATATCATCAAAATAGTGAATTAGACAATCATCAACCAACAAATTGACAATAAATTCATAAATATCATCTTGTGTGTGTTTAAATCTCCTTTCATCTTGTGTTTGCACTGCACATCATGTTTGAAAAATGTAAATTAAATCAAAAACAGAGACTATAATGCTATTATAATAGTAAGAAACGCAGTAAAATCTGGCAGGTTTAGCTGTTTTTCTGAGGGTTTTTTTTTTTTTACTGCTTGCTCCTTTTCTTCAAGTATTGTATGAATGTTTTTTCTTTGGTTTATTACCAATCTAGGATTTGGTGGAAATCATGTCTCAACATAAAGCATAAATGTGAAAAAATGACCACATTTTGGATCAAAAAGGGGGAAATTATCCTCGTTTTTCATGTTTTCAGTCCAGACATGTTTCTGTCTCTGCACTGATTCATTTAACCCTTCAACCGGCTGGTGGTCCAGTCGGTATAAAGTCATGCTGTGCAGCCAAACATAGTTTTAATATTTTAAATTCTAATGGAGATGCCAGTAGTTTCTATAGATACCAAATATGTGAGACAGAATATTGAGGAAAAGTGTGTAAATCATGCACAAGACATCTTGAACACTCCGATGAAGAGCTGAAATAGTTGATGCAGAATATAATTTATGTATGATTCAGTCACAGTGTGGCGTAAGATTATTTTTTTCTGACCTTAAAGCTACTTCAGGTGAATCAAACGGCTTAAAAAAACATAAAAATATTCATATTGTACTGAAATAAGAAGCAGCCTGCTTTGAAAAGTTGACTTTTTAAGCTGTAATTAATTATCAGCATCTATAACAGAGGGCAGGTCTCTCAAATGGAGCCTGTTTTTTCATCATCTAGCGCTTTAAGTACATGACAACAGCACAGCTTTACATTAACTTATTGCTTCGTCTGTTTGATTCGGGGTGAGAAGGTGGTTGCTGCCCATTATTTGCATCATATATTTCAATGAGACAAACAGCTGTTGTAAAACTGTCAAAACCTTAATTGAATGTCTATCAGGAGATTAGAATTTCAAAGCAATCTCTCCCTCACACTCCAGCCTGTTTAATTAGCTGTAGCAGGAATCTACAGGCGCTTAAATCATCCAAACTTGTGGTCAGATTCTTGCCTGTTTATGCAAAGCGTCCTTAGTAAATGAAACCAAATCAACATAGTTTTGCCTTGGCCGAATACCAAGAGGCAGCTAATCTGCGTTAAGAGGCTCTGTATTGATTTAGCCAATGAAGTGTGGCTTTATACTTCCCCACATGGCCCTCACCTCCTCCGCTCATGACATAAATATTTTTATAGGAGCTCATCTACCTCGCTGCGTCAAGCTGCTCTCTGCCACTGCCACAGATTTAAATGAGGATTTATATTCATGTAAAGCCACTGGTTACAGATTAACTTCCGTGTACAGCATTATGACTTATTATTATGAAATGTTGCAGAGGTAATCGTGTGAGGAGCAGATTTATGCTCGTAAAAGTTCACACTTTTCAGGATGTATTCATATGGGATTTTATGAGACTGAATGATGAATTTACAACAGTGGAACGACTGCATCCAGCTGATTCTAGTCCTGATTTGTGCTCATGAAAAGCTCTATTTGTTAATATATATATAAAGCAATTTCCTTTAACTTGGAAACATGTTTTTCTGACAATAGCTTGGGGTTGTGTTGAGCTTCACTAAGCAGAATAATCTCTGACTGCCGTTGACATCACTGCAGGACAAAAATTAAACAAATCCAAATTCTTAATTACTAAACAGCACCTGGGGAACTTTAACAAATGTGTAACATTATCATGCATGTAATGACGTTTATTGTGTTGGCATTGTAAACTAAATACCACTGCTGGCTGTGTATGATGTCATATTACACTTAAATACACAATTATGTGCTGCAAGGAATACATATCTTTAAAAAGTCACACATGAAAAAACATGTTTTATTCCAGTCAGATCAGTTGATGTGGTTTTATACAGCATGTTTCCTCATTTTCAGTATCTGTCACGGATGTGGTGAGCAGAAACGAGGCAGACAGGATTAAAAGATTGAGGCAAAAACAGGTTTGGCAACAGGATGGCAGTCAGCAGGATTAAACAAGAGCAAGCAGACACTAACAGAGAACAGGTAGGGGTCATAACGGATACATATATATATATATATATATGTATCGCAAGAGTACAAGATATTCCAGCAAAGGTAGTAAACTAGTGGACCGGTGTATCTATACTAAGGGACTGATTGAGTAACGAGGAGCAGGTGTGAAGGTCAGGGGAACGGCAGGAAAAGCTGAGGAACACTGCTGACCACTCAGAGTCTGGAGTTACAGTATAGCAGAAAATGGAGTAAGAAAGACAAAAACCAAGCTGGGGTTGAAACTGAGCTCAGCCTCAGAGACTTTTTTTTAAAACAAATCAAAGATGTTTTATTGGAATAGAGAAGATCAGTCACTTGTGTCGAGAAAAGGATCTTTCATTTGAAGAAAATATTTGATTGGCATTGAAGAAAATCTGAATAATCTCACACTACTGGCAGGTGTTTCCACTTTTTGGGAGAATTAGTTGGTTTAAAGGCTCAGTACTATTAGATACATGAGTTATTAAAGGGCGTACGTCAACACATCTGTGCCTTTTCTATGTGAGCCAGCACACCGGCTATGATTCACATCATCGCAGGTCTGATGTATAACCCTGTTAACACAAATGGACTCAAACATTTGAGACGCGACATGTTGTCATTCAATATGAACGACGTGGAGAAGCTGAAGAAGCTTCAACTGTCTTTTGATTTCTTCAGGACTCAAACTCAACTATGCAAAAGCACTTCAAACAACTGTGGAAAAGCTGATGCTCATGATCAACGGTTCCCCATTCAATGTGATGAAATGTTTTTGTGCACCAGGATAGTAGCACAATCAGACAGTATGTAGGTAACGTGCTTAATGCTAAACACGCCTGCAAGCCTCAGGCTTGTGTGAACAAGGTGTTAAAATAAACACTGTCCTATTTCAAAGGATCAATATGCAGCAACCCTCCAGAAAAGTAACAGTTTAATCATATTTGCTTCCCTGCATCACTAGATTCCAGCTAATCATGATTCCTGCTACTTTTTAAAATTTTACTTCATTGAATTTCACCATGAAAACAAAACACAAATACAATTTATTAAGCTATAAAGAACAAAGTTCACAATCTACAACCCCCCTCCCCCAAAAAACCATACATGAGACACAAATCACATACAAGGAATATATATAAAGTGCTGTGTGATAAAGTGACTGTTCAGATCTGGAAGCACCTCATCGAGTGCATGTAAGTCCCTCAAATCAAAGATCCAGCACGTGCCGAGGGAGGTTTTGACCCTTATCCAAAGTTCTCCTCCTTCTGAGGTCAGCAAGCACATGTTTAAAGACCATGTTGCTGTCAATCACAGTCTGTTTGATGACCATGGCACATCTGGTTTTCCACAGTTTGACACATACTATACCAATGATCAGTTGGAACAGTTCTTTTTGTTAGCAGGACGTCTTTTCTTCCAGCAGACCATACATGACAGAGATATAGTTCAAATTAAAAGCCAGTCCAAGACCTCCTGAGCTCTGTAACAGCCCATCAGGAGGTGTTGCTGTGTTTCATCATCATTACAATAAATCATGGGACATTCTTGTGTTGTTGCATAAGAGCTCCATGAAACAACAGCTCTGACAGGAAGTCTGTTAACAGAAATAAGCCACCGAACGTCTCAGATGTTCTCTGAGAGATTTTTAAATTTTTATCTCCTCTGTGCCTTTATCAGTTAAATTTTTATATTTAATTAATCCACCATATATACCAATCTATCTGTAAATGTTGGTGCTGTGTAATAAGATCTCCATATTAGTTTATACCAAGCTGGTAGCTCCAGGTCTGAAAAGTGAAGCCAATGTGGAAGTGCCGTCAACCTGCATTCTCTCTAACGGCCAGCGGGGGGCGACGCCACTGGTTGCAAAAAGAAGTCCGATTGTATGAAAGTCTATGAGAAAATGACTCTACTTCTCACTTGATTTATTACCTCAGTAAACAATTTCCTAATGAGCTTATGTTCTCAATCGCTACTTCCAAGTCTTCAATGCAGCATAATATTCATTTTGTAAATGATGGTCCTCTTTAATTTAAATTGGACGATAAAGCAGGTTATGCTATAGGGCGTGGCTACCTTGTGATTGACAAGTCGCCGCCACTGCGACAGCGTTAGTTAGGTAACATAAACATGGCGTAACCTCAGATTCAGTATAGGAGTATCTGCTGCTATTTCACAGTATGTTTTCAGTTCATGAAAGTTAATTACAACATTAACATTTTGAATTTGAATTTTTGATCCATGGAGGTTTCTGAAACTTTCCTCAAGCTGAAAAAAACTGTGACGTCATCACAATGTAAAGTCTATTGGCCAAGCAGCAACTCATAGCTAGGGCCAGTAGGCGGGGAGACACCACTGCGTTTGTTCAGTTGGCCGCACAACACGGAATCAAACCCGGAAGCTAGAAACTTTTTTAGGTGTATGTGCCAGCTGAGCAATTCTTATTGGACTGAATTGGCGTCATATTATTACATCCATGCTGTAAATGCACTGTGCTAACCAAGCTAGCTGCTAGTGCTAGGGTCAACTCCAGCTTCTCGTGCAAATATGGTCACTACGTCCAGAAACATTTTTAACAAAAGCTATTATTACTGTGGTACCAAACTCTATAGCACCGAACCCACCATGTTCCTCGCTTTTATATAATAGCTCTCGTTTGGTAACTTCCCCTGTTGTTCCCCAGATTAAGTTGACACACTGGACAGGATGAAGGTTTTGGCTTTATTTATTCTTGATCTGTAATTGGTATTTTTGTTTTCCCATTTCTGCACTTTATCTTTAATTTCACACATTGTTTTCCCCCAAATTTCTTTCACCACAGTCTCCGTCACAGATGGTCAGACTGAGTATTTTAATTTCTTGTTTGATTTGAATGTTAATATTTTGTTTCTCACTCTCTCCTCCAATCCAAACTCCTTCAATTTTGGCATGATTTAATTTTGCTCCAGATGCTTGTTGATACAGATGCAAATGTTAAGACATCCATCTCAGCTTGATTTTTAAAATTTTGTTTTATTAAAACAGTGATGTCATCTGCGTAAGCAGTGGCTACAACCGTGTTCGCATACCCTACACATGTGCTAGTAATCCGGCTGTTGGTGTTAATTCTTTTGATTAAAGAACTTATTGCTAGAATGTAAAGAGCAGCGCTCAGGGGACAGCCACGCTTCACTCCTCTCTCCACCTCAAAACTCTCTGTTGAAACCCCATTTAAATTTTACACGCTTGATTTAACATACAGACATCTGACAATCAGATGCTTTCATTACCAACCATGGATAATCTCTGGAAATATAATCAAAAGCTTTTTTTTGATCAAGACTAATAATGTCTGGGAGGCAAGACAAAGTTGCTTCAGACAGTTAATAAGATCTAGTTGGACTCCAGTTGTGTTCGTCTCTGTTGCACCTCACTGCTCCCAGATGAAAACCTTGGGAATGAAATAAAATTTAAAAAAAAACTGCTCATTTTCAGCCTAAAAAATCGAAAGCAGTTTTAAGAAAGGAGCTCAAAGACTGGAGCTGAACATTTGCAGCACATGAGGGATCACAAAAATGCACCAACCGTGGCCACGGGAGGTCTTTATTGAAAAGGAGCAGGGCAAAGTGCTTCTTTATTCATGCAGGGAAGGATCTCTTTCTGCTTCACATCACTGCTCCTCTCATTGATGATCGACGTTGTTTATTCTCTTTGCTTGCTCAGATTTTCCCCGACGACCTGACGATTTGAATCATTCCTGCGTTTCTCTTTATTGTCTCCTTTTCTTCAACCTGAGTTGTTTCACAGCATCACTGCTGCTCAAAAATTCATATCGGCAAGTGTGCTCTGATGAGTTCTTGCGGGACGTGACTCAACCTGACCGGCTGAGGGCAAATTAAAATTCCCGGCTAATTGCTGACATTTGGGTCCAGTTCTGAAATGTTGTTACGTAACGTGGTCATTAATCAGGAAATGATTAGCAACTCAGTGAAAGTTGCACCAGGATGCAGAACCTTATCTCTCATGGCACGTCTTACCTTTATGTAATCCTACTGTATCTTAATCAGCATGCACAAGTTGTTACTGTCTCTACGGCAACCCCAGTAAGAGCACACACACACACACACAAATGCACAGACATCCATCCCTTACAGAAAGTGGTAGGGAGCCATTAGCCAGATTAGGCTGTCTGAGTCTATCAGCAAACTGTTACTTCCCAATGATTTACCGTCAGCTGTCGGGGCCGAGTCGTACGTCACAAACTACTCTACTCCGATGTAAACAACGGCTGTCACAAAGCTTGTTTTTGTTTTTGTCGCCGGTGGAGACACAGTCATTGTAGTGTTGCTAGGGGGCTGCAGAGGAAAACAGGTTTGGATTTGACAAGTACTTTGTGTTTGATGGAAGCTTTTGTCCAGAACACCTCGTAGTACAATAACAGCTGATTGGAGCATTGTTCAAAGCGAGGTTACAGCAGCAGGGATCAGAACCACCGCATATGTTCTGTCGTATTTCTAAACTTCTGAGGACCAAATTCCTCAAAAGTTTAACACAACCTGGCTGTTCCCTTCACGTTCTAATATTATAATTTGGGTTTTATGCTTAAATCGGGATATGATTAGTGTTTTAGATTTATAATCGCCCTTCAAAATTCTGCCACTGGTGCAAGATTAGTGCATCTGTTCCCAGTGCAGGCTCTTTAGTTTCAGGGATTTTGAAATGAAAAAGGACTTGACAGCTTGTAACAAGACAGAATAAAACTAATCACTCCATTAGCATCATAAAAATTACACTTGATTTGACAGAATACATCAGAAACACTTAAAATTATCTCACCACTTTGGCAGATTCCCTTGTATTAGAGCCATATATACATTAGAGATAGATTTTTATTATTTTTGCTTATTTAATTGTAGAATTCTTATTATTGTTCTTGTAATTCTTGTACTGTTTATGAAGTACAATAGCAAAGAAGAAAATTGTGTAATAATAATTCCTGACTGAACTTTCTAGCATAAAAAGCTTCAGATATGCACACATTCATAGATAGTCGAGGTGAGCCGATTTCAGCTGATTTTGACCAATTACAAAAAGGTCTATGAAGCAAATTTCAATGCCAGTAAACTACAAGACTTGATGGGTTTAAAGGTTAATATACAGTAGTTCTTGTGTTTCTTACTGTTTGATTGTTGCTGTTGTTTCATTAGATATAAGTAAGTGATTTATTAGTTATCAAAGTTATAATCTTTAAGATCTCAGTCTTGGTTGATTTTGGGACACAAGAAGTTACTGTTGGTAGCAGCAAGTGTAGTTTCATGCTACAGGTCAGACAATTCTGGGGGCAGAAAACATTTCAATAGAGAAGTCAGCCAATAATCTTCCTCTTTTCCATCATGTATTAAACAACTGCAAACTGATTTCATGCTGCGTGCTGCATGAGGAGATTTCCACACAACAGCAGGACACAGTAAAGTTTGTGGCCTTGTGCATTAACAGCTCACTGTGTCTGTTCCTTCTTGTTCCAGTTCTCCCTCGCAAGAATAAAAAGTGATCCCGTTTAAAAAGAAATGTCCCAAAATGACTGTTGCAGTGCTAATATTGGTGACAAATACATGAGATTTCCTTCAACTGCTTCACTATGAAAGCCACCTTGTGTTTTGCCAGTTAAATATTTTTAATATGAAACAGCGGCGGTTTTAAATGTTTGGTTTGCAGCAGCGGTAACTTAATACAGCTGTGATACGGCTTTCGGAGTGTGAGCGGTAAACAAAAAGGCTGATATCAATGAGAAAATAAAAATAGTAACGTTGAATTACATGCAGCATCTTTTCTTGTGAATCCCTTGTGCGCAGGTGGGCAATCTGAACAGGAATGGCGGACTTCGCCACTACTAATAAAACCCACTAGATAATTATAATTACAGATTATAAATGCATTAACTCACAATTGCAGCAAATGCAGACCATTAATAGTCTCTCAAAACGGTTTGATTTAATTAAAATTATAACTTTCATCTAACTTTAATGTGAAATAAACCCTTGATGAGTTATTGAACTTATTGTAATGTGATACATTAGGTATTACAGTCCTATTATGGTCTGTTTTGTTTTTTTGGATGGGAATTATGAATGAGCATAAATGTATCATTTGCACAAACCAGCCTGAAACGTGAAGGACAAACAAGGACATGCGAGGACGGTGTGTGTGTGCGTGTGTATGAGTGTGTGTGTGTGTGTGTGTGTGTGTGTGTGTGTGTGTGTGCTTTAACATCCACCTGAACTGCTATATTTCATCATTTAATCAATATCCCACATTTTACTTCTCCTCCTACTCGCTGTTTTCCCTCCACCCTCTCTCCATCGCTCGCTTCTTTACCACTCCATCCATCATTGATCATTTTTTCCCTCCCTCTCTCCCCCTCCATCCATCCATCCATCTCACTTTGCCCTTCGTTCGTCTTTTCTCTCAAAACCACAATATTGAAAATTCCCTCGCCCTTTCTTGATATCTGCCCGAGATAATTGCTCCCCTTCCTCGGTCTCTTCTTTTTTTCCCCCCTCTGACTCATTCATCCCTCACTCTACCATATTCCTGTCGTCTTTCATCCTCCTCTATCTCTACCCTCGTCTGTGTCGCCCTCTCTCTCTCCACTGTTTTTCCTCTCACATCTCCACCTCTTTTCCTCTGTCTTTCTGACTCTATCTAAGCCTCTCTTCTCATCTCCTCTCCTGGTGTATATAATGTAATTGCAGAAGTATATTCACTGTGCGTGCACTCCATCGCTGCCCTGGCAGATGAAAGCGGTTGGGATTTAGCTGCCGTAACGTGATGGTAGTTGGGGGGGGGGTTGCTGTCATTGGCACAGACAAGGGAACAGACATGGTTTTGAATGAGCTTTTCTCTGTGGAGTGTGTGTGTGTGTGTGTGTGTGTGTGTGGAGGTGGTGTGTTTTTATTATATGTACACCTTTGTTAATGCATTTTACTCATTCCTGTATATAAGGTGGCCAAACAACAATTTGATATCATGTCCAGATACACTATATGGCCAAAAGTATGTGGACATCCATGTGAGGATAATGGCAACAGTTTCCTGTTTCAGAATGACATGCCCCCGTGCACACAGCAGTCCATAGAGAAAACCGGCCTGCAGAACCCTGACATAACTGGGATGAACTAGAACATCAGGCCTAATTGTCAACCTCACTAAAAGTGTGTTTTTTGACAGAATGTAAAGCAAAGTTTCGCTTTGTAATACTGGAAGCCCCTTGTGTTTAAAAAAAAAAAAGCTTCGTTAAAGGATCCAGAAAGTCCAGTTTCAGTGACAGATCCGAGTGTCAAAACACTGCACAGCGGTTTATAATAATGATGCAAGATTTTTAAACTCTGGGAAGTTATCAGTAATTTTATCTTTCGCTGTGATGATCACAGACCACAGCAAGTTTCATCCCAGCCTCCATCCGCCTTCTGAGCTCCTAAACTGGGTCTAGCTGGGTAACTAGACTGTCTATTGCACAGTAAATGGAAAGTATGAAATAACTTTATGACCTTTCAGATTTGAACACATCTTTTAATTATGAGAGCCATTCAAATACTGCCCCTTAACTGGACTTATTTATGCTGCTTTTATCTGTTTTTATGACTGATTCTCTTGTTTGGTTGTGTGCACTGGTACTCACTTCACAAAAGAAGTTTCTAACAGGAAAATAAAGTTGTTTGAACTGAATAAACTGTAGAAATACACTGTTCATCTTACAAAGAAATCTACTATCTGGTCACTGTAGCGCCTTGCCAGATGAAATCACAACAGGTGGTTAAATTTGGTCTGAATGCTGCCTTATTTATGTGAATTTGACCTTTGGACTGTTAGTGCAGTCTGTGTTTATTAGCCTTAAACAGCCAAATACCCTTCAGATTGTAAAGATGTTAGCCGTAGTTGGCTAGCAACCAATGCATCGCGTGTGTGTGATTTGACTGATGTCAGCACTCATCTGGAAGTCCACATCTCTCTGTAGAAGTTCAGAAAACCAAAAGAGTGCATTTTCAGCTCGCATGGTTGCATATTTACTTCAGTCTGCACCACACAGAGCAAGTTTGCATCTGCTTGAGTCCACTCGCATCTTTCCATTGACATTATAAGCCTCTAAAATTCGCCTGGAGGCAGCCAAGTTTGCAAAATCTTGCAGAATAGTCTTACCATAGAGGGAAGCTGTTACAGCAGCATTTCGGTGGCTGTATGTCCATGTAGTGCCATGATTAATCACAGAAAATGGTTCAGAAATGGAAAACATCATCCATAAACATCAGGTTATGTTAAGTTAATTTCTCAGAATCAAAGAACAAGAGCACAGTGGCTAATAGACCAGAATGCTTTCGAGCCACAGGACAAAGGTTTGCTTGACACAAATGTTGCCTTTTCTCAACTGGAAAAAAACTCCCACTTCCTTGTTCTTGCTATGCTTTAATTCACTCCTCCTACACATGGTTGATGCAACAGGTTTATAATCCTCCCCTGTGAGCTGTCAGGTGGGATTCTGGGAAATGTAGGAAATCACTAACTGAAGCAGACAAGGCAGATTGAAGCAACTGTATGCACTCACTCCCATAGATTGATAATCCTTTTGTATTTTCTCCTTTAATGATTCTGAAGCAGTTTTGGCAGGCTGGGCAGCGTGTGCTGCAGGGAGCAGAGGGAGGCTGGCTTGCATAATGAGCTGTTAGCCTGAGATAGTACTTGACATTCATGGTCATACTCCACTGAGCCTGACTGGATGCTTTTGGTTGAGGCTGATTTTTTTTTTAATCTGCCACACAATATTTGGAGAGTTGGTGTCAGTGCTGCTGCCTCCAGCAGCCTGGGAATGAGCTGCTGTGTTCTTTGTTTTTACAGTGAAGCAGAGGTGATGCTGCTGTCATTTTTGTGTTGGTTGTCACTGCTCCAACAAGGAGGCGTTGGATTCAGATGTACAGACAATCAATAGAGTATCAAACCAGAAAAAACAACACTATGAAGCTGTGGCAGCTGAAGACAAATACGTTTGAATAAAATGGTTTAAAATGTGTTTTTGCTAAGACGTTTGTATATACTGTATATATCCTTGACTCATGTCTTATCTGCTCATAATTGTAATTGTCAGAAAGAAGCAAGCTCAGCTAACTAGCTTCCATTTTTCCAAGTGGAATACAAATGAACAGTCATTACAATTAGCTGAATGTTATAAAGGAGTGATTCCCGGTCAGGGCTACTCGTACTGCAGCGGTACTTCTGGGGGAACATTGACAGACTGTAGAGGAGCACAATTCATCTGGAAAAATAGAAATTACATTTTGATTAGAAAAAATATCCACATATTAAGTCAGCTGGAACACCCAGCAGCCTGTTGCACCAAGTGTGTGTAAATTCAAACTTAGCCTAGTTATAAAAGCAATTATTACCAAATTGTGATTTCCTTACATTACACATGCCAGTCGGGTAGGTGTAAATCATAAAATGTCACAGAATTATACTCACTGATAGTAACCAGCAGTTTTTCTGCCTCACAGCATCATTTCTTCATTAATTGCTGACATTTTGCAACACATGAATCCAGTAGTAATTTATTGATATTATATTTCAGTATCGATCTAGCTGACTACGATGTGCTACGATGCCAAGTAGCTCATGCCAGCCAGAAAGCTAACGCGCAGTAACCATGACGATGGAATCTTTGATCGTTGATTGGCCGCTTGCTTTAGTTATGACTTTACATCCAAACTAGTGAAGTTACGCCCCAAGTGGTGCAACCTATTTAGCTGATTTACACCCTAATTTAGCTGGTAGAAGCCAGTGCAGAACACTATGTGCTGATTAACAATTAGCTAAAATGAATGGATAAATGGTTGAAATATATTAGATGCGGAAATGTATCAGATTAATGGTTGCTGAAATTAGTTAAAAGTGATGGATAAATAGTTGAAATTCAAGTGTTTAAAAGGGGGAAAAACCAGCAGTGCATCAGTATTTTTATAGCCTGCTATAACGTGCTTCAGATGGAAGTTGACAGCTCATCTCCCTTAGCAACGCCTGCCTCACCCTGCTGCCACGGGAAACGCCCATCCAGAGGCCTGAAGCATCACTATTAACATAAATATGGCAAAAAAAAAAAGGAAAAAAAAATATGCACAATTGGTCATTATAGCATCATTATAATTTATTTTTCTCAACAAAAAGTGTGGAGAATTCAGTCTTTATGCCCTAATTGGCCTTTTTTCCTTCTGATGATGTTTTTTTTTTTTTTTTTTTAAACCACACACAAACGCTCACAGAAGGACACACACACACATCCAGCAGTGTCAGGTATTAATTGCTCTCTGCAGTCAGAGAAATTGATGAGAAATGTGGGAGTGCTATTCTTGTCCTGCACTAAAGAAGAAGAAGTTGAAGTGGATGAACTGAAGTCATCAATATACTCTGACTCGCAGTAAAAATCCAGTTATTGATTCCATTAATGTTATATCATCACCAGGAGTGAAGTCATGGAAGGATGCCTGCTCATCTCTTCCTTCCTTTCTTCCTTCCTTTCTTTTTCTTCTGTCACTTTTTAAGATTACTTTGTCTCTTTTTTTCTCTTTCAGTCACTTTTTGTTGTTCTTTCTTGGTTTGTCTTTCTTTTTTCTGTCTCATTTTCTGTCTTTGTCTTTCTTTTTCCTTGTATTTTGTTGTCTTTCTTTCTTTCTTTCTTTCTTCTTGTCTTTCTTACATCTTCCTGTCCCTTTGTTGTTTTTGTTTTTTTGTCTTTCTTTCTGTATTTCTTTTCTTTATTTATGTCTTTCTTTGGCTTTCTATTTTTTTTGGTACTTCTCGTCTTTCTTTCTTTCTTTCATCATGTTTTTCTTCCTTTTTGTTTGTCTTTTTTCTGTCTCATTTCATCTATCGTTATGTCTTTGTCTCTCTTTTTGTATTTTTTAAATGTTTTTCTTTCTCTTATTTTGTCCTTCTTTCAGTCACTTTTTGTCTTTTTTCTGTCTTTCCGACCAGTTTTGTCTTTCTTTTTCTCTGTCGTTCTTACAGCTTTCTGTCCCTTTTTGTTTTTTTGCACGTTTTTTATGTCTTGTTTTGTTTTTACATCAAATCCCCTCTTTCTGTGTTTCTTTGTTCCTTTGTTTGTTTCTTTATTGTTTCTTTCTTCATTTCTTTCTTTTCTTCCTCACTTCCTGCCTTCCCTTTTCCAGTCTTTCCATCCTTCCTTCCTTACTTCCTTCCTTCCTTCCTTAATGTTCCTGCTGTTTTCCTCACAGAAAAACAAATATCAGTTTTCTCTCTTATTTACCTTCTCTTTCCCTCTTTCTAAGTGAAGGTTGCAGCTTTTACTGGTGATTTACTGATATAAAAAAATCTCACACTCTCTTAGAGAACACTTTACATTTCCCATCACTTTTAACCTGCCTCCAGAGAATCATTAATATCAGCCTTGAAGTGTGTAAGTACAGTATGTGTGAGTGTGTGTGTGTGTGTTTCTCTTCTCTCGTACATGATCATACATTTACATTTGAGCCATTTAACCGACACTTTAATCCAAAACGACTGACAGCGACAGAGGAAATGTAGCGTCATCATCGCCGGTGTCTTCCTCAAGGACAAGTTTATGGAAACTCGCACTGATAAGAACACATGTGGACATGATGGAGTATCTGTGTGGCTGTTTGTTTATGCATTCAGGACGTCCAACTAGGAGGACTGGAGGAGATTTTCATATTGCCAAGAAAACACCAGTTTTTCCTCACTCAGATGCAGAAAAAATCCACTATTGAAGGAGTAGTTTAACATTTATAACGCTTCACTTTCTTGCTGTAAGTCAGATGAGAAGATTGATACTCCTCCACCATTGTATGGTAAATACTGGATGTGGATGCTGACAGTAGCCAGGTAGCTTAGCTTAGCACAAAGACTGGGAACAAGTGGAAAGAGCTAGCCTGTCCAAAGGTAACAATATCCACCTATCAGCACCTCTAAAGATCATTAATTGACACTTTATGTCTTAATTGTTTATCTCAACAAAAACCAAAGTAAAAAAACATCAAGTTATGGTTTTACTGGAGATATTTGCCAGACTGTTTCTTGGGTGAAGCGATGTGCTGAAGTCTTGTCATCACCATGGACGTGGCTGCTCCCTCCTAAATCCCCCACATCCGTTAATCTTGCCAAGAAAGTGAATAAGCACTTTTCCCAAACCTGTCGAACTAGTCCTTTAATCTCAAGTAAATCATTAAATTAGGGCAATGTTTCTTCTTGTCCTTTTTACTGTCTGGCCACTTGAAGTGAGCAGTAATTTGTTCTTGAGGTGTAAAACAACTGTTAAAACGGGCCAAAACTCATGAAAACCACCCCTGAGTTTCCCCTTAAAAATGAAGGCATTTTAAGGTATAAATTAAGGGGGGGTTCATGGTTTTTGCACCATTTTAATGGGTCTGAATGGGAGCAAATCCCTGCAGCCAGGATCCCAACTGTGGTAGGAAATAATGTTTGGGTGTCCACATACTTTTGACCACAGTCTACATGTCCGAAATTCAATCAAATTAGCATCTCCCTTTGAAATACTTTTTCTTTACTGCAGCAGAACAGTTATGCTCTGCAAACCAGACGTGCAAAAAGTGTTTGTTGGTCATTGACTGTCCCTAACAAGTGATATATGTGTGTGTGTGTGTGTTTGTGTTTTAACAGCTGTGCCAGCCGCCCCAGTGAACGTATCGGTGACCCAACTGAGGGCGCATTCGGCCATGGTGACCTGGAACGTCCCTCAGGGAGACACTGTCATTGGATACGCCATCTCACAGCAGGTACAGTACAGTAGCCCTTGTACCATCACCGTATGTGTGCGTCTGTGTATGTGTGTGAATATTTACCATATATGAGATTGCACGGCAACTGAGCTTAAAGATGGATTTTAAAAAAATTGGTTTAATCCTCAGAAAGCTTGAAAACTAATTGGTCAAACTCCTTTATTAAACTCAGCCAATCTGCCTCACATCACATTTACCCTGATCTAACCCTTCCTGCCTCTGCGCTCTCATTTGGTTTAATGCCAACTAATTTAGCAAGGATACAAATTGAAGGGATATAAATTATGAATTGAAAGCCCGGAAAACTTGGACCGCTGCCATGCACAGGGCTAGAAAACAGCTGTCTCAAAGTTGAATTATGTATCTTTTTGTGATCGTCTTTATCTCCTGAGGAGTGGATTGTGTTTTTCTTTGTGCCTCCTGCTGTCATCCGCAGGGGTTTTTAAAACGCTGCGTCATTCGTGAGGCCAGCAAGGCCGTCTGCATTTCGCTCCAGGATACTTTGAATCACGGGGGCGTTGAACGTGTCTCTTTAAAAAGTTTGGAAATGTCAGGTGGGATTCAATCATAAACATATAAATTGTTAAAAAGCTTGTTAATGTCAGCCTCGGCTGCTGGTTGACGTAGGTGCCTTTTTGAGACAATAATAAAAAACAAATCTGCTGATTACAAAAGTTTAAAGCCAGAAGAAGACCTGAAAGTATCCAATTAGCAAGAAAGAGCAGAAAGTTATTGGTAACGGAAATGAAATAATTGAAATGTAGTTCTTGAAAAATATGTGGAAACTGTGTAAAACACCAGTAGTCCCAAACTTTTTTAGTCAGTGGTGTTCACTCTGTGGAAATGTGTTCACTCTCACAATTGGCTTTAAATCAGATGTTATTTAGCTCTATTAATTATATAAAACAATAATGTTTTCATACAATTGAAATGTCAGTGTTTTGGTTGGATTGGTCAAGTTTGCATTCAACTTTAACTAACAGAAGCTGGATGTTTTTTTATCTGACACATTTGAGCTATTTCAACTATTTATTACCTTTATCTAACTATTTCAACTGTTTATCTTTCAATTAAACTATCTATTTACCATTACTATTACCATTTATCCATTACTTTTAGCTTATTATTTCAACCACTTATGTTTAGTTATCTATTTTAACCATCTATCCATTACTTGGAGCTAATTATTTCACTTCTCTGCTCTCACCTGTTAATTAGTTTTCACTCGCTTGCAATCACAGCTCATACTGTAGCGTTACAGCTGACTAATGAATGGATATTTTTTTCTAGTCAATATATAATACTCTATTTTCAAGGTTGGTTGAGCTACTCTACAGTGTTTCCATGTGCCCCCTGTCAACTGCAGAAGTTGCCCCTACAAACAGCCCTGGTTGGGAATCATTGTAAAAGACACATTACATTTAAACCTGCAGTGCAGAACTTTTACATATGAATGTAGGTCCATTACATTCAAGCCCTTGCCAAATGAGCTCACACAATGATGATTAAGCCTATCGCTGCCATATAAATCTCTCTGTATTTCACAGTATATAGAGGTTCAGTGTGTAAGATTTAATAGCATCTGGCGGTGAGGTTGCAGATTGCAACCAGCTGAATACCCCTCCTCATCATCCTCCCCTTCCAAGCATGTAGGAGAACCTACAGTGGCTGTTAAACTTGCGAAAAACACGTAATGCCCTCTGTAGAGCCCGTGTTTGGTTTGTCCATTCTGGGCTACTGTAGAAACATGGCAGTGCAACATGGCGACCTCCGTGGAAGGGGACCCGCTCCCTGAAAACACAACGATTCTTATTTCAGGTAATTATGCACTAATTAAAACAGTGCTGGTCGCATGAATGCATACAGAGACTTCTGCTGGCCAAGTTGCTAACTTCTGGTTAGCTCTCTGCTAACTTGAATGGGAATAAAATTAATTTAGCGTGCGGCTCTTCTAGACTTTCCAAATGTTGGACTGAATGGATCAAATTCTGATAGTGAAAGTCATTTCGCGGGGGTTGTGTCACGCTCAAAACAATTTATCCACCGTTTTACAGCTGCAAAGTAGGAAGGGAGTAGGCTACAGTGGAGCCTATGACGTAAGCCCATGTCGACAGTGTTGTTGTAGTTACTCTCACTGCCTGAAGGGGGAGACAAAAGTCCCGCAGCTCTAAGTCTGCTCGTATATCAACCAATTTTCTTCGTCTCACATCTCCTGAAACTCAGGCAGCTAACTCAGCTCGGCTCATTCTAATCAGGTTCTACCACCCACAGTTTGGCAAAAGCAGAATCAGACATTAGCTGAGCTCTGAGTGGGAGGCATCTCCATTAGTGGAAATTATTTGGCCGGAACTCGTCTCACAGGAGGAACATCCGCGTTGGTGCCAAACATCTCTGTATTTTTTTATTTTTTTTAAAGTCACCTCATGTCTGACTCAGAATCCATCAACCTTGTGGCATTTTCAAGAAAACACAGCATGGGGATGTAAAACATCTCCTGCCATAACCTCAGAAAGCACTTATGTAAGAACCTTACTCAAATATTAATAGGGGAGGTGATGGGAGCAGGTAGATGCAGCAGATATAGATGCAAGAGGTTTTATCTACTTAGGTCTTTTTTTCCTACTGTTGTTAGTCATCAAAAGTTGCTTTGAATAAAGGTTTAAAAGGTACAAATGGGAAAAACATCTCAGTTATATAAAAGTCTGCTGTACTCTGTCAATCAAGCATATCTTCAGATTGATTCTCAGAGACAAAAAGTTCTGCTTTTAAGGAGTAAAAAACAAGCAACAATGTCAGTCTTTGGGTTTGATTTGGACCCACATACTGTACTGACTGCTTTAGGAGATTATTTCATATACAGTATCTTTCCTTAACAAGCTGAGCCTTCTGTGTGTGAAGGAGAAACAGGACGAGTGAATCTGCTCAGACAAAGAGTTGCTTCATTCAACTGAAGTTGTTCCAAATCCCAGAGCTCTCCGGCTGCTGAGATTCACACAGCAACAACACTTTCAAACTCACACACACACACACAGTTGAAGTAACCTAATTTGAGATTGTATCTGAGAGGTTCAAACTCCTAATAATGGTTATTTTGATTCTTGAATCCCAAACCATCACAAACACAAGGTTAATTGGTGATTAGTAGACGTATGTGGGTGGACATTGATTGAATAAATCCATGCTGGGCCTCCAGATAGTGTCTATTGTAAGTTCAGGCGTGTTCTGATGTCTCTTAACAAGTAACAAGAAGAAAACTGTCTTGTCAGCCTGTGACAACAGAGGAGAGGTTTGTTTATCTGCGGCGCTTCACTACTGAAATGCATAAGGCTGTGGGCTTCTTTCTCGACCTTAAAGTAGTTATATAACCAAACGTTGTCTTCACCTGTTGACACCAGAAGATCCATTTTACTTCGGGTTACCTAGATCAGGACATCAGTTTGTCTCAACTCAACCATAACAGCGATATATCTCTTCGACTGAAAAGAAAGCTCTGGCTGAAATTCTTTTTTTTTTTTTTCCATGTCAGGCCATGCTGATCTTATCTGTGCAGAAAGAGGCACGAGATCTTGCACAGGCTCGCTGCAAAACCTTTCATTTAACAAGTATTCCTTTCATGTCTGGTCTCCTATTCCTTTTTTTTTTTTTTTTTTTTTAAAGAACTTGAAAATATTTGCAGCCGTGGTAAAATAATTTAATTGCCTCATTATAATTTGGCTTCCTGGGACACTTTTCATCGCTGAAAATGCAATAAATTTCAATCCTATTTGCAAACGGTACAGCCTTTTTACATGAATAAGGAATTTTAGGCTTTATGTCGTTTTCTTGCTTTAGTGAGCATTTTTCAAATTTAGTGGATTTGGAGTATCTGCTGAGTCACTGGCATTGATAAACAACCCTTTTAACCCCTCTAAAGATATGGTTTTTTATGGTTATTTAGTGCCATAAGACAATAAAACCGTCCTCACTGACCCGTCGCTTCCTGAGAAACAGAAGACACCACTTTGACTCTGCTCTCTGATCCAGACATCTGGACAGCCTCGAGCATCCTGCCAGCCCTCCATTTATTGACTTTTCCTCAGCTTTTAGCACTTTGCAGCCACATTTACTTGCTGGGAAACTTGTGTTCTCATTCTAAACTAGACTTTAACACCCACCACTGAAAGTAGACTACTTCAGAGAATCACAGTTTGTGAAGATAATTAGTGTTCTTAGCAAGCGGTCGATAACCCTTTTACATTTAAATGTCACAAAAACAGAAGACATTATTGTGGATTTTAGAAAGTCTTCTTTTTAAATTGGTCCAACATTCAGCTGGTGGGTATTTAGAAGAACATTTTTACAATTATTGATTGGAAAGAAAAAAGTTTTACTCATCTGTCTTACAATTTTGCTTCATTGCCAAGTATGATATGATGTCGTAAATGAGAATACAGGCTCATATATTTGGTCAAATTTGTGAGATCATTTAGATAATTCCGCTCTCTGACTTATAAATGGGTCCAGATTTGTCCCTGCTGTTAATTTTACAATCGAGATTTTCCCAGGGCTGCCAAGTTTTGACTTCAGCTGGGAGTGAGATTTGTTCCCGGGATGGCGGGGATACTTATTCTTGTTCATAATAAAGTGACCATTATTCGTGGTAAATTGACCCACTACACTCCAGATATTACACATATTTTTCTTCACAACATATTATAAGAAGGAAGTCTCTCCCATCATCCAACACTCCCCACTTTAGTCTCTGAGGTCTTTCCAAATAGAAGTAAATAAATCATCAGCTCCACTGGATACCATAGACTGTATAAATTAATGGACTTAGCTACTGTGGCGTCACTCTCTGTTTGGTGGACTCCCATTTTGAAGCCTTGAGTTTGGCATTTTGACCGTCATCATCTTGGTATTTTGGACGAGAAGTGACCAGATTTGCATGAGAGTGTGGAGCTGGGGAGGAGCACCCCAGGGTCCAACTACAGCACCTCAGGCTCTGCCGCGGTAGTGATTTGTCAATCACAACGTAGCCACGCCCTAAAACATCCCTGCTTTATTGTCTATTTTACTCTAAATGGGACTATAATTTACAAAATGAACATCATGCTGCATTGAAGAAAACTTGAGACAATAAACTCATTAGGAAAGTGTTTACTGAGGTAATGAATCAAGTGAGAAGTAGGATCATTTTCTCACAGACTTCCACACAATTGGACTTCTTTTGCAACACATGGAGTCGCCCCCTGCAGGCCATTAGAAAGAATGCAGGTTTAAGACTCTTCCGCATTGGCTACCCGCTTAGTGCGTTCTCAGACAATCTGTGAAAAGTGCTGCCTTAAACTTGAACTTGGAAAAAAAAAACTGCTGTTCCGTCGCTTAAAAATGAGAAATTTCACATTTGAAGAAGCAAAGATGAAACATTAGCGTTAGAAAAGGCATGTGTGGCGTGAGATCTGTGTCAGTTGCATGAGTCTGACGGTCAAAGCGTGAGACTTGGCAGCTCTGTTTTCCTCATTTTGTCTTGAAATATGTCCTGATTCTTGACACCTGACAACTCTGCATTTAACCTCAACTCTCTGCAGCGTTTCAGTGTCTCATTGTTTTGGTTTCCTGGCTCACTTTACTTGGTTCATTCGTTTCATACTGTAGCATCGTCGTCGGCTGCAATAGGCAGCTGTTTCAGTCAAAAAACCCACTTTACCAGCAACAAATCACAGACAAAGTCAGCGACTACTGTTTAGTAGCTAAAGATATTTCCTCCATGAGTTGGTGTAGACCAAAACAGAGCTAAAAGGAACTCCAAATGAATACTATTATCTGCTGAATGTGTAAATAAACAACAGCCTTATCAACTTAAACGGTGATAATATGTCAGTGTTTTGTTCGTAGCTTGTTTCTGCTGCCCTCAAGGCCAAAAAATCTGTTATTGCAGGTTTTATTTGCCCCTCTATGATTACTTTTAGTTATAGAAGTTTTAATGAATCTGATTTTTGCCTAGTGTGATGTCCAAAATAAGATTATAGGCTTGTGGTTTTGTCAGAGTATTACATATGCAGTAAGCTTTCTGACCTGTAAACAACACAGCTAAAACCATCCTGGACTGCTCTGACTATTCTCCACGCAGTTACATCAGCAGGAAGTCTGCAGATAAAAGTGAAAGGATTTGAAGGTGATATTTGTATACATTCTGTCTTAAAAGCTGCACCAGCAGCAGCTCTCTCTACATGTGTTCTTCTGTTTCTTCCAAATGATGATTGCTCGTGTTACCTTGCCTGCAGACCTAATTTCCCCAGTGGGACAAAAGGGGTTTGAGCTGAATTTATATGAGGTGAAGCTGCTTGTTACTGTAGGGTTTGCAACATCTGTCTTGCAGTTGTGAAATAATAATCAGTCAATTGAACAATTATAGTGTTAAATGAGGCTTAATAATGTGGTGGGTAGTTCGGATGTCTTATATATAGGCCTGAATTTTACCTTTTTTAAGTCTTCGAGCACGACATCCTGCCCCTACATCTCCCAGGGTGTCATATTACCTGGCAACCAAACTAAATGATCAGTCCCCAAGACTGAATTTAAATTCTCTTCATTTACATGCTAAGTGTGTGCATGGGTGTGCATATTCATCTGTTTGTATTGCTTTGTGCGAGTGCAAATGTGTGTGTGTGTGTGTCTGCATTCCCTCAAGCGAAGGTGCTCCTGTATGCAAGCGTCCACCAGATGGCACGTGTCCGTCTTGTATTTGCACGTGTCTTCTCTCCAGAGACAGGACGGCCTGATGCAGCGCTCCATCCGCGAGGTGAACACATCCAGCCGCTGGTGTGTGCTGTGGGACCTGGACGAGGACACACACTACAGCGTCCAGGTGAGACACACACACACACACACACACACACACACACTTTCATATGCTCTCTTCAAAAAGCTGCGTCACTGCTTCTAGTTTGGGTTGATTTCTGGTCGTATTTAAACACATTTTGAGTAACTACATTGGCTTTAATTTCAGTAAATAGCAGATTTATTGATATATCATTTCATAAAGGATTTATAAGTTAACTGTTAATAAATTATTCATATTGCTTGTACATTTAATTCTGACTATTACTAATACGTCTACAGACAGGATTCTCACTTTGTAAAAACTCTTGAGCTATAAAGTCAAATGTAAATTTTAATCTTTAATAAAACATAATACCAGTATTTTAATAAGTTGTTAATAAACTGATTTTGGTCCAGATGCTCTGCAGCTATTTTCCTGAGGGTTTGTGTTTAAACAGTCTTCTGCAGGAGTCGAAGAGGCTAAAAAGACAAAGTCATGCTGAAACATGCTAATTGTAATGCATGGGGGAAACCTGTGGGATTTGATTTCACAATCTGGTAATCTAGACTTGATTTATTAACCATTAAAGAAAACTATTAGATACAACTTTGAAATCCAAGCTTGACTTATTAGAAAGGGTTTTTCTCATCATTCAACATGTTATAGAGTCCAGTTCATGGATGGACATGAAACTCTCCTCAATGAATAATGAGTACAAAAGATTAGCAACTGCATCAGAAAATATTTGATTCTTTGGTAAAAAAAAGTTGAACGTACAAACCTGTGAATATAAACATTTCGAGGTAGCAGTTAAACACGACTCCCGAGGTGCATTTCAGCAAGAAACACTCATTCACTAACTTAAAATTCAGTTACGTGTGGAGGCAAAGGGTTACGCTGCTGAGAAAACTAATATTACATTTCGCAGCTTAAATCAATTTACTTTTGGATTGTGGGTCAGTTTTGGATGAACTCGGCAACTGTGGCGCCACGTTCTGTTTCCAACTGCAACAGGAAGTGTTTTGAATTCATTACAGCTCTGATTTGCACCTCTGACCTTCTTCTCCATAGCAACAGAGGACAATTAATGTGCATAATCTGATTCCTCAGAAACAAAGTTGAAATAATTAAATCTTTGATTACTCTAATACAGTAGTGTGGAAATGTTGATTTGTTTTGCGCTATTAAAAGTTGCAAATCAAGACTTTTCTCATCTGTAATTTGCTGTTTCTGACCTGAGAAGCAGAACATCAGATTCTCATAAGAGAAAAAAAAACTCAATTTGTTGAAAAGTCACCTGTTATCTCAAGCAAGCCTTGAAAAAAAAGGAAGGAAATGATCCCTTCCTCTGCAAAGGAAAGCAAGCTCTGCAGAGCATATTCTGTTTCACAATGAAGGCAAAACTGAGATAAAGAGAAGCTTATTAATACCGAGTTTTAATACAAAAAAGACCCTTGATCAGAAGAGTTTTCAACACCAGTGCAAATGAGATACTTACTGAAAGCTTTCTGCAGACATCTGATACAGGAACTTCTAAGTGATTATTTCTCTTCACCCCAAAATGATAAATTGCACTTTCAAAATGAGCTTTTATTCTTATTAACCTTCTCTCAGTATCTAATTAATATCAACACACACCAGTAATGCTTCCTTAACGGCATATCTATTAGATATCACATCTCAAATGACCTTAAATCAAAAGTCAGCACAAACTCCAGCTTCTCTCTGAGAGAGGAGTATCTAATGTGACTCCATTATCATGACTCTATTAAACTTTTTATAATCCATTAGACCGACAGACTCGTACAGATTGTCATTCAGCCGGAGGACTCGGTTAAATGTGCTCGTCAGCAGGCAGATGTCCCGCAGAAGTGTCATTGAGCAAAACACGAAAGCCTCGCCAGCTCCAGCGGGGACGACTTTTGATCTCTTGACCTCCCTGTAGAGGAGAGGGAAAGTTTAAAGAGAGTCTTCCTGTGGGGATTAGTGAGGAGTTTTATTATCATCCAGAGTACTTGATGTTTTGCTCAAGGACAGTTCGCAGAGATCAAACTTGCAACTTTCTAATTACAGTAGATAAGTCTTTCTAAAGGACACTTGGACTTTCTTCGTGATGAAATTCTAATTAACTTCTCTAGTGTTACTCATTTCCCATAATGACTTGCAACAACCTCCACAGAAAACTTGCTGCATTCAACCTCTGGGTTCAGCGTGTCGGTGGGGACGGAGATGTCTGCAGCACAGTGAGACGTGTCCATGTGTGAGACCTTTAGAGGGGCAGGTGCTCGGACATAGAACAAGATGTCAAAAATCCAAACACCAATATAACTTACAGCATCACCTGTTGAATTATAGCAACCAATATTCAACCCGCATCTTACTATATCATACTGTGATTCGCTCTCTGTCGTGTGTGTGTGTGTGTGTGTGTTTGTGTGTCCTGTTGGCACCTATTAAACATCACACAGCTAAAGGCATCATCCTCCGCAGGCCGGACGACGCACACTGAGAGCGGCAACAGTGTAGATCATAATCTATGAGGACTGAGGTTTTGTTATCGTGAAGCTAAATGAATGTCAGGATTAACCCGAGGCTTTTTCATCTGAAGGTCTCAGTTTATAATGTTTGACTGGACGTCATATAAAACAACTTACTTTCAAAAACAAAAAAACAACCTCTGAGTGGTGAAAATGCTGCTCCTTTAAAGACATATTGTCTCTAAACAAAGAATATGTTTATGATATGGTGACAATCTCCAGAGCGAAACATGTAGCTCCTCAAATCCCATAATTACAATTTTAAAAAAAACTACAACATACAAAAACTGGGATGGAGAATCTTTAAAGGAGAGTTCAAGAGTAGTGCAAGAGACAGTTAGAGAAAACCTCACAGCTATAAAGTCTTTATCTTAAAAGAAACTGCACATAGCTGCCATTTCATAATTTATTTCAATTAAGATCATTGTTTCTGCAAAAGTAATAAAACATCTTAGATCTGTATTTGACAGCTCCGATCAGCACAGTGGAAGAATATTTATAAATGCTTGGACACCATTTGTCGTATTTCAGAACATGTTTTGGCTTAAATACCTTTATTGGATGTTTTAATTGTTCTAACATGGAGATGTTACTAAATAAAGACTCAACTTTAAAGACTTTTATATACATTTTTCCCACCAAGAAGGAAACAAAATGAATTGTGTTTATTTCCCACTGGATTTTTTTTCCTGATATATACAGTCCTTCGCTGCTACTTCTACCTCTAGTCAGCACATCTTCAAGGTTTAAAACAATAAGAAACATCTACTGAGCTGCAATGTGTCATTTTTTAGTTGTTTCCAAACATGCTTTATGTCAGAAATGTGAAAATAATCTTTCTATTTCATTAAGATCCGGTTACTGAGGTCAACAACAGCTGAAGAAAACATCATGTTAACGGAGTTGTTGTGTAGTGTTAGTACCTGTGTTAAAACATCTGTAAGTCCTTTTATAGCAGGTTTGAATCTTGTGCTTTGACTTTTGTTTGTGTCCTTTAGTTTCCATTTGGATAACAGATTGTGCTTTCAAATGTATTTACCAGAGCAGTAATTCATCTACATGCAGGTTATAAGTTAGACCTCAGGCTGCCTCTGTGTGTTTCTCTTTACTCCTTCAACTGTTTCTTTAAATCTTGAGTCAGTTGCACCTTCTTCCTTCTTTAAACCAGTTCTGTTGTTTTTCTTTCAACACCATTAAATTACATCCTGCAATTCTTCCTCACTTCTGTCTCCTCTCTCCTGATTTCTTCACTCACTCTGAAAATGTAAAAGCTTTCCTTTAATAAATCTGACAGAGCATGAAGCACAACTTTGACTTCTATGGTATAATTACAGTAATTGTGGACAAACGACACACAGTGGAAACACATCAGCAGTCAAGTTATCAAACTATCAAGCTGCGTTAACACTAATGTAAAACAGCAGCACTGGACGGTTAAAACAACACTAACGTCAATTTATAAAACTTTCACTTCACTGAAGAGCTTTTCTAGCTGCTTACTGTGTTGTATTTTGTCTAACAGATTATTATTTGATGCTGCACGTCAGTTAATGTCATATATGATCCTCTGATTCATTCGTCTGTCTAGTCTGCCCGCTAGCTTCAGTGTGGAGGGTTTGTTTGTTTTAAACACCAGCGTGGGTGGGCGATGGTTTGTTGGTCGTTCTGCGTTAACGCAAAGTAGAAGGTGCTCGGACATCCTCAGCCTCCCCTTCTTCTGCATGTGCCTGCATATAAAGTGGCAAGAAATATCTCAGCGTTCTGTTTTAGTGAGAAAGCACCAAATTGCTCCATAATAAAATATTTTTGGGTAGATTTTCATTTTCGCATGTTGCTGAAAATGTCCCAAAGAAGGCCCCCAAATGTGTTCTCTCTCTTATCTCTCATGCTTTCAGTCTGCTTCTACATTTACTATTCATCCTCCAGTGATCATACAGGATCCCGGCCAAAAAGCAAAGCACCATTTGCTTGCTAAATATACTCTTGTGAGCCAGTTTCTTATCATCGTTACATAACGTCATCCTCCGTTTTGTCTGTAGCTGTAAAGAATCCAATTCTGTGGCTGTATGAGGTGATATGACTCTATCTTAGCTTCAGTATTTCCTTAAAAATATGAGGAGCACTGCTGACTTTCCTCTAAAGAATTATTTTTCTTTTCTTTTAGGTGCAGTCCGTCGGGCCGCATGGCGACAGTCAGCCCAGCCGCGCCGTCCACTTCAGGACTCTGGAGAGAAGTGACCATTATCCTGCCGGAGTCCTGGACCACCGTAACTAACATACATATTTTTGGGGGGATGGAATAAATTTCCTGTTCAACACATTTTGAAAAATATACACTTATAAATAACATTCTGTAACAACAAAACCTACAGTGTATCATGTAAAAAAGTACATTTTTAAAAGGAAAAAGCAAGAAAAGTAAAATAAAAATGAATAAGGGGATAGAATACACAACACAACAACTACGCCTCCACTGACTAATTTGACTGGTTGAATTTTTAAAAATGACACAAATGATTTCAACACATTTAAATCATAAGTCTGGTAATATTCTATATTTTTCTTATTGTCAGAAAATCCCATGAAAACACAAAAAATGACTGGATCCACTAACAAGTATTGTCTGTGCATCCAAAGACTGATACAGTATATTTTATTCTGCTGCGAATACTCATTGAAGTGACAAATGTGGATTCATCCGCCGCTGAAAATAGTCCCCAACAAATGCACTAGTTCCTCCTGTTTTTTGTAACTTTTGTTACAAACGATGGTGCCCAGCTCTTTTAGAGGATTACTGGGCTTTTAAAAAAACATAGATTGTTGACCTGTTTTTAAAGATTTACATGCTATGACAGGCTAAGATGTTGTTTTTTTTGCCTTTTAATGGGTTTTGTTGACATAAATTAATGTTGTTGATAAAAATATAGAATATCAGCACTCTTACCTGTTAATAAAACATTAATTATTGATAAAATAATGACAAAAATTGCTATTTTCCCACCAAAATAGCTTTTCCGAGGAGTAGTCTTTCACCTAAAGACATAAAAATACCAACACTGTATGTATGTAAATCTGCATCTCGTCTTGTTTGCCTTGTTGATGATGTTTTGCTGTGTTTGTGTCCTCAGATGAACCAGCTATGGAGGGTCTGGGCATGACTCCTCACCTACAGACAGGAGAGCTGCTCATTATCACCACTGTGCTGCTGCTGTGGGCAGGTCAGGCTGGACGTGTGTGTGTGTGTGTTTTATGTGTTTGCATGTGTGGGTGTGTGTATAGTAGGTGTGTAGACGAGGATGTATCATGGCTGAAAATATGTGTGATCAGAAGACAATCTTTTGCTTTTGTTTCATGTGTTTTATTTATTTTGCGTCCTCCTGTTCAACCTTTTAATCGCCTTCTCCCACCGCAGCCGTCATCGCCCTGTTCTGCCGACAGTATGACATCATCAAAGACAACGACTCCAACAGCACCAAGGACAAGGCAAAGAGGCAGCTGGTCCGCGCCACTTCCTCCTACTACAACGCTTCCGCCCGCAGCTCACCCATCTACCACAACGGAGCCGTACGCAGCAGCAGGGTGACTCATTTACTCTCTGACCCCTGAACTCCCTTTTTTTTAAAAAAAAAACCAACTTCTTCCTCCTCTTCTTCTTCTTCTTCTTCATGGCTTTCATTTTGTTGCAGCACTTCTCTATTATGCATGATCAGTCTTGGCTGCCAGGAATATTTTGTTTCCTCTGAAGAGCCCTTTGCAGTTGCATCAGAGATCTCCTAGCAACCAGGGCTGCTGCCATCATGGCTAAATATAAAACAACCAGGCTGGAAACAGAGAGCTATAGCTGCAAACGCTTGTTGGGTTGCTGCCGGAGATGCAGGCAGCGATACGCTCAGGCAGCAGTCTGACAGGGTAGATGTGTTTCTATATATAAGCTGATGTGACGATAAACTGCGCTTTGAGGAGAGGTGGATTCACCTGAAAGCAGCAGGTGCATTAAAGCAGGGTCACTAGCTTTTATGCTTTTAAGCACTTTCTTCCTCAAATACACTTCTGCATGTCTGATAAGGTACACAGAGAGTGAGGTCATGGCGGCTGTGAAGCTTCTTTAACTGCAATTCACTGTTTCTTTCATCGGTCTTCCTGACGAAATTTCAGAGGTTTATTTTAACGAGCGTCCACTACGACGTTTGCCAGTAGATATTGAAGTTTTCTTGATTTTAACGAAGGTAAACAAGCTGCTGCAGACGATTTAAAAACCAGGATGTTTGTCTACAGATTCAAAACCAATGAAATGCAAAGTCAGTGCTTACAGTTCGGTAGCATCCAGCAGACTTCAATTATCAATTAATCCATCAGTTATTTTCTTGATTAATCATTTTCTGTTCACCATGCTAGAATGTAAGATGAAGTATTTCAATAATTAACTCACATTAGAGATGCTGGAACCAGATATGACTTAGTTGTTAATCAGTTATTACAATTATTGCAGATAAATCAATGTATTGGGTAATAACTTCACTTCTGATCTACTCAGCTGCAACTGAGACAAGAAATTCTGAAGCCTTTAATGTCTTGTTTCCCTTATTATATTTGTTCCGTATCAGCTTGTTCCAACTCTTCAAAAAGCTTTATGTGATTCATACTGAGGGAAAATTTCTATTTTTATTTTTTATAGCTGCACAGATGTCTCGTGCATCGTTTTTGATCATTTCTCTCAAATCTCAGCTTGATATATTTGATATCTTTGGAAACTTTGGGCTTGAATTTGAAATGAAGTTCTGTGGGTTTGACTCTAAATATAATAGATACATGATGATATATGTGGTGCGTTTTAATGAAACAAATGTTTCCGGTGCAGATTCAGAGCCAGATAAGTTAAAAAACAACAACATTAGAACAAGATGTGCCAAACATGATTCATTTGTGTGTCTGGTTGTCTCAACAGCAGGTTTTTATTTCATCCTCCCGACAGTTTTCTCTTTCAGGGGAGTTATTTTTCTCTAGTTTTGAACATTTCTCAGCCAAAACACAACCCAAACTTAAAGCAATTAAGTGAGAAACTCAGCTGAAACCTGAGCCGAACCCGTTGGGAGCAGTTCGATCTGTGCTTTAAATGTCAAGCATGCACACACGGGTCGAACGGCTCATTGATTTGTTATTAAATCTTTGATAGGCATCACATATCGAGTACATAAAGGCACGTTGCAGTGCTTGTGAACGTACGCTGCGGTTTGTGAGTCACGCTCATGTATGTTACCCTCCGTCTCTGTTTATGAGTCATGTGTTTATGCTTCTCTCCTCTCTCTCTCTCTCTCTCTCAGCTTCACAGAGCCTCCTCGTCCATCAGCATCATTAGAGTTTGAGGGACGTTGGTTTGGGTTTTTCTTTTTTTTTTTTTTTGAGAACTCAGCAGGAACTTTGCAGCACAGGACGGGAGACGCCGACATGCCCTGATTCACCGGAGTGGGATTATCATGACAAATGGAGAATTTATAGACCTGGCTGAGAGTCTTAATTTATTGTAAAATATGGGCAAAGTAAGAGGCACTCCATGCAGATGTGGAGGAAATGGAGGACTACTGCTCTCTAGTGGAAGAAGACTAAAACATCATGGAAACAGCTGTACACTGGCCTCTTGTGGTGTCATACCATTGCAGCTTTTTAGAGCCTGAATGAGCTGATGCGAACTCAGAAGAGTCTAGTGCAAGAAGACGCATTTCGAACTGCAACCAAACGCATTTCCTGTTTCTCCAAAACAAAAAAAACAAAACAAAAAAACCAAACAAAAAAAACTCACACATTTTCTCTGATGTCAAAGACTAAATTGTGAATATTTGCCAGCATGTCGGCCGACTGTGTGCCACCTCAAATGAATTGTCATTTCAACAGGTCTGTGTTTGACACATGCAACGAGATGAGATGTTGATATTTAGCTTTTTATGAGTACAGAATCATGTCACCTTTTAGTTAAACATGTGAATGCAAGAGTGTGTGTGTGTGTGTGTGTGTGTGTTTGATTACATTCAAAGCATCTAAAATTAACTCTTTATTGCAATTCAAACATTTGAACTCACCTGTATGTTTCATCTTATAAATAATTAGTAGTATTAACTTCTAAAAGAGTGTATTATATGTACAGTAAATGGGCTATGTACATAAATTAAAGGTATTAGTAATTTAAATGTAATTTAGACAAATATTTGAATGTATGGGATGATGGTGTTGGAGGATGGGAGCATACCGATTGTACACAGTAAATTTTCATAATCATTTGAATTAAATGAACTCATATTTTACCATTGAGTCTATGTAGTTAGATGAGTTTTTCAGGTCAATTTCAAATGATCAGTTGACTAAATGTCATCAATTGTTGCAAATTGACTATTTAATACTAGTTCAGTCTATTTACAACTTGATTATTTTTAGTTTATTGGCTGACTCTGACATTAGCACATAAAATACAGCTGTAAATGTTGTTTAACCTGTTGTTAGGACATATAAAGGTGACCTTGGATTATCAATGACTATGTTTACAAGGGGATAATGTTTTTATCTGCTGCACCAGGCAACGTTTGCCAACATAAAGCAAAAAGTGGGGCTACATTACACAAGATCCACCTCCCTTATCCACTTTATACAACGTACATCTACATCTACAGCTTGTATTTCTTGTTCTGTCAAACGTAATTTTGTCGATTTTACAGGATCTCGCTAATACCTACGATCATCTAAGTTGTAATAAACCGGAATCATCCTTTACATTGCTGCCAGAATTCATGTTGAAACCTAAACGAGCACGTCTCCTCCGCTGCTCGGTTCTTCTTTCACAGATATCCTGAAACTGCAACAATCAATGCTTCCTGAATGAGACGTCAGCTCTTCCCCCTCACACCAGTCTCGCTGCGCTGCAGGTCAAAGTTCAGCTGGATTCCGCTTGAAGCGAGGTGGACGAGGCGCAACAGGAAGTGAATGCATGTCCACCCCCTTCTTCTATAAATGAATGAGGTGTAAAATCAATCTGAGCCAGGAAAAGGAGGTTTGCTTATATAAGTTATATGATTTATGGGGATTTGTAATTAATCTAATGCAGCTTCAAACTTAAGATGCTAGAAAGACAAAATTAATTCAGGATGGACTAAGAAGAGGGATGGCTGCGTTAACTATAGTGATATTTTTTATAAAGAAACAGTTGAAAGATGATGTTTTAATGTATCATTTTGACACTTTATGGTCATTTTCATGCCAAAGAACCAATATCTTGGTTTAGATAAGCCTCTAAAAGACATTTCAGATTATTAAGGCACCAGACAACTCTTCATTTAAAGCTTCTCTGATGTGTGAAGAAAGGAGTGGGTGTTTCTGGTATTTGCTATTTGGATCACTTGCAACATAAAGTGCAGTTTTTTTTTACCCTGTGAGTGACATTTTTCTGGTTTTGGAGAATTTTCTCAATGTGAAATACAATTAAGATTTTTGGCCTCCTGCATCAAAATTTAGTGTCATCCAAGATTTTCATAGTAGGAAAATATTAAGTTTTATCAGGTCCAGTACATCAGTGCTCATGAAAATATCAGTCTAACCCCTTATTGTCATTAATATCATAATATTCTGCTCACATTCTTAAAGTTATAATTCCATGCCAGTCACTGAATCAGATTAAACGAGATCTCTGACTGAGATTTCCTCTGAGACGTGCATTACTCAAAAAACTGTAAAATTTGTATTTTTCAGTTATTTTGGATCATCTGCTTTTCTTCATATTACATCAATTTTGCAGGTAAACTAACACTGATATTTCCTGCAACTCTGTTTTCCCCACTTAACTATAAACAAGTAAAGAAAATAAAAATGTGGAAGTACTATTACAGCCCCAACAAGTGTAATAACAACAGTCGGACACAAATGTGCATGTGTGTGCGTACGTGCATAGGTGCGTGTGTGTGTATTGACATTAATATTTGTGTGTAATATCTGCGCACACATATGGAAGCAACTGTTCCATTTCAGTAAGGAGACTATCTCTCCACAAACAACCATTAATATTAAAGGAATATTGCTGCCAGAAATGCAATAATTAGCCTTTTTTTTAATACGACTATAATACAACTTATAATGTTGTACAGAAATGTTTCAGCTTTTGACCATGATGACTACAGCCAGTAAAAAAAACATGGATTTAATTTTGGACAACAGATGGCGCCTGAACTCTATCAGATGCAGCTTTGTAAGCTGGAGAAATAAAGTGGTGCATGCGTGTGTGTGCATGAATTGTGTCCAATATTTGGATGTTCGACATGCTGTATGTGAAGAAAATGGTGTTGACAGTGTTTGTCCATTTATTTAAAACATGCATACTTTTCTTCTCCTTTCTTCAAATAAAAAACAAAACCAATTTTAAAGGAATAGTTCTAAATTTTGGGGAATTTGCTCACTTGCCTGCTGCCCCGGATAGTGACAAAATCCACCAATCAGCACCTCTAAAGCTCACTAATTAACACATTATGATCATTTATTAATCTGCAAAAATCGAAGTGTAGAAATGCCAATTTACCATTTTATTGTGGGGTTTATGCAGATGTTGTTACATTTAGAGCCAGCCTAGTTGGACAAGTACATTTCTCAAATGTCATAGTAGTCCATAGTAGACTACACATGGTGAGTTTGAAGGAAGGTTCTTATAGTTTTTACACTAAATATTTTTATATTTTATTGTTTTTCACCCAAAAATATAATAAAGACATTTAGTATGTGAGGAAGGCCTTGAAACAGCATTTTGGGGAGATAAAAGAAATATCTGTCAGCTTCCAGCACCTGCTCATGTATTAACATATGTGTAAGACGACAGGTTGGTCAGCAGGAAAACATATGAGCAACAAAGCTTTCAGATTCTGCCACTGAGGAATGCATATATTTCATTTGAATAGAGGCAAATGTCAGCTTTCACCCCACACTGAACATGAGTCGCAGCTTTAAGGCTTCCTGGGTCAGAGGTCACAGGAAGGACTTCCAGATCAGACACTGCAGGCGCTCCTTGACCTTCAGACTTGAAAGCAAAAATATTCTCCTGCTATATTTTGTCTTTGTTTTTGGCCTCAGTCCCAGCCTTCCCTTCTTTCTTTCCTTTCTTTTGAGCAGGAAAACAAAAGACAGGAAGGGAAGATGGAGGAATCTTTAGCGAGGGGTGAGGTAAAGGGCAGGTCACCCTCGCCGACAGACTGAAATATCACAGCTTGCCCGGGGCCTGTCATCGTCTTTGATACTCTAAGGGAATTTGTGACAAGTCAGGAGTAATATTGAGGGAACGAGGGCCAACGGCTGCCAGCAAGAAGCCACCAGGGAGAAAGATCGATCAAGTGCTTTTGACTGAATCATTGACTGTGGGTAAATCCTCTTCTTTAATGTTGTGCAGTCAAATTTCCTTCGAAAGGAGTCTGGGCCTCCCTTTCCTGCAGGTGCTGGAGGATCTCATTCAGAGTTAATGAGATTCTAATCCGACGTATATAACAGCACCCTCCACAGTGACATTTAAAGAAGTCGTTAAGTGGTGATGGGTGAGAACGAGGAGCTTGAGACACAGTGCTACGGAAAATGTGTCTTTGCTTTTTGTCCGCATGTTCTATACAAGTACTGGACAGTATTATGAGTACAGACATGGGTACCCTGATGTCTTGAGTCACACTAAACTACAGTACAATAAAAACAATAGTCAAAGTAAAATTAAACAGAAAGTGTCAGGGGTGTTTTTAAATTTAAAGATCCCTTTTTTTTTAAATTAAACTCCTAAGCATATGTCCTCTATTTTATTTAAAGCACTGGATAGTTAGCTCCACAAAAGATTTGAGGTTTTGGGTTCAACCCTGACAGAGCTTCGTTTATAAAAGCCAACAAAAGCTTTTAGAAACGCTTACAAGAACTTGTGGCACATACAGGTGCGCAAAAGTCCAAAAACTGTTAGGTTGTTGGTTCAAGCCTCAGTGTGAAAAAAAAAGCATCAGTGTTTTTTAGCTCAAATGGTAGAAAAGGTCTCACATATGCCTCAAACCTCAATTTTTAAATATTCGTCTCAAAAATCAACATCTAAGACTGAGAAATGGTGCAAAAAATCTGTTAGGGCTTCTGGCTCAAGCTGGTGCACAGATGATTTACGGCTGGAAAGTTGTTGGTTCAAGTCTTGAATATTATTAGGCTTTAAAAGAACATTTCAAGGTTGAAATCCACTGTGAAAACTCTCATTAGCTTTAAGTACATTTACCAAATAGAAGTCAGCCACACTGCTGAGGATTGAACAGCTCCAATGAAAACTCTTTTGCACCATCTGGTTGTATAGCTGACTGTGTTAGACAGCTTCTTTGAAGTTTAAAAGGTTTGGGTTCAATACTGATGCAGGCAGTGAAAGTTTTTTAAAATCAGACAAGCTGATGAAGATTGAAAAGCTCTGATGAACACTGCAGCATACTCTAACACCTTGTGGCTCACTGTGTTAGGCAGCTTTTGTTTAACTTTTAAGGTCATGTGTTCAAATCTCCTTTCTCTCAGTGACTTTTGAAAGTCGTCACCCAGAAGAAAGGTTGAAAAGCGCTCAGCAAAGAGCTCCAAGTGCAAAGGGGACCTGGTGGTGTGACAGCATGGTCAACACAGACCTCAAATACATTTCTAGACATCAACTCCACCATCTGGTTGTGAAGCTCACTGTGTTAGACGGCGTCTTTGAAGTTTAATGGTTGTGGGTTTAATCCTGTCACTGGTAGTGAGGTTGGGCAGCCTGGCTGTGAGGTGGTTTGCTTCAGTGAAGCCGCACTACTGTCTCCTGCTTGTTTATAGACACTACAGGTGCAACTGTTTGTGCTCTCTACCAAAACATTTTAATGTAAGCCACCCCACAGCCAAGCTGCCCGGTGTTACGGACAAACTCGTCCTGGCTGTTCAACCAGGTGTCTGCGCTGCAAGCCGTTTTATGTGGAGTGGGGTGTTACCCACCCTTGTGGTAGCTCTCTGACTTTGTTGAAGTTGTGTGTTTGACCCAGAGACAATCAGCTGTGTGAGGCTTTAGCTCACTGTGTTTGACAGCAACACTGAAGTTTTAAGGTTGTGGGTTCAATCCTGACTTAATCAGTCATTTTTTAAAGTTAGCAGCTGTATTTAAGATTGAAAACCTTTGGTAAAGGATTGACCCTTGAGTCTCACTGTGTTAAATTATGCCACTTAAAGGTTTTAAGGTTCAAGCCAGAGCTGCTTGGAGATTTTTTAAAGCCAATATCATGAGTGATGGCTGTCGTGGTCCAGTAGCTCCGTCTGTTTGGCAGCTGTTTAAAGTTGTAAGTGTAAGTGACGTTGTAGGTTCAATCCTGGGACAGTCAGTCTTCTTAACAACACAAGATACACCACTGAAGACTGAAAATGTTTAATGACAACACCCTGACACCATCTGAGACAGTTGTGCACTGTGTTAAAAAGTGTTGTTAAAGCTTTAAGATTGTGCGTTCAATCCTGGCTTGTTCAGCTGCCTTGATGAAGATTGAGAACTTTTGCTGAAACCTCTTCACTGCAGGTTTACTTTGTGGGTCAATGTGTAAGACAGCTGCCCTCAAGCTTTAAGATTGTGGGTTCAATTCAGAGAAGGGTTGTTTTTTTGTTTTGTTTTAAGCAAATAATGTGCGTAAAGATTTAGATGCTCTGTCAAAATACCTTTTCAGGGACCTGATCCAGTAGCGTGAACTGTTTGGTAACTTTTTGACTTTGTTGAAGCTGTGGGTTCAGTCCAGCCAGACCACTGAGGACTGAAAACACCAAATGGAAACTCTGAGACAGTGTGAATCTGTAGCTCACTGTGTTGCACAGTGTCTCTGAAGCCTCAAGGTTGTGGGTTCAATCCTGACTTGAATTTTGAACGTTATCTTCTGAATTGAGGATTAAACAACCTTTGGTAAAAGGTGCTTACGGCTCACTATGTTGAAAGTGTTATGTTGTGGGTTCAAGTCATGGCCAATTGGTATCTTTTGAAAACTAATATCTTGAGTAAAGACAGAAATGTTCTGACAAAACATTTCTTCAGTAGCATGGTCCAGTAGCTCAACCTGTTGGCAGCTGGTTGAAAGGTTTGAAGTTGTGGGTTCAATCCTCAGTCTGTCATTGAGCTTTTTCAAGTCAGCCACACTGCTGAAGGTTGAACAGCTCTGATGAAAACCCTTCATCCATGTGGTTGTTTATCTCAAGCTTTTAGGCAATTTCTTTGAAGTTTAAAGGTTATGGGTTCAATCCTGACACTGGCAGGTAAATTCTTAAAAGTCAGACACACTACTGAGGATTGAAAACCTGATAAGACCAGTGGCTGCTGTCTGAACCTGTAGCTCACTGTGTTAGGCAGCTTCAGTTGAAGTTTTAAGGTAATGGGTTCGAATCCCGCGTCGGTCAGTGACTTTTGAACATCATCACTCAGAGGAGAGGTTTAAAAGCGTTCAGAGAAGAGGTCTGAGTGCGAAGGGGACCTGGTGGAGTGACGGCTTCGTCAACACAGATCTCATATACGTCTGCGGACGTGAGGTGGCTGGTTCGATCCCTCTCCTTCACCAGTAACTGGAGCAAAAAAACTGTGTCCCACATGGGTGGGTAAGGGGGGGGGCCTTGTCCTCCCCCGATGTTCCGCAGGTATGTAAGCAGGGGGTTATGAAAGAGGAAGTCCTGTCCAGCTGAAGTTTTACTGATGCATGAAGGTGCGAACAAGTTTTTAAAAATGTTGGAGGTCTCTTGCCATCGCATGTTTGTTGCTTGTTATGTTGCGTCATTATTAATACACAAAGCCACCGCCTTCCTATCGGGGTAAAATGAAAAATTCTCAAATGACACTCTGCGTCTACATACTGGTGTAGACTGCTTTGATACTTATACATGTACTTTATATGTGCTCTTATACTTAGATATATGTACTCTGTATTTGGTCTGAGCCAATATCAATACTTTGTAAACCAACATTACAGGCAGAACAACCAAGAAGATCTTTATCCCTCAGCGGGGATTGAACTAACAACCAACAGGTTCAGGTGCTTATCACCTGTCACTCATCCTATTGAGCTATCCTTCTGGTTGACAACACTGATGTTTATCTCATACACATCTTGGTCTTGCACCCCTCATGTTACAATGTGAAAATGACATATTTGTAACTCAGGGCTATATGGCACGTGTGTGTTCACAGCTACCACTTGCTTTGTTAGGGTTAGTTTATTTGGGTGAGTTGGGGATTGAACCAACAACCTTATGAACACCAGCCGTTTGATATATCCACTCAGCCAGTCACAGGACACACCCACCAACTCCGGAAAATGCTAAATAATAAAGCTTTAGCTCACTGTGTTTGAAAAAGTTTTTTTAAAGTTAGCAGCTGTATTTAAGATGTAAAGGCCTTAGTAAATGCTTGACTCTTGTGGCTCATTGTGTTAAAACTGAAGATTCTCAATCTTCAGGAGTGCGTCAGACAGTGCTGGGATTGAACTCACGACAATTAAACTTCATGGAAGCTGTCTAACACAGTGAGCTTCACAATCAGATAAGGAATAAGACTTCTTATCAGAGCTGTTCCACCTTCAGCAGTGTTGTTGACTTGAGACAGACTCAGGATTGAACCCACAACTACATAACATTCAACTTGCTGCCAATCAGGGTGAGCTACTAGACCAGGACAATCACAAGTCAAGATATTGGCTTTAAAAAATCTCCAAGCAGTTCTGCTAACTTTAAAAAATGACTGATCGAGTCAGGATTGAACCCACAACCTTAAAACTTCAGTGTTGCTGTCAAACACAGTGAGCTAAAGCTTGACCCAGCTGATTGGCCCTGGTTCAAACACACAACTTCAATCTTTAGTCAGAAAGTTACCACAAGGGTGGGTAACACCCCACTCCATGTAAAACTGCTTCGGTGCAGACACCTGGTTGACCAACTAGGACCAGTTTGTCCGTAACACCGGGCAGCCTGGCTGTGAGGTGGCTGCAGCTCCCGGTGTCACCAGTCTGATAACCAGCAACACAGGCAGCAATTTTACCTGGATTGGGGTGTTACCAACACTTTTGGTAACTTTCTGGCTGAAGATAGAAAACCTCAAATGAAAATATTTTTCAACTCGTCTAAAACTTTATCTCACTGTACATTGATGTAACCTTTGCCACCCCAGCAGAATTAAAAATATCATCCTTGGAACAGGGTGATTTTGACACTAATGCTGAATCAGTTCAAATGTTTTGGTTGAGAGCACAAACAGTTGCACCTGTAGTGTCCATAAACAAGCAGGAGACAGTGATGTGGCCTCACTGAAGCAAACCTCAACAAAGTGAGAAAGTCACCACAAGGTGGGTAACACCCCAATCCATGTAAAACTTCTTCAGTGCAGACCACCGGCTGAACCACCGGGACCAGTTTGTCCGTTACACCGGGCAGACTGGCTGTGTGGCCACACCACTGTCTCCTGCTCGTTTATGGACGCTGCAGGTGCAACTGTTTGTGCTCTCAACCAAAACATTTGAACTGATTCAGCATTAGTGTCAAAATCACCCTGTTCCAAGGATGATATTTTTAATTCTGCTGGGGTGGCAAAGGTTACATCAATGTACAGTGAGATAAAGTTTTAGACGAGTTGTAATAAAAAAATCATTTGAGCTTTTCTGTCTTCAATTAAGAGTAAAGAGAGCAATAAACAGGAACCACTTCAAAGCAAGTGTATGAAAATGGATTTCAACTTCTGCTTTAGAAGAACACTTTCTTAATCATACTTTCTTGGCATGATGCATTTAGAATTTATTGATTTAGCATTTTCCGGAGTTGGTGGGTGTGTCCTGTGACTGGCTGAGTGGATATATCAACGGCTGGTGTTCATAAGGTTGTTGGTTCAATCCCCAACTCACCCAAATAAACTAACCCTAACAAAGCAAGTGGTAGCTGTGAACACACACAAGCCATATAGCCCTGAGTTACCAATATGTCATTTTCATGAAATGTGGAGTGTAACACGAGGGGTGTAAGAACAAGATGTGTATGAGATAAACGTCAGTGTTGTCAACCAGAAGGATAGCTCAGTAGGATGAGTGACAGGTGATAAGCACTTGAACCTGTTGGTTGTTAGTTCAATCCCCACTGAGGGATAAAGATCTTCTTGGTTGTTCTGCCTGTAATGTTGGTTTACAAAGTATTGATATTGGCTCAGACCAAATACAGAGTACATATATCTAAGTATAAGAGCACATATAAAGTACAAGAGTACATGTATAAGTATCAAAGCAGTCTACACCAGTATGTAGACGCAGAGTGTCATTTGAGAATTTTTCATTTTACCCCGATAGGAAGGCGGTGGTTTTGTGTATTAATAATGACACAACATAATAAGCAACAAACATGCGATGGCAAGAGACTTCCAACATTTTTAAAAACTTGTTCGCACCTTCATGCATCAGTAAAACTTCAGCTGGACAGGACTTCCTGTTTCATAACCCCCTGCGTACAGTCCTGCGGAACATCGGGGGAGGACAAGGCCCCCCCCCTTACCCACCCATGTGGGACACAGTTTTTTGCTCCAGTTACTGGTGAAGGAGAGGGATCGAACCAGCCACCTCACGTCCACAGACGTATCTGAGATCTGTGTTGACGAAGCCGTCACTCCACCAGGTCCCCTTCGCACTCAGACCTCTTCTCTGAGCGCTTTTAAACCTCTCCTCTGAGTGATAATGTTCAAAAGTCACTGACCGACTCGGGATTCGAACCCATTACCTTAAAACTTCAACTGAAGCTGCCTAACACAGTGAGCTACAGGTTCAGACAGCAGCCACTGGTCTTATCAGGTTTTCAATCTTCAGTAGTGTGTCTGACTTTAAAAATTTACCTGCCAGTGTCAGGATTGAACCCATAACCTTTAAACTTCAAAGAAATTGCCTAAAAGCTTGAGAACCACATGGATGAAGGGTTTTCATCAGAGCTGTTCAACCTTCAGCAGTGTGGCTGACTTGAAAAAGCTCAATGACAGACCGAGCATTGAACCCACAACTTCAAAACCTTCAACCAGCTGCCAACAGGTTGGGCTACTGGACCATGCTACTGAAGAAATGTTTTGTCAGAACATTTCTGTCTTTACTCAAGATATTAGTTTTCAAAAGATAGCAATTGGCCATGACTTGAACCCACAACATAACACTTTCAACATAGTGAGCCATAAGCACCTTTTACCAAAGGTTGTTTAATCCTCAATTCAGAAGATAACGTTCAAAATTCAAGTTAGGATTGAACCCACAACCTTGAGGTTTCAGAGTCACTGTGCAACACAGTGAGCTACAGCTCATGGTACCATCTAACAGTGTACCACTGGCTCAGATGGTATCAAGGTGTTGTCATTAAACATTTTCAGTCTTCATTGGTGTGTCTCGTGTCTGACTGTTAAGAAGACTGACAGTTCCAGTATTGAACCCACAACATCAAAAACTTTAAACAGCTGCCAAACAGGCTGAGCTACTGGACCAGGACAGTCAAAAGTCAAGATATTGGCTTTAAAAAAATCTCCAGCAGCTCTGGCTTGAACCTTAAAACCTTTGAGTAGCATATTTTAACACAGTGAGCCTCAAGGGTCAATCTTAATTTCAAGGGTTTTCAATCTTAAATACAGCTGCTAACTTTAAAAAATGACTGATCAAGTCAGGATTGAACCCACAACCTTAAAACTTCAGTGTTGCTGTCAAACACAGTGAGCTAAAGCTTCACACAGCTGATTGCCTCTGGGTCAAACACACAACTTCAATCTTCAGTCAGAAAGTAACCACAAGGGTGGGTAACACCCCACTCCATGTAAAACTGCTTCGGTGCAGACACCTGGTTGAACAACCAGGACCAGTTTGTCCGTAACACCGGGCAGCCTGGCTGTGAGGTGGTTTGCTTCAGTGAGGCCACATCACTGTCTCCTGCTTGTTTATGGACACTACAGGTGCAACTGTTTGTGCTCTCAACCAAAACATTTGAACTGATTTAGCATTACAGTGTCAAAATCACCCTGTTCCAAGGATGATATTTTTAATTCTGCCAGGGTGGCAAAAGTTACATCAATGTACAGTGAGATAAAGTTTTAGACAGGTTGAAAAATATTTTCATTTGAGGTTTTCTATCTTCAGTCAGAAAGTTACCAAAAGTGTTGGTAACACCCCAATCCAGGTAAAATTGCTGCCTGTGTTGCTGGTTATCAGACTGATGACACTGGGAGCTGCAGCCACCTCACAGCCAGGCTGCCCGGTGTTACGGACAAACTGGTCCTAGTTGGTCAACCAGGTGTCTGCACCGAAGCAGTTTTACATGGAGTGGGGTGTTACCCACCCTTGTGGTAACTTTCTGACTAAAGATTGAAGTTGTGTGTTTGAACCAGAGCCAATCAGCTGGGTCAAGCTTTAGCTCACTGTGTTTGACAGCAACACTGAAGTTTAAAAATTGTGGGTTCAATCCCGATTTGATCAGTCATTTCTTAAAGTTATTGAAAACCCTTGGTGAAGGAGTGACCGCTGAGGCTCACTGTGTTGAATTATGCTACTTAAAGGTTTTAAGGTTCAAGCCAGAGCTGCTTGGAGATTTTTTAAAGCCAATATCTTGAGTGATGATTGTCCTGGTCCTGATTCACACACACTTTCTATCCTCAGTCAAAAAGTTACCAAAAAGGGTGGGTAGCACCTCACTCCAGGTAAAACAGTGCTGCTAGTCATCAGACTGGTGATACTGGGAGCTGCAGTGCAGACAAGTTAAACGAAGCAGCAAAACTTCTCAAGTAAATGGAGATCCAAAATCTGTTAATGAAATGTTAAGTGTAACATCAAGGGTACAGACACACTCCTTGAAGATTGAATATCAACTTTTTGTGCTCCTAAACATCATTCATACTCAGACAAGTATGAAAATCACCTTAATTGAAATGTATTCATTGATTTAGCATCACACTAACAGCTTCACAGGGTCAAAAATACCCAATTTCAAGAATTGTGTTGTTAATTCTGCCTTTGTGGTGAAAACAATATGTAATTTTGTAGTGGTGGGTGCTTGAAATGAAAAGCAACTGACATGCAGTGTTAACCCCTGGACCAACCTTCAACAGGGCCTCTTAGTGAAAATATTTCAGTCTTCAGTTAACATGTTGGGTTTAAAAATTCCCCAATTGCAGCTACCAGATACAACAAACCACAGTGCCATATTGTGTGTTTGGTTAAAATTGTCAAGATTCACTTCAGTATTTGGCTTTCATGCCAAACAACAGGCCAACAATAACCAGATAACAAATTTGTATTCGGGCACACCCCTATGCTGTATGTCCCATTTGAGCCACAGTTGATTTCTTTTTGTCTTGAGTTCAATGTGGCCAATATAAGAAATGTAATGTTATGTATGGGTATTAGTTTTATTTTACTACATTTTACACAAATTACTGCTGAGATGCGAGGACTGTAACCACAGTGATCTCTAACAATATGACCAATTATCGGCCAATTTAGTGTTCAATAGCTGTTGTGGGCTATAATCATCTTCATATAACATTTGACCTTCAAATCAAATTTAAGTGTTTGTGCTCCAAGGATGGCAATGTCGATCAGTCGGTCAGTCCACCACTTTGGTCCGGACTGAAATATAGGTCAGGTCAAAATTTACATTTGTCCAATTCAAGCTAATGGCATTCCCATCAGCTTCAGCTGTGCTTTCAGTTAAGTGCTAATTAGCAAATGTTAGCATGCTAAATTAAGACGGTGAACATGGAACAGTATACCTGCTGTCAACACTCTGGTGCATTGTCACTGTGAGCATGTTAGCATTCTGACGTTAGCATTTAGTAGCTGTACAGAGGTGCTAACATAGCTGTAGTTTGATGTTAGACTACATCATGTTCAACAAATACTTTCACTCTTCCAAAGAGACAAGAGCTGTTTTAATGTCATATCTCCCAAAAAATTTTGGTCAGCCCACTCAAAATCACTCAAAGCCAGCAGCACTGAAGAGAATGACTCACTGCACAGATTCCAGTGTGAAAGGGAGCATTGTTGCCAGGCAGAAACACAACATGCCACACAATCTGAGGAAGACAGAGATACAGGAAACTCTTCATGAAAAGTCAGCTTTATTTTCAATGCGTAGGAGAAATCGGAATGAGTTGCAATTCGCTGCCGTCACTAAAACACACTGTAACTGCTGTCTAAATTCCTCTCATTGAGATGTTTGGTCTCCAGTGGCGCCAGTTGGACACATTTTGAGACAAAAAGGCTCTGTTTTACAGTGACTGATGTTCTATTCCTCATCTTCTTGGATTTGAGGTTCACTTTATTTAGTTTGAGCTGGTGGGAGAATGACGACGACTTAGGATTCTCAGCTTGCTTGGGTTGATTGGCAGGTGTCCATTGATATGCGACTGAAAGAGCTTCCTGTCTGCACACTGATAGGCACAAAGCCTGTGAATGACCCAGGTAAATGTCAGGACACCTTGCAGAATGGGTTTTTATTCAACCAGAAGAGGTTCAAGAGGGGCCTAGAAAGGTTTGAACCATTATTTCACCCATAAAGTGGAGATTTTTAGGGGTCACTGAGCATTTTCTTTACTCTTTTCCGTCAGTTCAGGACCCTAACACACCTACAGTGCTTTTAAAGTCTCAGAAATTACCCTGGAGATTACATTTTTAATTTTAGATAGTCATTTTAGTGTTTCATGTTAAAAACCAACCTCCTTATTTAATTATTTCCGCTTGCAATTAGTCCTAAAGGCACAAATAACACCAAATAATGATATAATTAATCTCATCCATGTCCTTCAGTCCTGCCTGAGCATGTCAATATTTGAACTTTTACTTGATAGCAAAAGGTGGATGTGATTAATTTCTCAAGCTGTCAGTTAATTATCATCTTATTTACCATAATTATAAGCTGAATAAGTGATAGGTTTGCTGCGTTGTTATGGGGCTGTCTGGTCTGTGCTCTTACACACAGTTCTAATTAAAACTCATCAAAACATGATGACAACTTGTTTATGGAAATAGGGGGAATTGCTGATAATTTCTACTTGCAAATTTCTAATTACTAACACTGGTACTCAAGCTCATGGGCTAAGGAAGGTTTTAACACTGCTGGCGCATGCTAAGCATGGCCAGATTAGTCATTGAGAGGGGTCATGGGGCTAAAACATATCTCTGCAATACCCCATGCATGGTCCTGTTTGGAGCTCAATCCGTGTGATTTAGAGCCTAACAAAGCAAGCAGATTTGATGTGTTTTGATCAGAAATTCCCTTTGAATTAAGGAGAAGAAGAGAGGCGGGACTACTGGAGGACAGTAGAGTTGAACACTGACACCACCCCACACTATCCTCACGCGTTTCAATTAGTGTGCAAGCAGACACATCAGCATGGCTGGCATCACTGCCCTAATCCTCAAGAGAGAAAAAGAGCATTAGCGGTCATATGCCCACCAGATTTGTCCCATTATTCATTACAATTAATTGCTTTGCCGTATTCCCGGCCTTTCCCAGAACGGCAGCACACTGCAGACGGCTCCGCTGTAAATTGTAATATGAGCGGAGGACTTAAAGCTGTCATTCAAATCTCACTGTGACCTTTCGGGAGAAAAGGCTGTTTTTCACCCAGTTTGCAGGGAGCCTACTGGATGAAGTTTTGTGTGTATATGTGTGTGTGTGTGTTCGTGTACCTCTATCCTTGTCAGAAGACCTATTTCAGTGAGGACATTTTGGCCAGGTGCAACCTGACCTGATGTTTTACAATTACAGGCAGACAGGTAACACTTGACAGGAAACAAAATCCTTCTGTGCTCCACCTGCAACATTATACATATTGTAGATAAACTGTTACTTCTTTGCTAAAAATATCCACAAGTTAATTTAGTTGTTACTGTTTTTCACACTAAACAATAGAAGTCAGCAAAAGATTATTAGCTTATCTTAGTATAAAGACTAAAAACAGGTGAAAAAATACTAGCCTGACTGTCCAAAGGCAGCAAAATCTGCCTACCAGCCTACTGTTTGTTTAATCTTTACAAAAACCAAGGTGTAAAAATGACACATGGTTTTATGCAGGAGGTTATGTACTATTCCATTAATCAAACTATTTGAGAACTAACTAAACCTTCATCTTACAGATATTAATCTATGTAAAAAAAAAGTCACACACATTGCAGTTGTATAACAAATCAATAAGCATATAATTTCAGTATAATTTGGCAAACATTTTTCAAATTACTCTATTAAATTATGTCAAAATGAAAAGTGTGAAAAACGCCCTTTCCACAGTCCAAGGTGATGCCTTCAAATTACTCGTTTTGTCCAACCAACAGTCCAAAACCCCAAATTACTCAATTTACTATGATATAAAAAAGAGAAAAGCAGCAAATTGTCACATTTTCAGAAGCTGGAACTCACAGATGTTTGCCTTCTTTACTTGATGAATTCAAGGACAATAAAATATCAAAAAAGGTGATTAATTGTCTTTTAATTGACTATGAGTATAAGAATTAACTAATTTCAGCACTAGAAATAAGTGACGACTTTATGTTATCATCTGGATTTTGAAAAGTTACATTTTACAGTCTTCTGACCTGAATTAACATCCAATTAAAAAGCAAATAAAATTTTAAAAGAGACCTTTTCATATCGTCCAGGTTTTTTTTTTCCCCCATTCACAGGCTGTCATATCCATTCTCTCACCCATATGGACGCCCAGTATGAATTATGTTCACAGAAGAAACACAAAAACCCCACAAAGCTTTGCAAGCAACCAGATACATTTAATTAGATAATTGCGTTGTTTTTTTTTTCTCCTGAAGACTGACACAGTATTCTTACAGTTTTGGTGGAAAAAAAAAAGGAATATGATTCTCTTTGAGCCTGGATAAAGCTGTAATTTCATCCGAAGAAGACAATCAAACATCAGGATGTGGATTTAAGTTGTGCTGCCCATAAGCTATTCTTGATGGGCCGGCATTGGCAGTTTGAAGTCCTCAGTTGTCAAGGTATTGTAGCCGAACCCCGGAGTGACGACACACTGATACACACACTTCAATAACAGTTACAGTGTTGGTTCATGGGAGGGAAACCTAAAGTATGGAATGATTCTGTTCACTGCATAAGAAAGTCCAAAGAAAGTGTCAATACCTGAACTGAATTAGTACTAAATGTAAATCAAAATATGAAGGCAATAAAGAAGTACAGTCTGCACACAATCACACACACACACACACACACACACACTGTCTTTCACAATATAAAACCTTCAACAGGGGCCTGTGAGGAGGAAGAGCGAGGATGGACGCACCGCTGCGTTGGAGGAATAAAAAAAATACACTTTCCATCATTTAAAAAAAAAACCCATTTCATTATATGGGACTCTTGAGGAATTTTAGTGTTTATAATGGTCTGACTGCTGTTTCAAATGGTTTTCTAAACTGGCACAGTACACAAAATCTAAATAATAGGACTAGGTATCATTTTTTGATACTGGTTTCAACATGATACCTGAGTTTCAGCATCGACAATACACATATTTTGACTTCTTGACTTTTTTGATACTTAGAAGAATATCACCTGTAATCCATTTAATTAAAGAGGCCCAAGTCCTTTAATGTTAAAGGAACCTTGTGGAGACTTTTATGTTTAAATTTGTTTTTTTCTCGCCAAAACTTATATATATGTGAGGCCTAACAAAAGTATTTCCTTCATCAAAAAACATTTGCGAAGGCGATTTTTAAAACAGCTTGCAGCCTTCGTCTTCTGATCTGCCTTTGTTTCCACAATGGAAATGAGGCTTTTTGGCTTTTTTTTGTGATTTAATCCTTAATGATTGTAACTATTTTAAATCTGTATGGGTCTTCAAATAAATTTGGTACCAACTGTAAATCAGTGGAATAGTGTGAAACTATCAGCACGATGTGAATTCATTGATCGAGTAAACGCAATACAAACAAAATAAAAACATGGCTCCATATGGCCACTAGTGGTCTAAAACTCCACATGGGACCTTTCAATGTTGTCTTGAATTTGTCAGAATAAAAAAGCCTGAAACTGGCAACATTTTTATCTAAATCAGGATCGATCTAATCAAAGAAACAGTGAAGAAGTTAAAAAATATGACGCCAGCTTTCAGTCAAAAAACATTGGTGTTCGATACCCAGCCCTAAAAAATGAAATATGTGTCCTTTTTAACTGACACACACGTCAAATAACCAAACTAAAAATACCAGTCTTGGCCCATTTCAGTCCCATTTCAGTCAAATTCCTCCAACATGGCGGCTCGACCTTTGCAACAGGCCCCCGTTTTTACACAGTGAAATATACGGTAGAGTTTAAATACTATTCCTTATGTAATAACAGATATATAAATATCTTCATTCTCAACATTATTTCCTGTATTTGTAAAACATGTGGAGTTGTGAATAAGAGGGCAAATGGTTGAGTGTCATATTCTAGGCACATCAAGGCACATATCATACATTCATTTCCATTCAACCCCTAAAAATCACCAAACGCTGAACATAAAGCATGCTATGATGTGAAGATAAATGTCCATGCAGGATTAAAATCTTATCTTTGTCACATAAAACATCATCTAACAGCATGCAGGATTACATCAGTTTTTCCGCTGACATAATGGTGTGCGTTAATACAGCATTTATGATCTCACTCTCGACCACAAGTGCAGAAATAAAAGACTAAGTTGTTTACATCATTTAGAGAATAGGGTTAATATGTAGCATGCAATTCCACTTAATAAAAATAACTCACACATATCCTGTTTTTACACTTCCCTTTGCAATATATTTAAATCTATAATCTCCTTAAATGTAGTCGTGTATATATACAAAGAGAAAAAGGAATAAATAATTTTTAAAAATATATATGGACAGAAGAGAACAAAAGCTGTGATTTAAAAGCAACAGTAACGCTAAAGCTGGAAACCTTGTCATGTAAACCTCAGTATCAGTAGTTTGCTTGTAGTGCAATAGATGGAAAAAAAACACACAGTAGACAAGAAGATGTGCGCCTTCAAGCTGTAAGATAATCCCAGAGCAACTTTCACCCTAAAATATACTCTATAATAACTCTTCCGGGCTGAGAACAGGCAGCATAGAAGTGCTTGAGAAACATCTCAGAGTGCCTTAAGAGTCGTTAAATATTACCTGACTAGAGCTTGTAACGTGCTAAGATCAGAAACAACACATTAAAATGCTTGGTAATGCTTTATTTTAAGGGTTCTGTGATTTCTTAATAATTTTCAAGGAAGTTTTCTGGAAATAAGTGCAATTGTTCAGACAGCTATAATCATAGTGATGAATGTCGGAGGCTTTCAGAAACGCCAAATTACTGATGTTGTGTTTTCAGTTTCCACATCTTCTCTTTTATTTTTATTCTAACTTGTGTAGGCCATTTGCTATTTCATGATAAAAGTGCAAATTCATTAAATGAAGATGAACATGATGAGTTGTCGCTGCTTGATTTGAGTGATCAAAGTGTACGAAGCTTCTTTTTCATACCAAATAATTTTTACAATATGTTGCAGTTTGCATTTAAATACTGTAAACAAATAAAAGTTACTTTTGACTCTTTTGGTTATGTTAGCAATTACGTTTAGTTAAATAGAAACGTGCTAATTGTCTCTATTTTCCCTAAAATTAGCACCACATTTCCAGGAAATTTTCTAAGAAACTGTTATAAAATTATGGACCTGTAAAATAAAGCATAACCAAATAATCAGTTGCCATTTGAATAAGCTGCATCGCATTGAGGACAGTATTTACACAACAATCAGTGTCGATAATGTTACAAATGAACGTAAGCAAAGTTTTAAAAAAAGGAGTGTTGAAGAGACTACAAAGATCATGTGATGATTAAAATATTGAAGGTTTTGTTTAAAAGACAGTATAAAACAGATACTTTGTGTGCTGTGTAATATCAGAGGCACCAGATGTTGAAAACTGATCAGGACAAAAGACAAAACATACACACAAACACACACAAACACAGACAAACACAGACAGACCTACAGTCTGACTTTGTGAAAAACAAATCTCAGTCAATCATTAGATACTATTTCACCCAAAACACACTCAGGAGTGATGCTGATCTGCACTTGATTTGGCCAAATTCATCCCGCCGCGTCCTTGATTGCATTATTGTCATTCAAATAACGTCATTTGCATGAGACATTTTTTTTTTTTTGTCATCACCACCTTAAAAAAAAAACAAAAAACAAACTGTAGCTGAAGGTTTTCTTGGCATCCCTGATATTCTCCGGCTCAGACTCCGCCCCCGCTGCGGTCCACCGTCACAGGCCCTCTCATATCCAGAGTTTCCTCCGCCGTTTTCATCAGAATGGCCAGACGGCTGTCCGACACTTGTCCCTTCTTCACCGCGCTCATCAGCTACACAGGAAATGGCAGAGAACATGGTACATGGTGTGTTGCATACAGCGGGAAAGGTTAACTTGTCAAACGGACGAGGGCTCGGTGACAACGGAGCTGCTTTTCCAAGGTAGTGGTTAAGGTAGAAGTAATTATCTGCTACAACGATGAAAATACCACGCTGCCACCCAGTGAAAGGTTCTAGAGCTGTCCGATCACCGTCACGTCCCCGAGTTCGAGAGGTAGAAAATGAAACCAACACCAACTGTCTTTTTTTATGTGTTAAAGCCGGACAAGGCGAGATGTTTTACATGGATATCGAGCCATTTTATTAGCAAGCGGTGCTGCAAATAGCACATTGTTATTTCCATCCCCTTTCAAGTAAGATTCTTTGAATTTGTCTGATTGACCGAATCAGATTCTGGCAGGAGATCAAGAGAAAAACTGTGTTGGGTTCAAGAGTGAATCTAACAGTTTTTAAACGGATAAGGCTGGCGTTATTTTGTATTTTTCTTCTTGTTAAATCCCATGAAAACACCAAAAACCAACAATGTGTTAGTCTGTCTCTCAATACTTTTAGACATCCCTACTCTGTCTGTGGCACTAATCTATTCGTTATTAGTGAGGACTTAAAGGAGACGGTGATTTCCTGTCATTTCTATACTGTTATAATGTCAGATGTTTATGTTAAACCTGATCAGAGTTCCAAAACTTGAGGTGAATCTATGTACAAATGCTCCCTGCAGGTCAAAATTCAGGGCCTGAGTCTGCCCTGAACGCTTTTGAACAATCTTTCCTAGAAGACCTTCTTAGTGTCACACTCAGCTGTTCACATGGCTACTTGTCTGATGCAGGCCCCCCGAATGTCAACATCAGAAAGGTGCGGTGGGACGAGGTTTCAGACGCTGTTTGACCAACAAACCAGCACTTCGGTTAAAGCTCACTGTCACTGACTCTTAGCCTACTCTGAGCCTCATTTTAGTATCATTATCTGTTTTTTTATGTTATCCGTTGCTTGACTTTGTAATATTTTGTCCAGACCAAGTCTCCCTTGCAAAACAGGTTTACAACCTCAATAGAAGCTACATAAAATAAATAAAGGAGGGGGCTATTTTCTACCATGGATTAATACATATTCGGTGCTCTGGTGAGTATTTCTGGCAGCAGGACGGTGTATGTGTTCACAGTGATGAAGAGGATGTGTTTTGAACAGTGGAGCTCTACAGCAAAGAGGAATAAGATACTATATCAGGCTTTTGATACATTAACAATACTTGTTAGTCGGATCAAGTCTCTGGTTTTGGTCTTTTCATGAAAGTAATGACAATAAAATAAAATATACAACCTGACTTATAAAAGTTTTGAGTGTTTTGTAGTCGGTAACATGTTTTGTTGTAGGGATCATGCGAGTTACAGTAAGATTATATCAGTTACTAGCTGTTAGTTGTCCATGTGCAGGTCAGATATACATACAAGCACAAACAAACATGACATGGATGATTAACTCCGTCATATTTTACTGACAGACAGAAACATATTTTGTTACATGGGGGGACAACAACAACAACAAAAAAGGGTTCTCGTTTAAAGATACGCTGACTAAAAATGTGTATGACGAGCTTGTTTCTTCGGCTCCGGAAGTCACCGCACAGCCGAGAAGCCAGATGTGCTAATGAAGACTAAATCATCAAATGTCATCAAGCTCTCCCATAACGACTCTTTTCTGGACTCAAGTGAGAAAGTAATTTAGCGGGCGGACGGACAACGGGAGACCCAGACGCACTTCAGCCCTCATTACGGAAGTCGCTGACAGAGATTCTCATTTCTAATTAGCTTCATCTGGTGGAACCTGCTGGTTGTGGAGTCAAGACTCTACACCTTCTGTTTGCAGGGCGGATATCCACTGTTCTCACATCTCAGGTGAACAAATGACTTTTTTTTAAACTGGGAGATCATTTGTGTTCCAGCTTTAATGACCAGTTAAGACTCTGTGGAAGGTACGAGGAGGAATATGTTGTATTTATCTAGGAAATAAAACTAAAAACAACAGAATACAGCAGACAAGAGAATGATTTCTCTCTTGATCGGTTTGACTCTTAGATGCTTTTACTGTCACTTTTACCTCAGACTGTAAATAAATATCCACAATATAAAGACACGTATCCATAAATATCAATAGTCCTACAAATTGGAACCTTAAAAAAAGGGTAGAAACGGGGGGGAAAAAAATTAAAATGGCAAACAAAGGTGGCGAAATAGCGATGCGTTCCCCCGAGCTTCTATTATCCAGCATGTTTGTTCTGCTGGTTTGAGGAGGGCAGGCTCTGACAGGAGTGTTAGGCATTAATGGACGCCCTCATCAGACGAAGCCACACACACGTACCGCAGTGCATAACGTTACTTTTACTGCCGTTTTTGGATTCTTTCTTTCTTGGATTTGTCTTCACTGCAAAATATTCCTTCTTTTTAAAAGTCTGTTTTGATTGTCATTGAGTCCTTAAGGTGTTATTTTCTTAAAACTAGTGAAACATTGTCAGTGCAGTGAGAATATTTCAGCCCGTTTCCACTGTTTGAATCAAAAAATCAAGTTTCATTTCTCTTGGTTCTTGTGCAGTGCCTTATTCATTTCTAGAAAATGACTTAAAAAGGTTTATTTCTATTGAAAACAAGCTGATATAATCTCACTGGTGTCTATTTTAGGAAAAGAAAAGGTTTTTAGCACTTAGTCATACATAAAAATTAGATTTTTAGTTTGATCTCAGATTTCCATGCTTCCATGTCAGCTTATTAGAAATAGATAACATTACTTCAACTACATCTCTTTACTTATTCCTTAAAGTAAAAACTGGTGTGATGACTGAAGGGAGCAGATATTAAAAATCAACTTGTTTTATACATTTTACAGGTAATCTTCCAACTTTTGTAGAAAACTGAAATATTAAAATACTTTGAAAAATATTGTTATTGGCTGAAATTAAAATGGGAAATGATCAGTTATTAGATGTCTGACATCTCTGTCTGAATATTACATACCTGCAGGAATTCATCAATTTCAATTTGTCCGTTCTTGTTGAGGTCCACCTCATTAAGGATTTCATGGAGCGCATTTTCATCAATGTGGACATTGATGCTCTGCAGAGAAGAAAAAACAAGACCGAGGATCAATAACATAATGAAGACAGGTGAACAGAGATGACAGAGAGGCTGAAAGAAAGACAAGAAGAGAAGAAAGAAAGTGATGGAAGAGAGCAAAACTGAGAGAGAAACTCACTTCCAAAACCTGCTGGACGTCGACAGTGGTGATGAATCCTTTGCTCTCTTTGTCAAACTTATGGAAGCGTTTCTTGTACCTGTCAACCAGATAAACAACAGTTAACAGCATTTAGGAAAAATAAGACCTGATAACCAGTAATAATCCAACAGCTGCTTTAACTGAAGGACAAATAAACATTAAAGTAATAATTTGTCTAAATAAAATCTCACTTTAGTTATTATTATATGTTTACTGCTCATTTTTGTACCGCAGTAATGGCTGGACAAACCGCCAACTTACTCACAGGAACTGTGGAGTACAATGTTCTTTAAAAGGAAGTGTAATAATTACCTGACTACTTCCTGGTAGTCCAGGTTTATCTCAGACGTCTTGGTCAGCTGCTCGGAGCGCGACCTGTAGCCCATCTCGTGGTATAAAAACTTCTTAGCGGCTTCCAGCTCCGCCTGAGAGGAAGAACAGGAGTCAGAAATCAGCTTTTTTGTGATATTGCAGACTGTAATGAGCCTTAACAAGAATCATTTTTTTGAGTTTGATTAAAAAAAACTGACAGAAAAGACTGGGAGAAATAAAAAAGAGGGGTACTGTGCTGTTATCCTCTACAAAAAGATCACGTATACAGTAAATAAATCAAAATACAAAACAAGAGAAAACAAGAATAACTCAAAAGAAGACAAGATAATTTGGATAATTACAACCAGCTGTTATACATCATTTAAAACTTTAGTAAAACAAGTAAATTAGTTTAATTTATTCACTCGATTAGCAGATGTTTTCAGTTATTTTTATGACTTGTCGTACACCTGACTGACTTGTTTATGGGTTATTCTACGGGGCTGCTGAATGACATGTGATTCGTCCTGAACTGGTTAACAATGAGGGCTCAAATTAGGTGAGAGTTCAGTTTTCATGCACACGTTAACTACACACGTCGCCTGATCTCTTTCATACTGTACACACACGTACATACACACAGAGAGCTCGCCCTCTAAAGGGATAAAGGGTGTGGACCTCTCCATTGTATACTTCAAAACCCAGCAGGCATTAAAGCATTATGTAAACTCAACAGGTTTTCTGGGGCAAGGAAAAATATGACACCAAACTGTGCAATAAAACTCCATAAAATAACTACTTGCTCCGAGAAAAACCTTGGTTTTCCATCACCATGTGTTTATAAAATGATTAGTAGTCCTAAAATTGTACCGTCTTCCGCTCCTGACTCCAGTCCAGCTCTTTCCCCATGATCTGCACGATACGTGGCAGGGCTTCGTCCGCTGCCTGCACGTTCAGGAAGCCCAGGCGTGTTCGCCGGGCGATGACGTCGATGGCCGTGCAGGCGTACTCCTTGATCGCATACAGCACCTGAGAGAGGAGACGCATCATTTCAGAGTGAAAAGGGGCATTTGTTTCTCTTCAACCTCGGTGAAAGACTATTGTTTACCTCGCCCTCAATGTAAGGAAACTCTGACACCAGTCTTTTCCCTACGATTGGCCATCTCTGCCCGGTGACCAGAGCCATCTTGGCGACATCAAACGCCTTTGCTCCGTACGTTGAGGCCAGATGCTGAGCGACCTGTGCACAGAGAAAAAGACAGTACAGTACAGTACAGTCAGTTTTAAGTAAACAGCTGCAAAACTTCATATAGCAGAATTTATGATCCATAAATTGGATAAGAGAAATATAAACCACTATCAATAGCGGGTATACATGAGAGCAATACATAATATTTACTCTTAATTGATAAAAAAAAAGAGATGAACATCATATAAATGGTCATAAAACACCTTTACAACCTCCTTTTTTTGACAAGTTATTTCATCTTGGCTCATCAATGAGTAAACAGCAAATTCTATTCTCTCAAAACAAAGAGAGTACCGGAGTTTCCCACAGTGTTTTATTATTTTACAGAGGAGCAGAAGGCGGGCCAATTCGCCTTAAAACCAAACATAAACACACACACATTAAGTTTTAAGGAAAAGAAGAGCAGATGTGCTATTTCACACAGCAACTGCAATATTTTTTAATGAGTGTGGCTTTTGTTTACAGCATCATCTACTACCTTGTTCACAAGACAGGATGTGTCAAGAGCCAGGTGGCTTACCACAAATCCCCTGAGGAAATCATGTAGAGTCAAATCTTTTTCCATCTCCTAATACTACAGATTCCTAAGTTAATCTGCATTTGGTTTTGACACGTCCTTCATTCAAATAAAAGTCTTTTTTTTTGAGAACAAATCACTGAACTCTACAAAACTTTTGTCAATGAAACTTGCTGTATGTGCATTCTCCAAATTATAAATCATTAACAACTGTAACAGATGAAAAGGTAAAATAAAAGCTAATATTTGGCCATGAACTTCCTGTTGCTCTTAAAATGAACATATCTGGATTGTAATGAGTTTGATGCCCTAAAGTCTGAAGCACACATTCACCAACACAACAGGTTGAACAATGCAGACTGTTGTGGCAGCTCCTGGTATTCACATGATCGATTTCATCTCATTGGAGCTAAACGATAAGCGTTAGCGCCACTTTGTCAATGAGGTGTCACATGTTTACAGAACGCAAGAGGGCTATTTGCTATTCAGATCGTTGGCTTGCCGATCATGTGAAAGGGCAAACGCTGTCCAAATATCAACAGTGACCTTTTAGGAATATTCGCGAGAACAGCGGAGCCGGTTCAGAACGCCTCTAATGAGGAGTAAGTATACTGTAGGCACTTGCTGCAGGAGTACTTTTTCTTCAGGAAACAATGTTCTATTGGATTTAATGAAAACGCACAGGCTAATTATTGGAAAGATGACGTGTGGCTGATGTAAATCAATGTGCCCTTACTTAATGCCATTGATAAATTGTACAGCATACAATGTGTGTGTCCAGTCTTTTGTGTAGTAGAAATGTCAGCATTGTTACGGCAGCCGCTTTAATGTCAGCTGCACCGCTGCTGGTGAAGGCTGCGAATGTGTCGATGCGAGCATGCTGCTTTTACAGGTTTGTTTGTAGATGAGTGTGTGTGTGTGTGTGTGTGGGTGTAATATCTGGTCCTCTGTACAGCTGGTACAGTAGTTAAGGGTCTACTTCACTGTGCTGAAAATGTACAGTACAGAACAGAGAAATAACTTCACCAGCACCTTTAGGAGTTCAATCTAAATGGACCGAGTCAAAGACAATATATCAGTTTTTCAGAGAGGAAATTAGCTAACTGGAAAGACAAAAAATGAATATGAATATCATTCATTTTACACTGAGGATAACGTGCATTTCTAGAGCACAACTTAAATAAAAATAAGAAAAACAGGATGGAATATTTGTTAGTTTATGATGTTTTAATCTGTCTGAACTTCATCAGATAGTAGGTGTATTTCTAGAGAATGAAATCCATCAGTACAACAAAAAAAATCAGCAGTTTTTAGTTTCTATTTCACAAAAACACTATTTTCATTCACTAATTACTTTGCCGTCTTTTCGAGCTAAGTTAAACTACTGTCAATAAAACGTCCTGCACGTGTTTCATATTAAAACTATACCAGGAAAAAGGGATGGAGTCACTGGAAAGCTTTTCAACATCTGCATGTGAAACATCTGTGCGACAGCAGCTTAAAACACCGCTTGGAGAAGCAATTAGAATTAATTAGTAAATGAAAATAGCATTTCTGTTGAAAAGAGGAAACAGTTTAAGCAGTGGAAATGTACATTTGACTTGAATTAATCAAGAAAACAGATATAAACTTGGACAAAGTGTCTAGTTTGTACAAGCAGCAAACAGCATCAACAGCCAGTTAAAACAGATCCGAATACAGGGTTGGTAAAATAAAAGGTCTAGCTCTTTCAGCAGTTGAGGTAAATAAAGGCCACTATTTGAGAATTTATGGTAAAAGTATAAACAGTACTGAACATGGCAGGTCAGGACTGGTTTGTGCTGTGACATTTAGGAGCTGGCCCGACTGTAGGTGAGTCACATTAACACAAAAAACGGATAAAGATGAAGAGAAGAAGAGGAATTGTTTTGTTCCTCAAAAAAAAATGGTTGAAGCTATGAAGCAACTTAACAGAGAACTCAATGAAAATTCATGTTTTAATCATCATTCAAGCTCAGGTCACAGTTAAAACAGAAGTCATGTTGATTCAAGAAGGAAAAGGGCTGATTCTAATTGAAACTGCAACGTATTTGTTTCTGTCAGTGGAAGAACTTACTGTACTTCCTCCTGTTACCTCACTTCAGTTCAGATGTTACTTAATCAGCAAGTTATTTGTGCTTGACAAATACACTAAAACTCAAATCTACTGACTGTGTAAAAACATCCACTTAATCATTTTCATCATGTATAAATGTGTCATACCTCATTTTCCAAGCCGTAGTCCTGCACCAGGCGGATGTAGAGCGTCGGCGTCCAGCCCTTAGCCCCCTCCAGCATCAGACCCACGGTCTTGCAAGGCTCGGCTTTGAGTCCGTGTGATTTGATGGCTGCATCCAGGGTCTCTTCAGCCATGGATCTGTAGGTAGTCCACTTCCCACCTGGACGCACACACAAAATTTATGACTGATTAAAAGATATGACACATCAGCTACTTCTCAAATATTCAAACACGCGCAAAAACCAACTGACCAGCAATGGTGACCAGTCCGCTGTCACTGACACTGACGATGTGGTTCCTGCAGATGGACTGAGTGTCTTTAGAGTTGGGGTCCGTCACCAGGGGACGGATACCGCTCCATGCTGCCAACACGTCTCCTCGACGCACTGCAGGCAACAGAAATACATTTCATTTGGTTGGACGCAAACTAACCAAGATACTTCACTTTGAATACCAAGTATTTCCTTAATAAGACAAAATAATGAGAAAAGATAGAACTTCATTCATTCTGTAGAAAGATTTTCAGTGTAGGACAATATTTCCTTTTACATCAAGAGATAAGGTTTTTACTCTCTGGACACAAGCATGGACTTCTGTAGACCCTTTAAAGTGACTATTTTGCATTTGTTTCAAATGTAATACAATTTTTTCATTACAAATGATAATATCAGCTTTACAATTTGAGTGAAAAGTAGTAAGTAACATCTAGAATTTGGTATTTCCCCCTTTTTTCTTTAATGACAGCATGAGCTCGCATGGACTCCACAAATTTGTGCAAAACCTGATGACCCATGTTATCCCAGCATGATTTGACAATGTTCCAAAGAGCTTCTTGTGATGTCACAGAGTGCTCGGCTTTCTCAGTCTTCAAGTGCCCCCATAAATGTTCAATGGAAAGTCCATGACAGTCAGGACTTCTTTGGTCTTCTTTGGTCTTCAAGTAGTTCTTGCAAAGCTTTGAGGCGTGTTTGGGGTCATTATCCTGGTGCAGCATGAATCCTTCTCCACAAAGATGCAAACCAGAGGGTTTAGCATGTCTCTGAAGAATGGAGTGCTACTTCTCCTTGGTCACGGTGGAGTCAATTCGGTGCAGGCGTCCAACTTCAGAGCAGACAAAACACCCCGAGACTTGAATAATCCCACCATCATGTTTCACTGTTGGTTTGATACACTGCATTCCTCTCCTTACATACACCCCTCTGTTACTGCCATAAATCTCAAACTTGGATTGAACTCTGACTTTTTTCCAGTCATTCGCTGTGAAATGCCGGTGTTTCTTAGCCCACCCCAAGCGTTTGGCCTTGTTTCCCCTGTTGAGAAGTGGTTTAGAAACTCCTGCTCGTCCTCTGAGACCACTACAAGACAGCCTTCTTTTGACAGTACTTTCACTGATTGGAGTCTTGTGTTCTTTATTTAGCAAATTCTGTATGTGTGATGAAGTTGTTTTTCTATCTCTCAGGGAACTAAGCTTGATGTATTGATCTTCTGATGGTGTGGTCACTTTTGGTCTACCTGATCGTGCTTTGGATACAACTGATCCAGTTTCTGCAAAGCGTTTCAGAGTTCCAAGCACTGCCCTCTTAGAAACCTTCAGTCCAGCCCCTCTTTGTTTAGAGTAACACTTTGACTTCTTTGCTGGAAACTTGAGGCACAGCCATATTTATAACAGGTGAAACACTGGCTGCAAGTTGAGTCACTTGAACGAGCCTCTCATGAGAAGATCAAATCCACCTGAGTGTCATCTGAACACTTCAATGGAAGGGATAAAACTCAACGAAATTTGACAAATGTGATTGCCGACCTAGAAACAGTTCATTTTCAATGTGGACCCCACTGTAGATCCATACATTTATGCTTAACCAGAATAATGGTGGTTCTTGGTAACTTGGAGTTAGAATGATGTGAAAGAGCTGATATTGAAATTATTCACTGGGATACATTAGTGTTGAACAGACTGTAATTTACCCTAATGCTGGGTAATAATCTCATTGTACCAGAGCTACAACCATTAGTCGATTAAGAAAATTAATTGGCAACAATTTTGATAATCAAGTAATTGGTTCAAGCTATTTTTGAGCAAAAATGACTTCCCAAATATGAATATTTTCTGGTTTTCATGCTTCTCTATGATAATAAAAAACAATTATCTTTGGGTTTTGGACTATGATCAGATTAGTCATGGGCTCTGGGAATTTGACATTTTATGAACTACATGAATAATCAATTAATCAAGAAAATAATCATTAGATGCAGCCTTTACATCTCTACTAACTGTTCAAACTAATTGATATTTTAACAACTTGCTGATCCTAATTGCGTGAGTCATAAAACCATATATGCACATACAATACATGATATAAAAAATACAGATATCCAAAACAACACTGACTCAATATAACAGTATAAAGGGGGGATCTCTCCTTGAATTTCTTCTCACACTGTAATATGTGATATTTGACTATACAAGCAAACTTAATTTTACTTTAGTTTATGTTTGTTTTTAGACTTTGCTTTTCCACACACTCTGCCTCTGGCACAAAAAAAAAAATCCTATGGTGCAACAGGAAGGATTTTCTGAAATAGTACTTAGCAGCATGGTTAGAAAAACAAAAAAAAAGGAAGAAAAAGTAGAAAAAATAGGAACTCAAAAGAACAACATTGTCTAAAAACACTTAGAGAATCCTCTAAGTGACTGCACGCTCCTCAAAATCAAACAAAAGGGGACTCCAAGTACCTTCTACATCAGGGCTGAGGTAGTTGCGCACCTCACTCAGGATGAAGTTGATGTCGTCCTCCCCCGGGATGGGGTGGGCTGTCACGCTGGTGGGCGTGTCGGTCGTCCCGGCGATGGTCATCTTCTGCCAGGGCAGGAAGAAGATGACACGCCCGTCGCTTGTCGCCGGATCCAGCAAACCCATATTGTCAGGGCTGTGGGAAAGAAAAGGCAGGAAGAGGATTTATTATTGTTATTATAAGTGTATTAACAGAAGGGGTTTCGTTAATATTATTACTGTGTCATGTTGATAATCAGTTCATATCAGAGAAGAATGAATGGGTAGTGAGGAAGAGGAGGTGTAGAGGAGACAAAAAAGAGAAAAAAAAAAAAAGGGTGAGGAGGAGGAGGGCGACAAATTGAGTAGGTGAGGAGTAAAAAAGGAGGAAAATAGGAGAAAACACAAGGAGAGGAAGAGGAGGGAGGTGGCAGATAGAGGCAGGAGGAAGATGAGAGAAAGGGAGGAAGAGAATTAGGTGGTTGGCATTTCTGGTGCTGTTCAAAGGGCTCGCGCTCCCTCGGGTTTCGCTCAATAAGCTTCGCTGAACTTTAAAAAACCCCGACTTCAACAAAACCACTCTATTGCTCCGCTGTATCTTAAGCAGAGGAGATTGTCCTTTGCATGTAAGCATAGGTCAGATAATATTTAGCCAGCTTAGTATTTACACATAAGAATGAGAAAACATGGAGGAATAAATATCTACAAGTTAATGCATTTGAAATACCAAAAAACCTGAGGAGGAGTAAAAAAAAAAGGCAGGTTGGAAAGCAGGAAAAAGGCCTGAAAATGAGACCAGCGTTCCTATTTTGATACATTTAAATGACACATGCAGCAAAATGAGCAGAATGATGGGGTTTTTCTTGCACAGTTTATCCAGTTAAATGTTTATTCTGACTGGTTTTGTGACTGGTAAAAAAAATACACTGTGTGGTAGGAGGTTGGCTGTATATAAATGTATAAATGAGAGTGTTTCGAAGTACCTGTAGTAACCGGGGATGACGATGTGTACACCAGCGCTGGGTTGGCAGATGTTGGTGTTTTCCTGGTTGTCCATCTTCCTCAGTGAGTCTGTGAATGGCCCAGTGGCGTTGATCACACACTTGGCTTTAATGTCAAATTCCTCTCCTGTAAAGGGTAAATGATGGTTAAACACCTTTGGTGTTACAGTAAGAACAGAGAGAACTCAACTGTCTTTGGTAGTTTTTTTAATCGATACAGTTTGGAGGATGAGAAAGACGGAGTGAATGAAACACATGGCTCACTGTCTTGGTAGTTCAAAACTGAACAGTAGCAGCTTATAAATGTATATCAGCTAAGTCTTGCTTACATTTCAACTGAATTTTACATTTAATAACTGAAAAGAAGAAGAAAACAAACCATTTTAGCTGCTTGATGATTAAAAATTTGCAATTAAAATAGGCATAAAATACCTGAAAATAACAAAAAACAAATACAAAAAAGGCATTTATAATTATTTTACCCCTTTAAAATGACAGTTGGTCAACCTTCTAATTGGCTCATAATGTAACAGCACTCAGCTGATCCCTCCAGAGTGACTTAAAATGAATTCTGCTCATAAACTTAATATAAAACTTGATTGCAGAGGTGATCAAAGGTCTAAACTTTTATGTACGGGAGGGACTCTCTACGTGTTGGTTCAGGGATTCACAGACACTCATATAAAAACAACCTGCATGATTCACCTGTGATGACGTCCCTGCAGTGGGCACCGCACACCCTCTCCTTGCCAGTCTGCGGGTCTTTCGTCTTCAGCAAGTGAACCACCTCGGTGTAGTTGGAGATGGCGGCGCCGTAGCGGGCAGCTGTGAGGGCGATGGCCAGGTTCATACGAGCGTCATTGTGCTGCCCTGCAGGGGAGAAAGAGAAGTGTGAGACTTTCTGAAAGGATGGAAGTGAAATAAGAGGAGGAGGGGGCAAAACTTGCTTTAGAACGGTTCCTCCAAAATCATTATTACTGTATTACAAAGAAACATTAGGATAGGAAAACATTCAACCCAACTATCAACACTATTGTGTCCTTTTATCACAGAAAAAGGTGCTACATGGATCAATCTATGAAGTAATAAAGATTTCCTAACATCACTTTAACACGGAAAAAGCTAATGATTAACTGCAGGCTGACAATGTCAATGTAAAATATAAATGAATATCAAGAAGTCTGAGTACATTTCATATCAAAAGAGCTTTGGATTTTGTTTTCTGAAGTTATATCACAATTATAATTGTATTAAATGACTCTGAATCAACTTAGTCTGCATTTTGCTGTTTTAGGCTGTTTCTAAAACTAGTTTTACAGGTTTGTAGTGTGCAAACAGACGTTCAGTTATATATAAATGTTCCAGATTACCGTCTCAAATGTGAATAAATATGTGTTTAATGACAGAAGAGATGGAGATGGTTGACGGAGGGATTTTAAATAAGAAGGAAGGATGACTTATTTTCCTCTCAACAACGGTTGTGCTATTCCTTAACTCATTTCTTATCCCTCTAATATTCTCACATACAAACATTTACCAGTCCTAACGTCCCTTACTCAGATGCTCTGTTTTGGTTTGTGGGTTTACTGCTTCTGAGCATAATCAGTGTTTCTGGTAGCATTTACATGTCTGTTGTACCTGCAATTGTGATATAAGCCGATATACCATCCAGCCAATTCAAAAAGAGAGGATCTGGACTACACATTTGCTGTCCTGCTCCTACAGAGAATAAAAGAGCTGCTGCTGTTGTTGTTGGTGGCGGCAGGAGCAGCAGTAACCAAGACAACGGGAGAAATAGCTGTTTCTCAGCCGGTCCGACCCGCCGCCGATGCTCCTCTGCGCTCCACACCGCCGGGAGAGAAGGTCAGATCTCGAAATGTCACGGGTGTGATTGTTCCAGACGGCATAATTGGAGAAAAGACGCCCCACCCCTCCACCATCCCAGCCCTGTGCCCCCTCAGAGCAGATGATGGCGGGGGGGGGGGGTGGAAATCAAACATATGCTGCTTTGCACCAAGAAAATGCTCTTCCCTTTTTCCAGTCTGCAGTAAATCCAGTTAAAATTGGACACTTACATTTAGCTTTATGTTTGGAGGGTGAAAATGGTTTTTGTTATGGTTTTAAAAAATACTATTTTGTAGTCAGTACGCAATGTCTATAGAATATAAGTTACAGCATCTGCCAAAATGCAAATTAATCTCTCAAGATAGCTAATTGCTTATAAAATGTGCTGTACAGCTGTGAATTTATATTAAAAAAACAAACAAATTACAGTCAAAACAAGAGTTATATAAGATATATGTAGTAAATATAAGAGTTATATTATTAATTAGTAGATAATTAATTTTGGAACCAAATTGTTTAAGTTATATCCTTTAAAAAGATGCATCACACACTAACAATATGCAGATTTTGCTGCTGAATACCATAAAAAAAAAGAGACCATTAAAAGCCTCTCTAAGCCGCGTCATTTCTAAAACACATCCGCCTGTTGTCATTGGACGTGACGAGCTGATACCCAGTGAAGCCTACAGTAACAGACACATCACCCGCGGATACAAAGTTGTTATTTTCAGTGGCGGAAAGGAAAAGCAGCCTGCGGCCTGAAGCTCCTCACACTCAGCTGGACACTCAGCATATGGTTGGTTCCCCTCCGCACCCATCCGGGGAACACGCAACCTTTAATGCCACAGGGACGAGGGCATCCTACCAGCCTGTCAACACATTTTGTTAGGGACCAGTGGAGATGTGAAGGCCATGGGCAAGATTTGCATCTGAGGCCTATTTTAACAGCGTGTAATCTTCTACACTACCTAGAGATTTTTCATTTATGAGAACTGCTGCCTCCAAGTTTTATAGCATTACCATTTATTCAGAACCAGGATTTTTAAATATGAAACCAATTAAAATTCTGTATTTTACTTTTGCACTGTTCCCATACTAGGTGCTCTTTAATGCACTGAATTCTAAATGCATGTTATATCACATGAAAATAGACATCATAAATCAAAACTACCTTATATTTTCAAAATGTGTGCTTTTTAAGAAAGCATAAAGTTATTTTCCAGTAGACTCGAGGCATTTTGAAAACAAAAAACAAGCTTTTTCGCAGGGTGTCTGGCCTGTAAACTGTCAGCTTTTAGTTCACATTTCAATAACAGAAGCATGCTTTAAATTTTGCTGCTATATCACTCTCTTATGGTTATGTTTCATCACTAACTGATTCAATTTATTGTATTGGAAAGGAACAAGAAGGGAAAACAGTGTAAAAGGGCAAAAACACTGATTCGGCTGCTTTGTACATGTTGACAGAAAATAAAGAGATTATGACAGAGTAATGAATCAACAAACAAAGCCTGCTTTTTAGATGACTGTCCACACATGGCGGTGTCTCCGATTTAAAGCAAAGCAGTCGCTCACCGTCATAGTAGACAATGGCTCCCACCAACTTGTCCTTCTTCAGCATGGGGAAAAGCTCCAAGGCCTTCGTCTTACTGAGGACGTAGCTGCTCTTCAGGCACTGGATCCCAGCCACCAAGTCGTACATCTTGATCCCTGCCCAGTAATAAGGCAACTGCCACCATCTTGGGAATTAACACAGTGATTAGGGCTAGATTGAAGAGACCACATGTCCACTGATAGTGAGGCTGTATTCACATAACATCCAAAGGCTAAAAATATCTCCTACATCTGTGAGATATTAGAGGAAGCCCAGAGGGCTCCTTATTCACTAAGACCTGCTCACAACCAGTCAGTTAATATGCAATAGTTATGATGCATAAACAGGTACAATATTCTACAATAATTTCAGAGTACTGGCTTTAAAATTGATTGTCAGACAGTAATCAGCTCTGACAATTTCAGCTCCTTCTGTACATTATTCCATGAAGAGAGAGAAACTATATTCATCTACATTTATTTAATTTTATTCAACTGAATTCATTTACTTGTAAACAGGAAGCATGATGGGTAGCGGCGCTGACAGGTGAGGTGCAATCTCCAGGAGGTTGGCTCGCTCGTGCAGGGCCTCTTTCACCATCATGTACTGTTTAAAAGAAAGAGGAATAAAAAGATCATGACAGGGAAGTGCGACAAATCAGGGAGACAGAGATGAAAAATAACAAGATGGAGAGGAACCTGTTCGTAGTCTAACTGCATGATGGCCTTCTGGAGGTAGCGCACTCCACCGTGGATGAGTTTGGTACTGCGGCTGCTCGTTCCTGAAGAGAAATCACTTCTCTCGACAAGAGCAGTCTTGAGGTCTGGGACAGACAGCAGAGGATACTTTAATACTCATATACAGTACGCTGTTGTTATGTTTGAGAAATATAAAAGTTAGAAAGGCTCAAATTATTTAGAGGTTGTTCAACCAGGAGCGTATGTTTGGTTTCAGAAGTCAGAGGGGACTCAGACAAATGGTCGTCGTGTCTTCCACAAGTCTTACAAAGAAAACAGAAATGCAGCAACTGTTTCTGTTTTCCTGCTGCACTAACCCTGATAATTATACTTAGTTTTACTGATAGAAGAGAGAGCTGAGATACAATCAGGCTTGTCTTTTGTTGCCTTTGTTTTGATCAATGTTCAATATTAATTCTAATATTACACATTGTCACCAGTAAATCTAAATATGAATTGAATTGTTTTTTGGTGATGAGGGTGAGTAGTTTTCATCTGCAGAGCTTACTATCAGGCTGTGTGTCCCGCCCCAATGAGCTATCAGATGATTAGGGCAGCCGGTATGTTGCCTTAAAAAGCAAAACCCAGGGCAAGCCGTGAAGGTGACCTAGCTGTGTCATATCTGCATTTTTATCAATTTAGAGCTATCTGGATTACTTTAGCAAGTCACTAAAACTTCAGCCGGGAAGAGGGAGGAACAAACCTGAACATGTCTGACTATTCCAAGCGGAAATTACAGCTTTGCGTTTGACATTTCGATAACTACTGAAAGGTAAATCATACTGTAAGGGTCTCATGCTCAATCATGACTCAATAAGGACATTATAGAGCCTGAAAGCTGCTACATCCCAAGAGAGTGTTGTACTCGAAAGCAGATAGGACCTGTTGACAGCGAGCTTACTGCGTGTGACAGCATCTAAGGCACATCCTGCACCCGTGGCTCCTCCTCCGACAACCAGAACATCAAACTCCTCAGTGTTTTTCAGCGCGGCGAGCTGGGCCTGCCGAGAAGGAAACTCGTCCGCGAAGGGAACCTTCAGCTCTGCTTCTGCTGCTACATGGGATAACCGTGCCTGGACGTGACACAGACACACACATATACACCAAAACAATGAGCACGCTGCCTTTTTGTAACTTCAAACAGCTTCACATTCAGTCCCTGAATTGATTTGACACTTTATTTGTGCAAAACAACAAAGTTCTATGTTAATTTCTATGTTAAATCATTAGTAAATACTATGTTAAGCAATACAAAAATTCAAAATCATAGCAACACTTTTCTTGGAGGCATTTTGAAACATTATAAGCACAATGCAAACACACTGCCAGTGTAATGTGTTTAGCACTTCAAAAGATTACATGTGATATAACGCATGCAATCATTTCAATACATTATGGCATGAGTGTGTAATGAGATAAGACACTCAGTTGTATGCGTGCTTATAAGAGGCTTTATTTTGTTTTAATGGATAGAATATAATGTATGAAAGGTTGGGCGTTAGGTCTGAGTGGCTGTTTTTCATTGTGGTTTTGATTTCATAAGAAATTGTGACGCATGATATTATGAAAGAAAACGAAAATAGCCCGACCAATCCTGGACTTTCGAGATCGATTCCACAACACATGACAGAGAGAAACATTTTTGATAATAATCTCTTACATTTGGGGGTTTTTTATGGGGGGAGGAAGCATGGGAAAGCGAGCAGAGTTCACCATAAAACAGAAGTACGTGGCTGAAGCCAGGGGTGATGTGGTTACATGGGATGCATCGTAACCACTAAACCACTAGGATGTCCTTGTTGGTTTATTTTAAGAATTGTGACAAAGATATGCACTGAATAGGAACATTTTACTGTTGAAAAATCGACCTGAGTGTTTTTCTGGTGGACAAACTATGTAATGGAGACACTTTTAAATTATCTCACATATCTTGGAGCAACTCTGAACTGCAACTGAACAACACTGACATTATTATATAGCATTAAAATATGTGCTATAAGCTAATATGAGCTAATATACAGGCTAAGACGGTTTACTGGTCCAGCTCTGAAAATTACAGTAAAATAGACCATCTAATAAAATGTAAAGTTTATTTATAACCTAAAATATTACATTTACATGAGTCCAATTTTACATTTTCTGAATTTTCCCGAAAGAAACATGTATGAATGAGAAGAAGAGAGGAAAAAGAAGAAACCACATCACGCCAGTTCTGACTTCATAACATTTCCTCTCTGTAGCTTTTAGAATGAATTTTAAAGTCTTTTTTATTGGTTTACAAAGCTTTAAACGACTTAGGCCCAGCCTACTGTATTTAACCAAACTTTTAAATCTATATATTCCTGCGTGAGCCTTTATATCCAGCTACTCTCTCAACACCATACTTACCAGTACCAAAATACTGGAGATGTAGCTTTTTCCATCTATGCCCCTAAACTGTGGAACAGCTTTCCAGCAGACATCAAACAGTAGTGCCCTTTAAAAAAACAGCTAAAAACTTAGCTTTTAATTTAGTGTTTAAACTGCTTTTTAATTATGTATTTAATTTAATAACTTAATAATCAAGTTTTTAGGTTGTTTTTATTCTTATTCATAAATTCTGTATTGTTTTTATTCTATTTTATGTTTTTAAATCTACATAAATTGTGCCATATAAATATATTTGTATTAACTGATTGAAATAAGAATGAAAAATAGGCAAATTAAGTAACTGTACTTAATTAACCATTAGAAGTGACATGGCAACCAAATACAGCACAGTTGGAATGTATTTCAATCAATCCAAGAATGAGCTTTCAATCTCAAATCCAAGATTGGTTTGCTGCAGCTATTCTCAGCAGAAAGTCAGGTTATAATGTGCTTATGATGTCATATCGCCTTTAGTTTCCAAGTGAAGTGTTGCTGAATAACCCAGAATATATTCTTGATGTAATAATAAGGTTAATAAAGGGCTGGGGGTTACCACCTGCTTCAACATGCTGCTTATCTTTGCAAAACCCACAAAATAAACCACATCCCAGTCTTTTGAACATCACCGTTTGATTAGCAAAAGAATTAAAGAAATAATCACAACTACAGTAAAAAACACAGCTCCTCTCTGATATGAGGATGTGGGATTTCACCTCTAATGAAATATTTATTCATTTTTCTATTTAGCAGTTCGAGCTAAATGATTGCATCAAGCTGCTTTGAAGCCACCCCGGCATTTGACTTGCAAATAGTAGCAAGTGCTTGTAATTTAGGTCTGCAACCGCAAACAAGGCAGTGATATAATCATTGTCTATTTTTGATGATGCATACAGACAAACACCGCCACAGAATTAAGTGCCAGCGTGCCCCCTGTAATCAAGTTAAGTCAGTGAATGGCACAGCAAAGCCCATGCTAATAGCCAATCGGCCGCTGCCTTGAAAACTTCTCCAAGCCATAAGCCCTTGCTAAAGGAGAGAAGACGGACATTCATCTCATCAGCGTTTGCAATTACTGGGATTAGAGGCATGCATGATTACAAACTATTGTGAAAATAATTATATTTCATCAGGGTTGACTTCTTGCTTACCAATCCATGCTTGGTTGCGAGGACGACGATGGGCAAGAGAAGACATTATCGCACCAGGACACAAAACAAAGTTCACATTAGGTTGTACAGTCAAATAAAGTCTGGTATGTAGTTTTGTGGCATGCCAAAAATAGGTCTTTGTCAGGTCAGAGGTCAGGGGAAACACAGCTGCCTGTCCATCTTAAATGAAGCCAGGTCACATGGTTACTTAAGTGTTCATGGAGATGATTCGAGTTTGGAGGTGAGACGGTAACGCCAGCAGTGCTCCTGCCTTTTGTTCTCTAAGCACCTGAATTCCTCAAGTGTTTGTTGTCGTCCGTCTGGACTGACCAGTGACTAAACATTATTTGGAGTCTGTAGTCTACAGAGTTGAGAGTTTGGGGGTTTATGTGTCAGTTTAACCTTTAGATAAACACAAAATTTATATCAAATAGATTAAAAAAATAATTTTAAATACAGTAAGCACAATAATCTGAGAAAAACATGATTCTTAACTTAAGCATGCTAGGACTTCCCAACACAGTTTTTTCAATACTCAAACTAAAATAAATTGGGCTAGGAGCTGGGTGATGTATAGCTGTGTTACCAAGGCAACCGTAAGAGGTGCTACCTCTCCCCTTAGACTTCCTGGAAGTCAAAATGGGGGAGGGGGAGGGTCAAAAACCTCTGCTGACAACATTTAACTTTATTAGTTAATTCTAAAAGGCTGAATAGTAAAACCGCCGCACCTCATGGAGCTAATGGAACAAGCTGTCCTTGATTGACCTATTACATTTTATTACATAGTCATCTTGTCATGACAGTAGTTGTAGCAAGTGAACACTGTACAGGATCAGAAAGGGGGAAAACCCTAGAGGTGATCAGTTCCGTAAGAGTTTAAACAACAAACGTGACAGTACAACAAAATATGTTCATAACTGTATATAATAACTGCCGTGCAGGTCAGGATCCGGTGCCTGCATCGAGACAAAAGCAAACACATTCCAAAATCTAGATAGGACATGCCCTGAAAGGCAGTCCCTCCCTGCTAAGTACACCTTTTCTTTAGGCAAATATATACTCTCAAATATGCAATATACAAATGCAGAAGGCATTACGGTTAAGGGTACAAAATACTGACATTTAGAAGTCTAAGAAAATATGCCTTCAGTCAAACAATTCTCTCTCTTACAATTATGCAAAACTGGAGTTCTTGCAAACTGTAATCATGCAACAAGAAACAAAGGAAATATTTGGTTTAGCAGCTCAAACAGAGAGGGGACATCGTCTCTCATCAGCTTACCTTCGCCTTTCTGTACTCAACTAGCTGCGACAGGCCAAAAACTGTGGCAACCGCCCCGCCGCCTATGATCGCCGTCCGTTTCAGAGCCTTCCTGAACGCCATTGGCCCTGCGGAGAAAGTAAAGTGCAGTCAGGAGACAGAGCCGGGACACCGGGGTTTACGAGGCTTTTGACATGACAGGGGATCATGTGAAGGAGGCATGCAAGCCTCAGAGAGGGGAGGAGGGAGGATCCAAAAAAGAAGACACAACAAGACAAAAAGTTCACGTGGAGAAGACGTAGAAAGAAGCTGAGGAATACTGTAAGAGTATGCTGGTGTGTGTTTATGTCAAATTTACCCTGATAAATTTCTCAAAAGTAAACTGTTCCTGTGCTTATTCAAACTTGGTTGATAATTCAGATAATATATTACTTATTTTAGTCATTTGAAAGGTATTTGCTTGCTCCAGTATCACTAATGCTTACTTAACTGTTGGTTAGACTCAGTAATCACTTGGAGGACACTACATTCAGCTCTGATAACTCCTGATGGGTGTTTGTCATTATTCTTGACATTTAAAACATGATCAGACATATTGATTTGCGTTGGAAAAAAAAAATTGACACATTAATCAATTATAAAAAATGACTGTCAGTTCCACCTTTTGCAAAATCATTATGTTTGTCCGACTATCCGGCGTTAACACATGTTTCCTTCACTGTGATTTGATAATTAACAGTTCTGTGCAATGCATGCAAATTCTAATATAAAGTCACTATTTATGCAGATATTTAGAAAAAAGGTTTTGAAATTTGAAGGTGTGACAGCTTTTTAAAATCTTAACCTCCCCAACAAAACGGAAAAAAGTCATAAAATCAGATACTGCACTCTCTGTTTGGATCTAAGCTAGGCTAGTTAGCTTAGCCGGACAGGTGTTGCTTTTTTCCTCATTATGTTTGATTTATCTACTGCCTTATTTAAATGACAATACAAACTCAATTATTAAGATGTTTTAGCATCATTAATAATTGTATTTTTTAAAACTACAGGTAACTGTCACTGCCCTCCGGCTAGCCTGAGCTAGCTTGAGTGCAGTATGTTTTGTAGTTCCTGAAAATTTTACATTTGGTTTTTTGTTTCAAAGATTACGCCTTTCTAGGGTATAATCATTTTTATATGGTAAAACAAATGTTAAAAAAAGTCTGGTCTAAATTCAGACCAAATCTGTAGTTCTTGTGTTTTGGATTCGTAGTAAAATAAAGAAAACTTTTTTATTACACACACTCTCCTAAATAAGTAAAGCCTCATGGTAATATCATATTAAACATGCTCTCTACAGATGCAGCCCAGTCCCATAATTTAACTATAATGACCACAGTTGCTTTTACAAGCACCTGCACTGCCAAAAAAGTACCAACAAGTCATTTAGTAGAGACTTGTTCAGTAAACAACAGCTCTAAAATCACATTTTTACTTTAAACAATTGAGAGTTGAGACACAGTATACGGTCGAAAGTATGTGGACACCCCCTCTCCACATACATTTGTTTACTTTTGATCTGGGGATGGCCCCTTTTTCTGCTGTGATAATCCCCTATGGGTGAACTGCTCAAGTGTCCACAACATTTCATTTTGACTATATAGTGTAATTCTACTTCCTTGAATCTAAGGCTACAACTAATGATTATTTTCTTTCTTGATTAATCCACTGATTACAGCCTCAATTAATCGTTAGCTCTATAAAATGGTAGTAAATAGTGGAAATGTCCATCAAAAATTCACAGCTTCGAAGTTAACATCTTCAAAATGGTTGTTTGGTCCAATTAACACTCAAATATTCAGTTTACTATCACATAAGACAAAGAAAAGTAGGATATCTCCACAATTAAGAAGGTTAAACCAGGAAATGTTTGGTAGTTTAGCTTGAAAAATTACTTAAACAATTAATCAATTATCAAAATATTTGGCTGATTATGTTTTTCTCAACTGACTAATTGTTTCAGCTCTATTTAAAACACTGATTCACTTGTCGCAGACGTTTCCAAGTATGGCTAAATAGAAAAGGCTCATCTAAAAATCAAGAAAATGACTGAAAACAGACCAAAGAACTTTTGAAACAACACATTTACAGATTGGCCAGATTATATAACTCGACGCTATGAAGCAGAAATTAAAAATAAAGCACTAAAATGACTATATTGTCCAGTTCATTAATAAGAAACTGTTGGGATAGTGCTTCCATATTCCATCAGGGTCCGGCCTAACGAGCAGAACATGATACCAGCTCTGCCTGGCAGGGCAAAGGCCTCAATTCCCACCAGGGGCAGCCCAAAAAAGCATTTGCATTCCCACTGTAACCTACTTTGAATAAAGGTTTCCAGGGAGTGGCGTACGCCGCAGCAGATTCTAATGCATTTTAATAAAACACAGCTACAGATGGCACAAATGCCAATAACCAGTTTGGTGAAACAAATGACCTATCACAAGTAACGTACCATTGTCTCGGCCAATATGAGCACCAAAAGTCAGTGTTGTATTTTTACTGACAACTTTTCACCAAATAAGAAACTGGGATTTTTATGGTTTCTTATGGGAGTATTTAATACAACTTTCAAATAACAACATAAAAGTTTACAGGAGCCTGTCCAAAAGAACGTGTACTGTGCTTTAAGGAAATAGTCTTTTATTGCCTGTAATAAAGACGTTAGGACAGAGTCTCCAGAGAACTGAAACTGTACGGTGTAAACTGTCACACCACAGCTGCGTATGTTGGATGGTAAAGCTGTGAGGTACAGTATGACCATATGACTGAAATATAATTATAGCCCTTACTGAATATTATTGGGACAGAGGGCTTCTTGAAGAGCTGGTCTACATGTTCTACACTGACAACAATAAAAAACCTGAAATAGAAACTATCAGCAAGAAATGTCTGAAACTAACACATGAAAATCTGCTTTCTAGAAGCCCTGGATATCAAACTTTTAGTGTTTTTGGTGCCAATTGAAATGTGTCTGTGGTACCGAATATCGAACAATGTCAAGCACCAAGTGTCCGGTCATATTTGTAATCTTGTTTACTTGCTGTTTCATTGGATAGTTCCCAATTTCGATCAAAATGTTGCCAGTCTTCCTGAGTTTTAGAACTGATATACTTTTCTCAATTCCTTAATTAAAGGTCATAGGTCACATACACATGTTTTTTTCTGCAAAATCAGCTTTTTTCATTGACGAAAAGAAGCAGAAGTTCTCAAATAGCAAATGTTTGCCTCAGTAAAATAGTCTTAAATCTGCTAAATGTGTCATTTAAATTAGGAAACATCAGATCAAAGCATAAATAGACAAGATTACAGATTTGAGCAGAAATTTGATGCCAACTTTCACTTTTGATAGAAAGCTCTAGTTCTAGACCATGTTATTTAAGAGAAGACAATATTTAACATTTAGAGAACTTTTTTCTTATATTGAATGAAACAAAGTATGGTACTGAAATAATAATATATTTGGGATGCCCAGGTATCATATTTAGCACACTTCTTTGTGTATTGGCCTTCAAAGCTCAATATTACCAAATCCTACTGAGTGGTGTACCACATGCTTTCACACCCTTACACAGACTGCACATTACTGAAGAATAAAAAGGCCAAATGTGACAATAATTAGCCCTGAGGAAACCTGGTGACAGGAGGGTGTAGTTTAGCCAGCTGAACCACACGCTGGAAGTGAAATTGAAGCACTAATAGATGAGTGACACAACCTGGAAATTTAACCATTTCTGTCCTCATGCTGATCTCCTCAAATTCACACTTTTGGGAAATGACTCAGACCGCCCTACATACTCATTATGAGTCAGCACAGGAGGGAGCTTCCTGTCTACAATGTGGGCTGCTTTTTGAAGAAACACATGGCTCATTTTTTCTGTTTTTTTTAGCTATGTTTTTCTAGATTATATCCATCAGTCCTGTCTGTATCGACACATAACCGGGTGGCGTTTAACAGGCAGTGATATATGATGCCAGGTAGCTGCAATACCTGTAATACTCCGCTGTGTATTACTACACAAGAGAAAGTCAGCGTCAAACTGACATCTTGCTGTGGATTAAAATGTCAGCTCTTCAGGTCTTTCAAGGAAAACCGACCGCAAGCTTCGTCTTAACGGTCACGAATAAGCTCTTTAAAAACACCTACACCTTGACAGGAAGGGCTAGCGTTACAGGAGTGTTTCCCCCCTATTTTTTTACGGTTTTAAATAACCACAATACACACATTATTCTGACATGTCTTTAGCTTTGACAGCTGACGAGAAGAGACTGTTTTTTCACTGTCGTGCAATCACTAGCAAAGAAAAACTCGCAGATGTTGCTCTGCCTTTTTGTCTCTCTGCCGACACACACAGGGTTAACAACTCATACGACAAATTTTATTTTAATGTTATAAAAACACCGGGTGATACAACAGACATTCCCACTTACAGGCTTTCTTGTTTTGCGGTTGAATAAAGCTCGCTCGGGGCGATGCAGGGCGGCGACTGAGGACATCGGTTGTTATCCAAGCCGGAGCCTGTGTTTGACAGCAGCTACAACCAGGAAACTGAGCGGCGTTGAGCGACGGCGCGAAAAGCCAATCGGAACGCAGCACCTAGCTACGCTCGTCCAATCGTATTCGAGCAGAGGCGGTGCTAAGATGTTGACGTAAACAGAGCCATACATAGATCTCCATCCTTTTCCTGCAGGATAGTTACTGTATATAAGTAATATAAACATGTTTTTTCCCTACAAAATCAGCTTTCTAATTGACGAAAAGAAGCAGAAGACAAATGCTTGCCTCAATAAAATTGTCTTAAATTTGCTAAATGTGTCATTTAAATCAGGAATTATCACATAAGAGAGATAATAAGAATACTTTATTAATCCCACAGTGGGGTAATTTGTAGTGTTACAGCAGCAAAGGGTATAGTGCAATAGAAAAGAGCATCAGTAAAAAAAGCAAGATATACTAAATAAGTAAACAGGCAGTGCATGGTTTAGTATACATTACACACATTGATATTGCACATGAGTGAATTTGTCAGTTTTGGTGTGTGTAGTCTACTGGGAGCAGTGTTGATTGTAAAGTCTGACAGCAGCAGGGAGGAAGGACCTGCGGATCAAAGCATGAAGATTACAAATTTGACCAGACATTTGATGCCATCTTGTGAGTGTGCTGCAACTAACAGTTAATTTCATTAGCGATTTATCTACTAATTATTTTCTCGATTAATCGATTCATTTTGTCTATAAAATGTCAGAAAATAACGGAAAATATCCGCAATAGTTTCCAACAGCCCAATGTGACATCCTAAAATGTCAAAAACCCAAAAATATTTAGCTTACCAACACATACGACAAAGAAAAGCATTGATCGTGACATTTGAGAACTTGAGACTAGCTCATCTTTGGCATTTTTGCTTTTAAAAAACTACAAAAATGATGATTCAATGATCAAAATAGTTTTGATTATTTTTCTGTCGCTCTACTAATCGATTAATCGACCAATCCTTGCAGCTGTACTTGTAATATAAACACCAGTCTCCCCTCCATCCGTCTCCTGCAGGATATTAATCAAGAGGGAGAAATGCCACCAGCTGTCGTTTTCTACGTCTTTCAGCGCAGGAGGCCTGGAGAGAAAATAAAACCCACAACATATAATTAGACTGACATTTCAAGTCATAGGAGACAAGATTAAATAAAAGCTGTTGAAGATGCCCATTATCAGTAAATAATTCCACTTTTAATGTTATTTCCTAACAATACCAGCATACACATGCATCGTCTTACAGCCACATGTTTGATAGTTTATCCAATCGCAATAAAATAGCTTACACATGAGGAGAACTGCAAGAAAGTGGGCCACGAGCATTATTTCCAAATAACATGCACCACTTTCTGTACCCACACACACACACACACACACACACACACACACACACACACACACACACACACACACACACACACACACACACACAAGAGAGAGACACACTCACACCACTCCACCCCTCTGTGGCTTGTGCGTAATAGGGTTTGGCACACGGGTGCGCACCACGTAAACAAAAGCACATTGTCGGTGTCACTGGCAGTCAGTCTGTAAGCCAAGAGTGGGAGAAGTGAACAGTCATTTCCTTTGCTCTCCAGACAGCGAATGGACATTTCTGGTCACAGCAAAGCTGTAATAGATACACTGCAATACTGCAGCAGAAATGGGATTACTTACTACTGTTCTCTTGCACTGGATGGAGGTCTAAGGTATTGCATATTCGACTTTTTCTCTACTGATTCATGAAGAAAGCAATGGCTGCATGTTAGTGTAATGCCTGCAAGTGATACTCTAATGATTTTTTGTTTCATAGCAGGCAAATAACAGGACAACACAACGCTTTGGAAAACAAGACAACTTGCCTTAAGGTAGTAGCTTAAATTCTGGTCTGTATGCATCCACATGTTGTTCTGCATAGTGCAAAAAATGTCCAAGTCGTTTAAGTCTAATTTAAAAAGTCTTGAAGTTGTATTTCTCTTTCAACAAGTGACCATTTCTGTGTAACGGTTGCGCAACTTGTTTCCAGTGAACTTTTTATGAATAATAATCAGGAGAATTATGAAGAAAACCTTTAAAAATATAATATTATCTAATCATATCTGCCTATTTTGAAATTGTATAACATAAGGGGGACTAACATTTAAAATAGCTTACAGTAATAGACTGAAGTCTTGCACTTTCATGCGCAATATTCAATTTTGCCAAATAACCCGTATATCATTCTGTGCTGACTGAATTATATTCATGTTTGCAGTGACCATGCCGTGCGTCCAGACCCAGTGCAGCTCCTCTCCACAAGGAGCCAGCCCGGCCTCACAGAGCGCCGTCGGAGAGCGCAGCTGCGACTTCCTCACCCCGGAGTTTGTCAAGTTTAGCATGGACCTTACCAACAATGAAATATCAGCAGCCTCGTCGGGTCCCAGTTTTGGCCCTTTAACGGACACCTACAGCTCCGGCTACGACGTTAAGCCCACATGTCTCTTCCAAATGCCGGTTCAGGGGGAGCTTCCGTGCGTCAAGGTGGAGGATGTTCACGGATGTCCGCGGTATCAGCCGAATCAGCATCATCCGCACCAATCAGACGAGCTGCTCTCCTCTCCGGGCTCAGTTTATTATTACCGGTCACCGTCGCCACACACATCCAACTTCCAAACTCCACCGGGACACATATGGGAAGACTCCGGCTCTCTGTACAGTTTCCGTCAAGACTATTTGGCGGCAGCGCACAGGAAAAACACACTATCTAGATTCTCACTGTTTTCTCTCAAACACGCGCAACACGGCAGCCAGAGCCTGTCCACCTGCCAAATGAAATTTGACGGATCTCTCCATGTGTCCATGAACCTGGACGCGGCCGGTGCGCACCAGCCGCTGGACAGCCCCGGGGTTTTGGGCTGCACTGGTCTCGGAAAGCAGCCTGGTGTAGGATTTCCTCACCCTTTCCAGCTCGCCCACAGCCACCACTTTAAGGACTATCAGAGTCCTTCGGGCCCCAGTCGAGGACCGCTGAGCGCGGAGGGGCTGTGCGCGGTGTGCGGGGATAACGCAGCCTGCCAGCACTACGGGGTGCGCACCTGCGAAGGCTGCAAGGGATTTTTCAAGGTTTGTTCTCAGTGCAACTTCATTTTAAAGCTTCATGAAAAAACTGCTATATGGAGAAATTTACAGGCAGTTGAAATGCTTGTAGGAACCTTTATTATACTGAAAAGTTGAAATGGGGTAATACAGGTGTAAGGCAGCGCTGAAAAGTGAACATTTCTGTCAAAAAGATGAAACAATCCTTTAAAATAATGTGTCTCATACTAAAGAATAAAATACCAGACTTGTTAACATGGATATCACATTTTCTCTGTACATACAGAAAAGACTACATGGCCACACTGCCGCATAATTAAACTCTAATTTCGGATAATAGGCTATAATGTAAAAATCCCACTGGGAAGCCTGACTGCCCTCCTAAATTGGTCTTTGTGCTTCAGATGCACGTTTTGATCTCTTGACACACGCATTTTAGGGGCAAATGTCCTGTATGAAAATGACCACTAACGTGCCATGAATAAAAACCTCCCCCTTCTTCTCTCTGAAGGAGATTCCCGGGGGCGATTCTCCAAATTATGAATGACCACGACCCTGTATTTACCCAGACTGCCCTGTCCGCCTGCTGAATGCCTTACACTGCCTCAGATGGCCCACAGGAGCAAGAGTGCTGCTGTTAATTTTCAAAGGACCATTTGAGGCTTTTTACTTTCCTCTCATTAAAAATGGCTCCGTAGAAACTAACAAAAAAGGTTCTTTATATTGAACAGTTTTCAAAGAACCATTCAAGGGGGTTTCTCAATGGCGTTATGCTTATGTCACTGTTCTTTGTGATACTTCTTGCTGTTTTCTTTGATATGCACCATTGCAGATCTCTTATCGCGCTTTAAAAATCTTCCAAAAAGGTTCTGTTTAGCAGATGGAAACCATATGAACACTTTCACAGCATTTCAACATCATGATGTTGGTACCACAGAGAACAATAATGTGGTTTAATTGTCTTTCAAGATGCTTGGTAAGCTGCTACCAAAGTGCAGCAATGAAAATGTTCAGAAAAGGTTCTCTGATTTATAATTCTTATGGTGTAATTTGGGTTTGTTACACAGTGGAACCCATTTTGAGGTTTTATAGCATTTCAGGATATAAGAACATTTCAGAAACACCACTACAACATGTTACCTGAGGGCTTTTTAAGTCAAACTGTAACCAAATAATCCTTGAAGAACTTTGTGTTTTTCTATATTTATAGTATTAAATAGTAAAGAGGAGATGATGGGAATGAGATTCCAAACTGAACTTGAACTCATGTCATCCAAAGTAACTATTATGTATCATCTCAACCCAATAAGCATCAATTACAACCCAATTTCTCATGAAGTGCCTCATGTCATTATATTTTTCTAACTTAGTACACTGACAAAATCTTTTTCTATCTCCAGCGTACAGTGCAAAAAAATGCCAAATACGTGTGTTTGGCTGCCAAAAACTGCCCTGTGGACAAACGCAGGAGGAACCGATGCCAATATTGTCGCTTCCAGAAGTGCCTTGCAGTGGGAATGGTCAAAGAAGGTAAGATCCAGTCTGTGCTGCAAACTGGTTTTCTTAAATCATGTGATATAATCCTCATACATCAAGGAGAAATCATATGCTCTGTATTTACACACATGTCCTGTTTCTCTTCGTGCTCTGCAGTGGTAAGGACAGACGGTCTGAAAGGTCGAAGGGGTCGCCTGCCATCTAAACCGAAAGCTCTTCCGGACTCGTCCTCGCCTGTCAGCACCCTCAGCGCCCTCATCAGGGCACACGTGGAGTCGAACCCTTCGCCCTCTCGCCTTGATTACGCCAAAGTAAGCATTGTTGGCATCATTACTCAAGAATTAATCCACTTATTGGATTACTCAGCATTCATTTCATGCTGATGCTGTTGCTTTACAGTCTTGATTGACTTTAAGTATCATTATCCTCAAACAAGTTTATGTAAAATCCAGTATTCATGGTATCTTCCCTACTTGACTCATGTAGTTCAAAGAGAGTCCTGAAAGCCCGCTGGGAGATGATGCTCAACATGTGCGGCAGTTTTATGACCTCTTGACCAGATCGATGGAGGTGATTCGAGGTTGGGCGCAGAAGATCCCGGGCTTTACCTCCCTGCCCAAGCATGACCAAGACCTCCTGTTCTACTCTGCTTTCCTGGAGCTCTTTGTTTTGCGACTGTCGTACAGGTAAACAATGGAGCGGTCATCAGACACATGGGGGACTTCCATTCTGACATGGAATTTTTGCAACAATATGCAAATGTGTTTGTTAATGCAAGAGTCAGTACACACAACAAAAGAGTATAGAGGACTAGATCAGTTTTTATAACTCTTATGTGACAGGAAGTGTGATTTAAAGCTGGAGAGGGTTCATACAAATTTTAGCAGGGTGGATAAATGCAGTGAAGAGGCTAAAATGTCTAACTACACCCCTGTTTTGGAATATAAAAGTGTCTGATAACGGGAGCAGAGGCAATATGACGTAAAAGTGTAACTAGGTAGTTTATACCCACTTGTACCATTCAGTTTTTTTTACTTTTAGCACAAGCTGTCATAATATTTCAGATCCAACCCAGAGGAAGGGAAGCTGATCTTCTGCGATGGGTCGGTGTGGCACCGGCTCCAGTGCCTGCGGGGTTTTGGGGAGTGGATTGACAGCATCGTAGAGTTCTCAGCCAATCTGCAGAGGATGAATCTGGACGTCTCCACCTTCTCCTGCATATGCACCCTCGCCCTGGTCACCGGTGAGACGCTGCTTGATGCTCACACCTCATGATTTATTTAAATGTTGCATTCGAGCGCTCTGGCCTGAGCTTTTTTTCTTGCTTTGGAAATTGGATTTTTCCCACAGTTATTGTCTTTTTTTGTCTGGAATATTAAAAGAAATGATCAGCTAAAGAAGTAGCCCAAACTTACATATTTGTGTTTTTATGTTAGAAATCCAATTATGCGGAGAGGTGCAGCTTTAACCTAGAAAAAATAACTTTTCTTTCCTTGAACCACGTGGCGTTTATGGGTCGTAAGACACATCAGAACTGATTGTAATGATATAATTTAATCCCAAATAGAAATTATTTGCGTGGGGTTTTTTCTGTCAGAAGTTATATCTTTGGATAAAAGAAATATCTCAAACCAGCAGCATATTTTCCACAAGTTTGTAGATAATTAAAGATTCCAATGTCTCATTAAAGGTTATTTTACATCATAAACCATCTAATATGTGTTTTTGAACTCTCCCTTATGGACCTGCAGAGCGGCACGGACTGAAGGAGCCCAAGAAAGTGGAGGAGCTGCAGAGCAACATCGTCAAGTGCTTGAAGGACGGCGGGATGTGTGCCGACAGAGGCTCAAACTGTTGGTCCAACCATTTGTCCAGACTTTTGGAAAAGCTGCCTGAACTTCGCACTCTGTGCATCCAAGGCCTGCAGAGGATTTTTTATTTGAAGCTGGAGGATTTGGTGCCGCCGCCTGCAATAATAGATAAGTTATTCCTCGACACGTTGCCATTTTAGAGACATGAGAGAACACATATGGGAGCGTTTTTCTGTGTTTTTTCAAGAAATTGCATTGTTAGACTACTTTTGCTTTAATCCCAACATTCATTCCTGACAGTTTGAGCTTTGTGCACTGCATAAAAAACATTTTTAAATCTAATATTGAGTCGTCAAATCACATTTTCCTCCAAACATGTGCAATCTATTTCAAGAAATGTGACCACTTACCTGTAATTTAAAGAAACTGAAGCATGATGATTCTTTTTTCTCCCTTATGTGGGTCATGCGAGGATTAAAATGACCAATTTCAACGTCTGCGAGAACAGAAAAATTTATTAATACTCTTAACAATTTGAATTTTTATTTCATTACACTTTTACAACGAGATTTGGACTGCCTGACTGCCTGTAAGTGAGCTTGTTGTTATCAGCCTGTGAAGAGACTGTTTTTATACGAGACGAATGTGTCGCATCATGTTTAGGTTCTTCATAAGATAGAGGCTATATATTAGTCATATGGTGATTAATATATAATATGCGATAGACTTTATCATAGTTTGTTGTGTTCTCAAAGTAGATATTAAACTGTCATTGTCCATGTTTTATTAAATAAATGACCTTTATTGCTGCTGGACTTTGATTTATTTAAGGTTTCATGTGGTGGACTCTTCATTTAAATTTTTTTAAGAGAGGAAATCTGAGGAAGCTCTTTAGAAGACCTGCAATGACTCGAAAATGCTGTTATTTGTAGCTAAATATTCTTTCCGATTCCTATCAATCAAAACTCAAATCAAAATCTGAACTGATATCTATTTCCTGGCGTAGAATACCGTTTTCAAGACAGATTGTTTATTATTTTACAGTCAAATGAAATATTAATAACTCTTCATGCAAGTCTAAACACATTTTAAAACGTCAGTTCTAAGAGCTTTGTTTTCACGTAGAGACGCAAGTTCTTCATAAATTTGTTATGTTCTCTGTAGTTTATCATAAAACTGTATTCAATTATATATATTTATTTTTATTTATAACATTATATTATCCCATTATTACAGTTTTACAGCCGTCTGTAAACATTTCAGGTCAAGTAATTTCATAAAACCATCATTTCTTTGTATTAAAGAGACGTAACTGCAGCTAACACAACAACTAATTACCACAAAAAGCTACAAATTCTGCAAACAAATCTCATTCAAAATTTGCTCATTTTTAAAATTCACAAAGGGAAAATTGATTCAAGATGCCAGAAAACACACAGACCAACATTCAAAATACAAATGTAAGCTGAGTTCTGTAAGGCATCATTTATAGGTCTTAAACCAGACTTCTGTTTTGTAATTTTATTGGGTAGTTTGTCATTTCCTCAACACTAAATCACATACAATACTAATGCCAAGTTTGGAGAGTATAATTAACGAATCCCTGCTATTAGATAAGCCACAAACTATATATTTGCATGTGTGTAAGTGTATGTGTGTGGCAAGGTCAAAGGTCAAAGGTTGTAGTCAGTATGTAGTAATTGAAAAAAAAGCAATAAAACATTTCATATATAGTTCCGTAAAACATGATAACAGGAAGATAGTACGTGCGTGTGTGAGTGTGTTTTATGGCCACTGGCAGCCTGACATTTCTGCCGCCCTTTGGTTAGATGTGACATTAAAGAAGTCAGTTTCTGCTGTTAGCAAAGTCCTGATTTCAGCACCTGCATCAGGAAAATCAAACACAGGAAAAAGATGAACATACTGTAGAGCTGTTGATTACTGTGGTAAATAAAATCTACAACCCAGAGCGGCTGATCATCATGTGGCAAAAGACTGCCGGTGCGGTTAAAAATGAAATTAACTTAATGGAAAAAAACATCAATTTTGGCTTTTTAAAAGTCTATAGCCCCCTGTGAACAACCAAATCCTTACATCAACAGCTTAAACATATGATTCAAAGATGTGGAATTAAATCATTAGAAATCATCCCAGCTGATTGGTACCCAGCCTCGGGCTTGTCTGCAACAATGTGACATGTTTTCTCTTCTATCTGGCAGAAAGAATCGATTTTATGGTTTGAAAAAGGTCTCAAATAAAAAAATAGGATGATGTTCCCAAGGAGGTTTTAATAGGCCTGCAGATCAATAGTGGAGGCTGTTCAATGCTCCGGCGTGGTGGGCAGAGATAGAAATGAATCGATAACGGTATCGGAGAAACGTCCAATTTATTCTGATGATGATGGTGATTGACAGGTAGAGAGTGTACAATATCAGATATTTCATAGCAAAACTACAGCGCTAGCTACAATGCTAACTAGGTGGTACCACAGATACAGGATCATTATAGAAATAGCTTATAGGAATAGTAGTGAATAAAAATAGCAGTAGTCTATGATGTCACTATAAAGTCATTTTTGAGCACTACAGACATATGCCCTATAGTGATACACAGGAATTATATTGAGATACATTATGTAGCCAAAAGTATGTGGACAGCTGTTTCCAAATACTTTCATGTACTTTTGCTCCATTTTTCATGTCCATATATATACGTTGAAAGAGTTATTAGTTGCTGTAATCATTCCTCATTTCGAACAGGGAGATCCCTTCCTAACATGACGTTTGTTATGTTATGTTAGCCCCACCCCCCTGACCCCCCCACCACCAAAGTGTTTTCCTGCTGAGCCGCAGGGGAGCCACATAAAAGTATCTATTTTGAGCTAAAAAACAGACTACTGAGGCCTCATATTAGCTTTAGTTAATGTTTGGAAAGTGGGTTTTGTCCATCGTCTTTTACTGTGTATTTCATAGAACGTGAAACGTTTTTTTCGCTTCATTCACATGAGTTTGACCTTTTGTGTTTAGCCGATGTACCAACTGTACGTTAGCTGTAAGCTTGTTACAGTAATAATCTTGAAGATTTTCATTTAAATAAATGTCTGTTAAGTCACTATCTATCACCCAATGTGGTAACACAATGGTGACTGAGCGCACTGATGAAAGCCCTTGCATTTGCAGTATTAGGAGTACTATGAACTAGGTGTCGGTGGTGACACACCTGGGAAAAATTCAAAGGCGGTGCACAGTTAGTGATACGTTTTTCCTTCACCCAGCAGTGATTGGTCCACCAGAGAGGGTGGGCGGAGCTAATGCAACAGATTTGTTTTTTCTGGTCTCTGCTAGCATGACGTCACACAGGCAACACTGGTTTGGATCTCTGGGAAGTGAAGTCCAAAAACACACCTGCAATTACTGCTTATCGCCACAGGTGCTGCCAAAGAGAGTGAAACGGAGATCTTTGAGATTGTTAATTTAAGAACAGATGTGCCGACTGTGTCTGTGTGTTTGTGTTCAGTTCAACTTCTCACTGAACTAAGACACTCAGATCCTCTTGTCATTTATGAAGCAGATTTACAAAGCTCCAGGACCGAGCAATTTTTTCACTCAAGTTGAAACACTTTTTGTGCTGATGGGTCTTCATGTCAATTCCAGTCTTTTTATTGCTTTTATATGCAATTGTGCTGCCTCTAAAATTTGCTTTGTGTTCTGTCTGAACACACAGTTACACTGGGAGAGAATTTCTTCATGTATGTGCAGAAGGACCAATTACAACGACGACAAACTCTTTTAATGTCCATATGGACACGTGAGTGTTGTTTAAATATGGACTTGACAAAAACTGAATGTGTCCTTTAAGGGACATGTTAAATGTGTGCTTCCAATTTTGTGGCAACAGTTTGGAGAAGGTCATTTCCTGTTTGTGTGACAATACCCCTGTGCACAAAGCCATAAAGGTCCATGGTGAAGAAGAGCTTGACTGGCCTGGACAGAGGCCTGACCTCAACTCCATCCAATACCTTTGGGATCCTTTAAGAGCCAACATCTTGTGGAAAGTCTTCCCAGAAGAGTGGAGGCTGTCATAGCAGGAGAATAATGACTATGGTTTTTGCATTAGATGTTCAACAATCATACGTGGGTACAATATCCAAGGTTCATCATTATAGTAATATCATGTTCTTTGTACAAAGTATATACTGTGTGCAAAGACAAAATTTGGTTACATATACGCTTGAAATATTACAAGAATATCAAAATGACACCATAGGAGATGAAGCGCTCTTTAAGGGTCACTATTAACATTCAATGGTGCCAGTAGCAAGTCCCTGTAGGAATATTATACATAAAAATATTAAAATTACATGTTTCTCTCAGGTGAGAGACTTCAGCTGCTCTTCAAAATACGAACATCTTCACCCCTCTGAGCTCTTGCTGATCATCTCTGACTGTCCAACAACAACTCAACCTGCACCAGAAACAGGTTGTTTTTCAGGGATCCTGAGACCTCCTGGCCCTCAGGCTGGCTGTGGCCGTACAGGAGCATCGAGTATTTTATCTCGAGAGCACAACTTGTGGGATTTTATGAGGCTCTGACCACCGACTTTGATCTCTGCATCCATCCATCTTCAATACAGCTTAACCCTTATCACTGCCAGCCCAGAGACCCCGAGCATTAAGACCACTGCAGACGGATTTATAGGCAGGGACCTCCCGCTCACTTTCAACATGTAATCCATTACAGATTATTACAGATTACTGATCAGATGCCTCAGTGGCTGTTGTAATTATAAATGACTTGTTGGCAGTCAAACAAGCATGTGATTGGTCCATTCTTTGCTAATAAATCGCTTAAATTTCCACATCTGCTGTTAGAAAAACAGCCAAACCTGCCCAAAGACAATAAATATTTAAACCAAATAAAATATTTCTATGAGAAACAGGAGATTTTGCTTTTTTTCCCATTTTAAATCAACGTCATTCCTCAGCTTTCATTAATATGATATTTATGGCAGGCTTGTTGACCAGCATACACATTAAGGTAGACTCTATAAATACACATAATTTGACTATGAAAAGTTTTTACCCCTACAGAGCCTTATATTCCAGTCAGAGCAGCACTACATCAACATGGCTGTTCATAAATTGCTCAAAACTGCCTCTTTTGTTTAAGTGCTTCATTTGTTTAGGAAAGCAATCAGTAGATTTTGTATTAAAAAGATTTTGTCAAGATTAAGTGTCCACTTCGCAACTCTTGCTCTAAACCTTCCTGTCATCGAAACAACCAACAATAATTGGAAGGGATTAGAGTTCCTTATTTGTGAGGGTAAATCCTTCAGGGAGTCTCTCAGTTACAACTGGAATTAGCATTCTCTGCTAGCAGGACAAACAGTCATCTAGACACTTGAATCAGTGGATTGGATTATTTCCACCTGGAGACAAAGGACAGAATACACACAGAGGATCCCAAGTGACGCATCAAGAACCCAAAATATCCCACTTCAGTTTTTTTAAACTCCAATCCTGAGATAATTTATTAACAGGTATTTGGTAATACTGTGCAGAAGAGATTCACTTCCTTGCAAAATTTCTACTGGGACTGCTTGTTTTGGCAGTAGCAAATGTCACTGCAAGATTTTATCAGCTCACTTAACTAATATTACAGTTTTTGTTTTTTTTAGATAAAAATGATACTGCTATAGGAGAAAAAAATCTCTTTTCTGACCATGATCAGGTCCAGAGCTGCAAAAAAGCTTCAACGCAATAAAAAAAACCAAACAAAAAAGACTTCTACTTCGGTTTGTGGATGCACTTAGTGTGTGTTTGTTTGTGTGTGCATGTCTGTGTTTGACTCTATTTACATGTTTCAGACTACACACAATTTCAAACATTGGTTTCTTGATTAATTTGGTTTATTCCAGCGGGGGGATTGTGTTTAAGCAGGGGTTTTCCTTTCAGAGAGTCTGAGCAGTGGACACGTCTCATTTCTTCTTCTTTATGCACAAGAATACCCTGAGAAACCTGTGACTGTTGTGACCTGCATTACTGAAGACTCTCCTCTGTTACAGGGCTGCTACAGTACGCTTTAGTCGTTACTTTGGTCTCATTTGCAGTGATATTCGTCAGAAGAGAAGCCGTTTTAGCTGAGGTGAGTTCTTACAAAACTCAATTTAGAAACAGAACGATTGTGAGATGTTAGCTATATTTAAGATTTTACATTAATTTTACACTGTCTAATTAGTGTGTTGTTATATTAATCAAGGATGGGACCACTGGATCCCAACAGTAGCCCCTTGTGAACATATTGGAAGTGATTTTTCTTCAGCCTGCCACTTCTTAAACATACATTAACTGATTTTTTTTGGCCACTTGGGGGCAGCAGAAACAAGCTGTGAACACGACACTGACATATCATCACCTTTTAAGTTGATGTGTTGAACTTGTTAGCAAACAGTTGTTTATTTCCGCTGCCTGGACAGTAAAGTTGCAGCTGGACAGATAAACAATGAGTTGAAACTCACAATAAAGCTCCATAAAGCCGAGAGGAGCTGCTGATAATTCTCTGTAGGTTCATCATTACGAGCAACACCCAACACATTACACACTGTGATTTCATATGTTGTTATGATGAAAAATATCCATTATAGCCACTTTAAACCATCTGCCATTACAAGCAATTCTGTCAGCTTCCGTTTTCTCTGAGAATGGTGTAATTTTCAGTTATTTCACAAGTTACAATCAAGATTTATGGATGTTGAATTGCAACATTAAATCATAATTATATATCTTGAGAAAATACTATTTTAGAAGGAGCTAAAGATGATAATCACATTTACATTTTGGCAATCAGTCACAGTAGGTGCCATATTTTTCAAAATGCAGAAAACTGCTGATGGAATAAAAGTTTGGAATAAATTTAAATGTTTTTTTTCTATTAATATTTGAAATAACATTTCTGTTTGGCATCAGAACTTTCTACCTTCAGAGTTTCTATAGGAAATTGTCTATAAATATTCATGTTAATACAGTGTTACACCAGTAATTTCATTTGCTATGCACTTGCTTGGTGTTTACAGTTGATTGGCTGAATTTAAGCAACGCTGCATAATTTTACATCCATAAATTAGGGATAAATATTCCATTCTCATGCTACAGTTTCTGAATTGAAGTCTCACACATATGCAGTTAAAACATACAGTACAATACAACCATTTTCATTCCCATTTACATTTATATTTCCAGGCATTTGGCTGATGCCTTCAGGCGAGTTAAGTTGTGTGCAGCATATCTTCATCACCAATTTTGCAGCTGACATTTAGACATACAGGGATCGTATATAACTTCCTGAGAGCGGATAAAGACATACTGTTTATGAGAGAAAGGAAAAAACACATTTCTTATTATTGAACAGTCTGGTGTAAGAATCAGTTTTCCTGCACAAAACAATAAAACCTTAGAATCAACCACAACACACTATTACGGATAAAAATTGATGGTGCCACAAATTTGTGAAATGAAAACCACAACTTGTGGTTACATCCATGAGGGTAAACGTATTATGTTACATTTAACACTGTTTTAAAGTTTTATAATCACCCTTTAAGAACAATTTTCCTTTAAAGATGAGAAAAACTGAATAAATTATGGACAAATAAGACACATTATTGTATTTTTGTTCAGAAAATGACCCTTGATTCAAACAAAATTCTTGAATTAATTTGAAATCATCTCATAAAATAGCACTTTTTGTTATTTTTTTAAGGGCAGTTCAGGTTTTAATCTTCAATAATACACTGAATGTCTTTTCACATCAACTTCAGACATGGAAAACCAGAATTGGCAAAGAAGAAGTGCTGAAAAACTGGCAGCACTGGCTGACAGATTGCCAAAAGATTGTGAGAAGAGGGGGAAAGAAATAGTTTACAGTCTCACCGCCGAGGAAGATGGAAAGAAAAGTAATCTCTAGACCTCCGAGGGGAGGAGGACGAAACACAACACTTGAAAAAGATCTCCATTATCCGCCTATCGCAAACTATCTCTGCTTTCCAAAAGATGCTTAGGGGAGTGTTTGAAGAGGAATGAGCGGTTCAGGGGATGAAGCTATAGGCTCCGGAGGACTCAGGGGTTTGTTTGAGGATTATGAGGACGTTTACATTCAGAGCCGAAGGCCTGGCGCGAGGAGCTCCGTCAGGCCTCTGAAGGCCCGCGGCTCGGCTCTGCATTCCTGTAAAGAGTGATGGACAGGTAAAGTTCAGGAACAGTGTGGCACAGTGTGTGCACGTTTATTGGAAAACATTTGTGAGGTGAAAACTCAATTTGAGAGAAAGGAACTATACGTTTTCCCCAAAACAACAAGACTTCTCTTCCCTTATATTTAATGTCATAATGCCTCATAAAATGTATAATCGCACTGAAATAAAAAACATAATTACAGTTATGTTATATTTTTCTCTACACTATTCAGAAATTTAAAAACAGGAAGTATTTTTTTGCTGTTTACACTCCAATCATCCACATCTGGAAAAACTTGAATTGGGATATGTTCACTTGCCGTGTGAGCAAAATCAAAATACAAACCTGCGGGTAAAAACCATGGCTCACTGAAATGGAAAATATATCAAATATAACTGACTAAACTGTAGCTGTAATACCATAATACTCTGATACACCGTCAGAAAACCTGCCAATCTGATCAAAATGTATCATATTGATGTTGTATGTTTTTCATATTGTAAAATCTGCCTGTCTGGGCAGAATAACTTAAATGGACCCAAAAGTTTTCTCTGTGTTATTTAGTTTATGTGATAAAACACAAACTTATTTAGCAATATGCACCATGTGAGCACAATATAATCTTAAATAAAATTCTTCTTAAAGATTAGATTTCTACAAGACGGAGCCAAAAGACATTTTAATCATATGGTATCTATCTTGGTCTATATTTGCATTTTAGTTGTGCAAATTCCCAAACAAAACTTACAATCAAACAAATTAACATAAAGATTACTAACTGTAACCTGAGGTTTTTGGGCAGTAGTTGGTATCCAGAGAGTGGTTTGCATGGTTGATAATCTAGTTTAATGATAATAAGCAACCCATGGAATTCAGTTTCTTTTCTCTATCACATGGTAAACTACTCACAGTAGAGGTTTAATGTTGGACACAAAATCTAAATGATGAGGGCGCCATCTAGTGGCTGTAAACTATATTGCCATTTAAACTGATCTGCAACAAAAGATTTGCTGGAGTATTAACTGGATTATTAAAACAAACATCAGAGAACAGAGAAAAACAGCAAAGTAGATATAAAGTTATCAAAGGCAGCGTCTCCTTATGTTTTATTACTGGAACATTTCTGTAACTCATAAACTCTAAACTGCCACTACAGTGGGATCAAACCAAAATAGTGAAATAAATTGTGCCAGTTGTTAAAATGTAATCAGAATATTTAAGAATATCATAAACTTTCTGTCAATTTTAGAAGAGTTTTTTGCGGAAGAAATAAAGATTTGAAAGGAACAAAGCTGCAGCTGTTGGTGGCTCCACCTCCTCTTCCTCCTCCCCCCTGTAGTAGTTATAAAAGTGCGTGTGTGTCACACACTGATGGGACTTCACTCACAGAGATCTCATTATAGGTGCACTGTGAGGACCTACGATTTTGAACTTCTTCTCCAAAAAAGGACAATCAGAATATCAAAATGGTGAGTATGGAGTCATTATTACTATTATCAGCAATCAACATGTGGTTTTACTCCTTTGTTGACTTGCAGCAAAGCAAAATGTAACATTTTATGAGCTACAAGTGAGAATTATGAGTCATATTTGAAGTGTGAGGAAGTACTCAAAGTGTTGAAAACTATAATAAACTGTAATGATTGTGGAATAGTTATAGTTATATTTGGTATCTGTATATTTTCTTTCCCCCAAAAAAAGTTCAGAGCTTTTGTCTTTTGTTTCTACTTGAAGCTTTCTAACTTTCTGACACTGCCACAGCACAGCACGTAAAACTCTCTCGCAGAGAATATTTGAAATAGAGAAAAACACAAAGTCAATCAGTGGAAACATGCTACCAGGCATGCGGCTCCAGCTTCAGTAAAGGTTAACTGTTTCCATATGGGGCCTGGAGGGCTGTCAGGAGGGCGTGCTTGTTTGCCCGGCTGCCTGGGAATGCTGATGTGGCTTCCACATGCCGTTTGTGTTTTACATTTCTATTTCTGCCATTCGCCACAAAGCATATAAGCTTCTGAATTCCTGCAATGTTTGACCTGAAGCTGCTACTTTTGGGCCTTTTGAATACATAAAGATTCAACCTCCAAATACAGACTAACAAGCATATTTGCCCTGTTAAATATGTGGTCAGGCACATGACAGTAAAGCCTTGTGGCCTTGGATCAACATTTTTACAAGCTAACAAGAATGAAAGAGTCTTAAGTTCAGTCGATAGCATTAGCTCAGGACATTGACCTTACCCTTTTTTACTTTGTTCCTCTGTAACAGGGGTACAAACACTGGAGTGTGTTGTAACATTTGCAGGTCATTGGGAAAGATTAGAGAGACGGGAGTGAGTAAAAACAGCTTGTCGGGGTGTAAACTGTAGTTTTCCAAATGATCTGGTGGCGCTTCCTGTTGAGCCATATGGGATACAGTGTGAAAGGGGAGGAGGTGTGGACCAGAGAGTCATACTGCCTTTGGAGCTGCTATTCCACCTTAAAAAATACTATTAGTCTGGGTTTAGGCGGAGATTTAGCATGTTAGCATCTAGATTTATGTAATTCAGAGTTTTTATGGTCAGGGTGTAACCAGTCAGGTCCCTTTTAGAACCTCAGCTGTGGTTTGTTTTAATCTGGGAATATATCACATGATTTTGGATTCAGGCTGAGTTTTTGGTGTACAACAATGCTCTGCTGTGTTTTTTCCCTCTCATTTTAGGAGCCGCATGGCAAGTGTGACGTAGTTTCAGTCAGGACAAGATACAGGAAGCAGATAGTCAGTTTACCCTCCCCCCACTCTTGCCAGGAAGTGAAAATTTCACAAGCTGTGTGTCTTGTTAACATGAGCCAATGTGGCAGTCAATGACAGCACTCACCACTTCCACTTTTCTTATATCCGGCCAAGAAATGTCAAAACCATCTGCCTCCCTTAACAGCAAAAACAGGAAAAGTTCATTGTTGCTTTGCTGAATATATGAAGTGTTATTTTGTCTTTATACTATAAGTTTTTTGACAATAATCATTTTGCAGTTGCATGTTGCATTCTGCAGAGAGACTGTAAATGTAATGGGAGGGGGCAGATACTTTTGTTTAAGGAGGAATCTGCAGTTTGAACATATGTTTCAGATATAATCTGCAGTCAGGGAGTCCAAACAGGTTAGTAGGGTAGAGTGTAGCTGCTGGTGTGTGTGTGTGTGGGTCGTGTGAATGACACTTCACTCAAAATAGCTGTCTGCTGAGCTAGCTGCCATTGCCATACTATACTTGGCAACTCTCATGTCAGTGTGACCCCTCCTTCTTCTTTATCTCAAGTATTTTTTGGGGAGGAGGAGGGGCGAGGGGGGACGTCAAGGGATCAGAATTCAAAACAAACCAAAGGCTCACACTGAAAAGAATACCTGGTGGTCTAGACACATAACACACAACCAACATACCCTTCTCTCTCTCTCTCTCTCTCTCTCTCTCACTCTCTCTCTCTCCCCTCATGCTTCTGGTTGTTTGTGTTGCTAAAGAGGTCAGACTGGAAAAACATGACGAGCTGCAAAGTCAGGATGTTTTCAGACATCTCAGGAATTTTACAACAATATGAATATGTGAAAGACACACATGTTCCCTCTAAAAATGAGGTCAGAGGTCAGCTAGAGATGGAGGAGTCAGCCTCTTTTATCCTAAAAGTCATCTAGTAAACATTAAATTATTAATTATATGCATAAATATAACAGGATCTGGTTGACTTAAACTCTTATTTTGACCCACATCCTGCAGCAGGTATGAATAGTGCTGCGACAAAGGGACTCGATGATATTTTGACAGCAATAGTTGACATGTTTGTGTTCTCAAATTACCAGTGACAGCTGGCCTTTTGTTGACAGACTAACTGCTGCAATTATCTGAACACACAGTGGTGGGACAAAGCCGTTTCTGATTAGCAGAAATTCATTCAAAATGTTTGATTGCGAAACCCAACATTTTAGGGAACTTAAAATTCACAAGATGAATGATGTTGATTTCATTCTAAAAGATGCTGTTATTTTGTGAGAAATGGATACTTTGGTGTTAGAGTTTGGTTTTGTGTCTCACTCTCACACAACATTTGCATCTCTGTCACTGTTATCTCCTTGCAAAGGGACAGTTAACAAAACAGGACAGATGACGTTGCATCCTTAACTCCCTCAGGACGAATTTCCCTCCCAAATGATAAGACCAAACTTGTTTCTGCCCTCAGCATTCATGCATCTCGCTCCTCCATCCTCACCCACATCTTTTACAAGGAACTTGAAATACTTCAGCAGGGTGTGGAGGCACTTTGGCCCCCACAGACTATCTGACAAGACTCTGTTAATCACCACTGCTTGCTTATTTAGATTGGTGACTACTGGGATGTGTCATGTCCTATTGACACATTTGCAGATGCACACCCGGAAATTTCAATACACCAGAAATGGGTTGTGACACAAATGATGTGGCAAAATCATTTGAGGATTTGAGAAGTTATAACACGTTGACTCCACCCCGTTTTTTTGCTGAAGCCCAACTGTCATTTTTTGCAGGCCTGGACAAGTTTAAAAGCAGAAATGTTGGCATTAAGACATCCAGCAAAAAGACATTTGACCTAATTATGGTTTAAAATTCCGTGGAGTTTTGATTAGCATGATATATTCAGTGATAATTTTGACATTTAGCAGCTGAAAATGAGGAAAATCCAGTTGCATTTGATTATAATCTGCAGTTATACGCCTAAATCCTGTTGGATTCGGTATAGAAAGGTTAAATTATAATAATAAATATCTTAAATCTCTTCTTTTTCTCCTCCACAGCGCGAGTGTATCTCTATCCACGTCGGCCAGGCTGGTGTCCAGATGGGCAACACCTGCTGGGAGCTGTACTGCTTGGAGCACGGCATCCAGCCAGACGGCCACATGCCCAGCGACAAGCCTTCCGGAGGCTACGATGACTCCTTCACAACCTTCTTCAGTGAGACCGGCACTGGGAAGTATGTTCCCAGAGCCATCTTTGTCGACCTAGAGCCCACCGTTATTGGTGAGTTTCAAAAGAAGTCTTTCAAGTTTCGGGGGTTGGATTTCTTCAAAGCAGAATTGTAATTTACAGCAGTTTCACATTCACTCAGCTGAACACATGCCAACCTGGGAGCCAGTATTTAGGAGTTAATGGTCTTGTTGGAGTTGCTGTTTTAGTGATGCAATGGTTTTGTTGAGCTGAAAAACCAACTTTTCTTTCAATGCAACTTTGGACTTAATGCAGGTGAAGGGAAAGATAGAAGGAAGCAATAAAGTTATAAAAGGTATAAACATTAAACTTGCTAATCTTTACCCACACTAACAATTACAAGACTATTTATGCAGTGGTCATGAAAAAATCAAAATCATTGCCTTTTATGATAACTTAAGTTTGACCAAAGTTCTTTTCAAGCTGGTAATGTTTTCAAGCTTCACTTTAGCCCCGCCCTCTTCAGTTTAAATCGGCCAATCAGATCGTCTTTCTCTCTCAGAGCCAGATCTCAGAGGCTTACTCATCACTACAAGTCTGGAAACAAATATGCTCAAGCACAGACACATATAAATGTAACTTTATACCATTTATATGTCCCAGTGTGAGGTCCATGGTGTTGAACATCTAAATCTAACAGAGTCTTTATTAATATTATTGGTTACACCTGAGCTTTTTTGTGTCAGATAAATACTCCACTAATCAGCGAACATCTACGATAACTGATACCTTCCTCTCCAAACTCCAAACAGTTATTTAAACTAGACTTATATAATAATCTGAGAGATTTACATCATTTTGGTCTTTATTTAAAATAGAATGTTTAAATTTTATCACTTAATCAATAATTTGATATGATTACTGTATCACATTAGTTATCACACTAGTTTCTACTAAATGTAACTCTGTTTAACTTCTGATTTTTTTTAAAATTTAAATTGATTTTAAAAAAGTTTTTCAGTTCAGTATCCACAAAAGAGTCGAGTCAGTTCATAGCCCAAAATCACAAGTTTGTCTGAGAAGGCTTTGCAAATATGGCACTCAACCCTAAGACTCTCAATTAGCCAAGAAAAACTCCACACAAACAAACAGAAGAAGAGTATTACTTCCCACACATTAACATGCCATCAAACCGCCTCTATTTCTCTTTCAGATGAGGTTCGTTCAGGCACATACCGCCAGCTTTTCCACCCCGAGCAGCTGATCTCAGGGAAGGAGGATGCTGCCAACAACTACGCCCGCGGTCACTACACCGTTGGAAAGGAGCACATTGACTCTGTACTCGACAGGATCCGCAAACTGGTAAGAGGGGCTGCAGAGAAGTTTGGATTCCTGGGGCTAAAATTCAAACATTTCAAGTTATTATTGATGAGGCCATGCTTTCAAGCAATTTCACAGCATCCAGAAGATGTTATTAGTCATGCTGTCTGAAGCGCAGAGAACCCAAATGAAAGAGAACAAAATACTAAAGAAAGTTGTATTTATTAATTAGTTAATACAATTCTTTCACTAAGCAGTACATTTTTAAATGGAGGACAGTTGTTGATGTCATAAACCCTAATTACAAATCAGAACTGAGGACCAGAAGTATTGTTTCAAGTCTGTTTAAAAACTGATTAATTAACTGTAAATTCTACCTTTCAGTCTGACCAGTGCACCGGTCTGCAAGGTTTTCTGGTGTTTCACTCCTTCGGAGGAGGAACTGGCTCTGGCTTCACCTCTCTGTTGATGGAGCGTCTCTCAGTAGACTTTGGCAAGAAGTCCAAGCTGGAGTTTGCCATCTACCCAGCTCCTCAGGTGTCCACAGCAGTGGTGGAGCCCTATAACTCCATCCTGACCACCCACACCACCCTGGAGCACTCCGACTGCGCCTTCATGGTGGACAATGAGGCCATCTACGACATCTGCCGCAGGAATCTGGACATCGAGCGTCCCTCGTATACCAACCTGAATCGCCTTATCAGCCAGATCGTCTCCTCCATCACTGCCTCCCTGCGCTTCGACGGCGCCTTGAATGTAGACCTGACAGAGTTCCAGACCAACTTGGTGCCCTACCCTCGTATCCACTTCCCTCTGGCCACCTACGCCCCAGTTATCTCAGCGGAGAAGGCCTACCATGAGCAGCTCACTGTGGCTGAAATCACCAACTCCTGCTTTGAGCCAGCCAATCAGATGGTGAAATGCGACCCTCGTCATGGCAAGTACATGGCCTGCTGTCTGCTGTACCGTGGCGATGTGGTGCCCAAAGATGTCAACGTGGCTATCGGCAACATCAAAACAAAGCGATCCATCCAGTTTGTGGACTGGTGTCCCACAGGCTTCAAGGTAGGCATCAACTACCAGCCTCCCACAGTGGTTCCAGGAGGAGACCTGGCCAAGGTGCAGAGGGCCGTGTGCATGCTGAGCAACACCACCGCCATCGCTGAGGCCTGGGCTCGACTCGACCACAAGTTTGACCTGATGTACGCCAAGAGGGCCTTCGTGCACTGGTACGTCGGAGAGGGGATGGAGGAGGGAGAGTTCTCAGAGGCCAGAGAAGACATGGCTGCCCTGGAGAAGGATTACGAAGAGGTCGGCATCGACTCAGTGGAGGAAGATGAAGAGGGGGAGGAGTATTAGAACTGAAGAAGTAATATAGCTGTATTAAAGAAAGGGTAAAGTTTTTCTCTCCTCAAGAAATGGTTTTGATAAGTAAGACAAGTGTCCTCCAGGAGCAGTCTGAGTGTTAATGTGCAGTTTACCGACCGGTATGTAATAAACACTAATGTTACTGCTGAGCAGCAATTCCTCCAAGCTCAAATCCCGTGGTGTTTGGTTTAATTGAAAAATGACTCTCTGGTGAGAGGGAATCTGTCTTTACCTTCTTTTCTAAATAAAGCAATTTACACTTTCTCCCTTTTGTTTCTTGATCAAAGCTTTACTGACAGTGTTAAACTCTTAAAGTCTGTTTTACGTTGCACTTTAAATTTTACTTCAATATCAGCTTCACTGTAAGCACTTATTAGCTATCTGTCGCTTGATTAATTGATTGTTTAGTCTATAAAATATAAGAAAACAGTAAAAAAAAACGCCATTCACAATTTCCCAAAGCCTAAGATGGCCTCTTCAAAACGCTTGTTTTGTTCAACAAAATTTAAAACCTAAAGATATGAAATAAATCAGAGAAAATAAGCAAATCCTCACATATGAGAAAATAGAATTCACAAATATTTGACATTTCTGCATCATAAATTACTTAAATAAATGAATAGATTAGTATTGTTGGTTCATTTTATGTCGAATGACAAATAGTTTCAGTTTCAGCCTACCCATAACTGTTGCCTGGTAGAGTTGTGTCTATAGATGCTGTATTGCATTGGCATTACTGATAGCCTTTCACATAAAGGGATTCTCTTTCTTAGGCGTCTCTTCCCTCATCTAGCTACATTTATCACAAGAATGGAAAGGAAAGGCTGAGATTTGATTCATTTCCTCTTTAATTCACACACGTGAGCTGTTGGCAGGTCACCACAAGATGGCAGTTTGGCTTTACTGTGAGAGGAAGCTGCTGTAAATCATTGAAATTTATGAAATTAGGATGTCACAAGTCCACCAGCTTGGCTCTGAGACGCACATGATTCAAAACCACACATGCACAACATGTGTGACCTTTGCAACCATCATGTTGCTGCTATCAGGCAATAAACAACGCCAAAGTTTTCTGCAGTAATATTGGAGCTTTTGCATTTTAAAATCTCTGTGTGTTGTGATGACTGATATGTGTGGAGGCTCTAAAACTTCCAAGGTAAAGCTTGTGCAGAACTGGAGTAGATTTACTATTTTGCTACAGAAGAAAATGTACTGATGTCTTTCTCTTTATAGATTTTCTGTGCAAAACCACCCGGCAGACCTATTTTCTCTTTCAGGTCTTAACTCATAGTTTCTGAAGTTGCTGGTGGACTTTTTCTTCTCTTCTCTCCCTCAGTGGACGAAGCCAGTAATTGGTTTGATGTAATTAAGGCTCAATTTGAGCAGAGTCTAGGCAGTGTGGACAGGAGATTTATAAAGGTCATGAAGAACAGAGAAAGAGATAAATGTTTTTTTTTTCATTATTTTATAAGACTGATAAGTTTTACTGGCACAGTCATTAAAAGAATGCAATGTTAAGGCTGCAGAACATATCTGACACTTTCACACTGCTGACATGAGCTGCCATTCTCAGCCGCAGCCACACTTACTGAGTGCTATTAAGGAAAATTAAGAGGTGCTGATATCAGTGTATAATCATGAACAGGGCGAGGACAGATTACTGAATAGCAGGGATGCAATGAATGAATAAAGAAACACAGTTTATTCCTACAACTGCCAAAAAAGGTAGATTTTATAATTATGAGGCTAATTTTCTTTTTCGTGAAAGAATTACTGTACTGTATGTCAAGGAACTGACCGTTTATAGGACATGATTATACAGTTAGATTTGATGGAAAAGGCTCTGCTTTTCTTGAAACCTCTTATGAAAACCGAGCAACACAAGGAGCAAAATCTGCTGAGAGAACTATCCCCTAAACACATGAACTTTAAATCTCTGTAATACTAAAAGTTTGACACATTATTTGGAGGTTTGGGTGATGTAGGGATATAACTCTCCTTTAAGTTTTAGATTTTTTTTTTATGGTACTCTGTTTTGTCTGATCAGCACTGCTTAAATGCAACACTTCCTCTGTAATTCAACAGGAAACATCAACCAGAGAGCAAACCTGTGAACAGTCTTGCAGACAGTGGACTCAAATTTATGACTCAGAGGCTGGTTGAGTTAAAACAAGTGTATCTGTAAACAGTGTTGGCAGACTGGGGTTCTCTTTTTTTTTTTTGCTTGATTGAGGATTTAAAAATGTTTTCTGTGTGCTTGTGATAATTTGAGCTACTTTTTATATCATTTGGCAGGTTTTCCAAATGATTAGACTCTTCTTCTACTCCAATTATGAGTGACAATAAGCTCAACATCCAGTGAGTGATAACTGACCAAATCAAAAACAGTGATAACTTCTTACTTTTAATGTCAAGATAATTTTTCATTACTTTAACAAGTTTTTGGGTTTGCCTAAACATACAGAAGACCAGTGCACAATCAACAGTCGATTCATGGGAACTGAGGGGTAAAGTATATACAGTTTAATGGTGGGGGAGCTAATCAGGAAATTGGGAACAGGTGTGCAAGTGGGAGTGGGTGTCAGGTGATGATTCAAGGCAGAAAACACACCTGCAGGACAGGAAAGGAGTGTGCAAATGGAGTTTTACCATGATCTGAGTACATTCGTGTAGTTGTAGATGGGAAAAAACTGCAGTTTTTACAAAAAAAAAAAAGGATTTAAAATAACAATAAATTCTTTATACATTGAAGACAAGCTCCATAAATTCCAAAAACACCTGCAGCCATAAGACGAGAAAGTGAGATCAAATATAGCTTGTTCATAGTTCTTTAATATTAAAACAGCCAAAAAATACAATAAGCTTTATTCATCCCACACCCACAATGTTTCCCCCTGAAGAAAATCAAGTTAAACTCACAGTACAAACCCTGATAGAAACAATAACCATGACTTCACAGACTGTTTCTTTAAATTGGACTCAAATGTGGCATCAAATGTTACAAAGCGCAGCCAGAGGGGAGGATGTTCAGCACAGTTCAGCAGGTCGGGTTTCTTCGCTGTTTTTAGGAGAGGCAGAAAAAACACACACACACACGGCTTTGAAGATGTTGCATGATGTTTCAACTTTAAATGAATTATGAGATGTAGCTGTATCCAAGGCTACCAAAGTGGTTGGCATAGCAACCAATCTGCTAGCCATGCAGTTCGGGGATTACCAACTCAATTCATACCAACTCTAACTTCACAGATATGCTGCCATCATTGTTGTCCTGTCATGTTTTTTTTTATTCTTATGTGTTCACAGCAGATTGAAAATTAAACTCCAGACTGAACACATGTTGGCTCCTCATGTCTAAAAGCTGAGAGGACATTCATCACTGTGATTAATGGCACTCGTGTGCGGCCGACAGTAATTGTCTGAATCACTCTCATACCCACAATCACAGTGCTGGATGCTCTCAGGCGCCGTGTTGCCATAACACTTATGATGCCTTTTATTGTAATGCTTTATGGATAACCTGTGAGTGTTTCTAAACTGAGAGGTACAACTTGCAGTGAACAGCAAAAAACAAAATTTTAAAGCAGCTGGAAATGCACAGACTCAGCACTTGTACTCAAAAGTATTTATCTAAAACAGTAGATGACACATTTTAATCAAAAAAATCAACCAAATTTCCAAAAACTAATCATTTCCATAACCAAATTAAATAAGCGCTTTAATCATCTGAGGATTAAAGGGACACTAAGTGATTCATAACCATTCTGGGAACCATTAGAAATTATAAAAACATAGAAAAAAGTCCCATCTGTTCCCCTTTAAATTATAGTGGTCTGCAATTATCAAAACATGAAACTACATTTTCACATGAGACATGAGAACATTAGAGCAGGAATTCAACACAAACTCCTTGTGACAAGGTTATAAATCACCATGTAAAAGACTGAAACTGCAATAAGCCTGCTGCAGATTGGTTTCACAATATGTTGTTTGCTTTGTTTTTTTTTTACAAGAAAGTTTTATTCAAAAACATAATATAGGCCAAACTATGAGTAGCTAACACATTTTGTGCAAAGGGAGAACCCCACTTAAGCCCCTTTAAGTTGAATCTTTACATAGATATCTTTAAATTATGTGTCAACAAAGAGTTTGTTTCAAATATCTAAGTAAATCTCAGTTGAACAATGACACCAAGAAGGAGACAAAGTGTAATAAAAAAGAGATCCTGTGATGTAAAGTTCTGTACATATGTTTAGCTCTATTGCTGTCTAAAGGCTGGATGAATCTACAAACCTGCAACCAGAAAACAGGCAAGCTGCTCCGAACGAATACACGAGACTGATGCTAAAAACCCAAAGAACGCAGGTTTTCTGAGAGGTTTTTGACGAGCCAACCAAGTTTGCTTTTTGGTTGGTTAAACATGCTGTCCTGTAAGAGTTAAATACTTTCAGACGACCACTAATTCAGGCTCGTTCCTGAAATACTTAAGGAAGCTTTGTTTATAGGAAAAGGTAGCAGCAGATGATGAAAATGATCCCTCGAGACCAAAAACTCTTCTAAGATCTGATCACTCTTTAATACAAATGTCTTGTCTATTCTTACTGGAAGATTTGGAAGATCAATGATGCATTTTAACAGCAGTGGCTATATGTCTAACTGGGGGATCAAACTGGTGTCATTTGCATCAAACAAGAACACTCATTGTTTAGAGAAAGCTTCTAAAAGCTGCTAAAAAAAATCCATTTATCACCAGACAAAAAGCATTCTGAAAGGCAGAACCATAAGTGCACATCTATCAGTTGTTTTCTATGGTTTCAGTCCCTTTCACTGAAGGCTGACTGTGTTGTCCATTTCAGAATACCAAATATAGTTAATAGAGGCAGTCTGGTCTCACAAAATTTTTAGTGCAAAGCCATGAAATGCAAAAACCTTCTTTCACTGAGTACAAGGAAAGACGTATGTTTCTGCAGAGCAAAAGAAGATACAAACAAAATGCAAAAGCTGAGAATTTTCATTTTTAACTTTTTTTTCTTGCTACCCTAAAACAAATGTTCTCAATCAGCTTTTTACTTTGAGCAACAAGGATCCAAAATGTTCTGTTAATGTTGGAACAGTTTTGGTTATTTCACATGAATGATTCATGTTTCTGTCTTTGCTTTTTTCTCTAGTTTAAAGTAGGCAGAACCCCACTGGAAATAAAAGGCATCAATCAGGATCTGATGTGGATTATTTGGTCGCCGTTAATCAAATCTTATCACACTACATCTACACAGTCCTGATAAAACGGATTAGTGAAGCTGAGTTAAGTGTTAAAATGAAATACTGCTATATAAATAAAACCCAATGGTGTTTTTTTAACCTTATTTAGTCCTGAAATTTGAATCTTTTGGAGGAATATTGAAGATTTGCAGCCAAATCAGGGACTTTAAAGTTAAATTTCTTTACATTCAGCTAGTTTTTCCTGCTCAGCCATCACCCGAAATGTCACGCTAACCTATGTTTTAATTGCCTAAACTTAACCACAAGCACTTTAGTTGCCAGCAATTAACTATTACTGACCTTTACGTGACATTAAAATGGCTCATTTACATCTTGCTGCTGCAGCACGTTTCAGTTTGTGTCCACGTCATGGAAACCTGTCAGAAATTGTTTTCGTGTCATAAAATTATGTGGAGACTGTACAGAAAGACGCTTGTTTGGACAACGGGTTACCAATATCTTAAGAAAGAACGTCGTCACCTCCTGTTTCTTACTCCCTTTCCCTCGTATACAACTCCAACTTGGCACTTCTCTGTTCTGTCGGGTAGAAGAAGCGATAACATTTCACTTCCCGCCACTGATAACCTCCTTGTCAGGCCGCTACCGACGGCTGTAACCCATCTTTTCAAAGCATCCTGACTGAAAATTGCATCATGACACCTGAAGACAGATCTGTTTATTCTACTGAAGAGATGAGCAACAGAAACGAGCCTGATATGTTACGAATAAGCTTGTTTTGTCCGTCAAACATTGTGCTACAGGTATAAAACACACACACACGCTCGAACTCACTCTACCAGGGGCATGTACGCTCATATATACACACACGTAAAAAATAAAACAAAAAAAAAACGGACACACACAGACTCCAATAACAACCACGTTCCCTCTCACTCGTCATCCCGTTGTTGGTCGAGTAATGATGATGTGTCGAGCAGACATCCTCTAAAATAGCCGATTAAGGAGTGAGTCAGCTGAATATGGCTGCGTCTCGACAGGAAGTGTCCCTCGTCCGGGTAGATCTGCCCCAAAAGAACACACGAGAGATGCACGAGTGAAGAGTAAATTCACAAGGTTACCCTAAACTCAGCAGTGAGGAACATGAAGGTTTTTGTCCGAACAAACTATTTGTTCTGAACTCTTTGTTGCTGTCATGGGAAAGTCTCATACTGTAATGTAATTTCCTTAGTGACAAGAAGACGATCATGTGTTTTTGAGTCTATTTAATGGGGTGTGAAATAAGGTTTTATGAGCCCAAGGACAGTAAAATTGATCTGAGATCACAGAGGAAGGTGTAAAGATGAAAAAAAACTAAATTGGGTAATAACAAGAACAGCAATACGACACTTCATACAGTATATTTATTTGAGACTAAACTTTTTCAGACGTTTCAGATTTGTGGCATATAAAATCTCCCAAATGTTCGTCATGTTTTTTTGTTTTTTTTCCAATTTTTTAAAACATTTTGAAAGTCATATTTTTTAGGTAAAGGAGGAGAAAACAATAGCAGGACTTTAAGACCATTTACAGTAAAGTTCACTTTAACAATATTTAAGTTTTTAAAGTTTATGGTTCAGTTCATATGGCAGCAACCGTCTCCCTTTCTCAGAACAATTACAGTCAACGGCCAGTTAACTAATTGTTTTCAGGTGTAGTCTGGATGACATATAGTCAGTCTGTCAGTCATTATAAACTCATGCTGTGCAGCCAAACTTTGTTCAAACCCATAAAACTGTATTTCAAATTCTAAAGGAGATCCCAAAGTCTCCAAAGACACCAGGCTGAATTCTGGGAAAATGATGCACAACACAACTTCAGTTTGATAAAATGGTGCAAGTCTTGGGTGTGAACACAATATAGCTTCAATGAAGAGTTGGAACCGACTAATACAGAACATATATAATACTGACAGTGTGAAACAAGATGAATGTAAGTGGAAATAAAGGTGTAAAGTGTATGTTAAGAGGTTATTTTATAGTATTGTCTTAAAACAGTTTTTTTCAGGTATTATAATTGTGATTTAGGAAGGCGACATTTAATCTGCAACAGTAATGAGACACTGGACCAAAATGGACAATTCAATAAAATTACCAATATAAATATATGTATTGACAGTGTTATTGACTTTCAATACAAGAGATGTTGTATTAAAGCTCCGACAAAAATGCTGTATGGTATTGTATTTACCTGCATAGTATAGTTGGCCCCGATCTTTATCAAGTGTTTGATGAGCTCTGCTGAATGCTGAAAGTGGACGTTTGCTGCGGAGAAAAAAAAAAACAAAACAAAACATGCAAATAAGTGTCGGTGGGTTTGATTCCACTGCTGGATAAAAGCTCCAGCTCTCATCAGGGTCAAGTTTTAATGCTCTGCATGGAGAGGCTCATTTCAAAAGGACACAACCACCAGCGATAAAGACTCATACCTACCTTTAATAACACACATTACAGGTTGCTATGACAATTACATTTTATATTTCTATTTGCAATAAAAACTGGCATATAGAAGAAAAGTGGGTACCGTCAGCAGTCCCGTGAGCCAGAAACAGAGTTCCTCCCTGCAGACCTTTCATGTTGGGCAGGACTTTGGATGTCTGGACACACAGATAAAGACAAATAATTATCTCCGCCAGGCGTAAGCCTGGAGGGGATCATGCGTTTGGTTGTGTGTGTGTGTGTGTTCGTGTGTGTGTTTGTCCACAGCTAATCTCACATACTGCTGGACCCATGAGCTTATTATTTTCTGTGCACGTTTATGACTGTATGTTCAAGGACCTCTTGTGGTTGCAGTGATTCACAATTTTTGAAAAACCTATTTTATAACTTGACTGCTGAGTCCTCACTCTTCTTAACTGGTTGGTAGCGGCCGCAAGTGATCAACAACTGCTTCAGTATATCTTGTTTCCGTTAGAGACAACCAATCATGTCTTGTCGCCACGTTAGATCAATCGGTGCCAAATTCCAGTACCTTGAGAGCGAGTTGTGTTGTGAATTCTTTGCCTGGGACACACAGGATGCGTGAGCAGCTCGTACGCGTCGCTGAACTGCTGCGTCTCGCACGCTTGCAGCGTCCACACAAGCAGCGTGTCTGCTGCGACGCCTCTGCTGCGCTGCTACTGGCAGCCCAATCTTTCTATTGTTTTCCCGTCTGTTTCTGCTGGAAACCGCGCGTCACTCAGAGAAAATAGGCAAGACCACGAATCTCTAGAAGACGCGACGCAGCAGCCACACGTGGCTGTGTGGCTGCTCTAACCTGTTAACATGGGCGCCAAAGACTTTCATCTTTTCAGCAGTCTTCGCCATTTTACAATATGCGTTACAACATAGCAAAAGGCATTTCTGGCAATCGGCTAGGCTAAAAACAAGGCTTATCTAGTCTGTTGAAAGTCACATTCTGGCCTTTGTTTTGGCTCAAAAACTGACATCTATAGAAAAGTTTGGTCTCATCTTGAACTGGAGCATCTGCAGATTAATTCCATACTAGATATGTTATGATCTACTAAAGTTAGGTATGATACGACATGAATGAATCCCCGTTTTTGTTGGCTTTGCCGCCATCTTGACTGTACACACCTGGCGGAGATCTGCACTTTACTGAGTCTTCTCTTCTAGTTTAAAATGTGTACATCATTAACATGGATTTCAAGAGTTGAAGTTGAACTTGTAAGCAAACAGTTAGTTAGCTCAGCAGTTACGGAAAAACGTTATGAGATTTGGAGTCGTGTTTCTGTCCACCTGGTCCTATATTCAGTCCAATATTCTCTCTCTTTAGCTCTGTTTCTGCTCTCTACCAACTCCTAAGAGAAATATCTGACTCTTTAGCTAAATGCCCCACTATGCTTTTCCTCTGAAAACAGCTGTGTGCTGCGGTCGAAAACGACGCCATGAGAGCACTGAGAGTGAACCAAAACAGTGACGTTGCAACAATGAACTGAAACTCACTATAAAGCTCCTTAAAGCAGAGCGGAGCTGCAGAGTCGCTCTAAATTCTCTGTAAATGATCTGAAAATCACTTTAATCTCCTACAATAACAATATATTGTATTTTATAAGTAAAATAAATACAATATTCACTTATTGTAAGAAATGTAGTGGAGAAGAAGTATAAATTAGTATAAAATGGAAGTACAAGTACCTCAAAATTAATTCTTAAGTACATCACTTGAGTAACTGCACTTTTCACCTAAAGGCTGTAAAAAACGATTGTGAATACTATTTCTCGAAGTGATTGTGAAGCTCAAACAACTCTGAGTTGAGCAGAAAACAGGTCTGGAAAAGGTCATCGAGGGATATTTTGAAAGCGGTTTGGCCTTTCCAGTGTGGAGCAGCCTGACTGGAAATGAAAACGCACATGGAAATGGTCACATTTGCAGAGACAAAAACATCACCGAGTTCAAGAGTATCTTGTATTTTCTTCCTCTCGAACAAAAAGCCAGACCGCCCGAGGGAGCGCGGATGGAAGCTGTCCTATTAGAGACAGTCAGTCACCGCACATCAGCGAGCGGACGGCGTGTCATTCCAGCCGTTTCTTCCTCTCTGTCTCTTTCAGTCTCAGAGGACGGGATGAGTGATGATGTCCTGCTGATTATTGTCTGATCAGATTGAGCCACATTTCCCTCCTCATGGACGTCATTTAAAGCAGCCTCCCCTCCTGCTGTGAGAGTAACAAAAATAGCGTTCTGTGGCCCAGTTTAAGGCAACCCACTTATAGCAGGAAAAACACACTTTGACTTCAACCTTCACTTGGAGGACAATTGTGTATTTTTATTTATTTATTTATTTATTTTTTGCAAGCACCTCTGGCATTTTCCTATTTTTCATGTTTGTTTTCTTTCCCTGGTTGTTGCAGAGGACAATATTTGGAGCGTTGCCTTAAATGCTGGTGGCCATGTTTTCTTCTTCATTTTTTAACAGAAGGGAACTGTTTTGTTTGTGAAGTGAAGCAAAGCATTTTCATTTAAATGTGTGTGGCCTGTTTTTGAAAGCTGTGAGACCTCAGTCTTTCTAAAAAAAGAGATTTTGTTCAGTTTTTAAGGAAACGGCTGGTATTTAAACACCTGCTATTGTACAGGGTGTTAGATTTAATATATGAATAAATGTAATATGTACATTTTTAGTGTCAATGCACAGTTATCTGGATTTTTGGCTTCAGTCACTGTCAGTGAATGTATTACTGATTCTACAAATACGTTTTCTTATAATTCTGTTTCCAAAATCTTCCAAACAGCAGAGTCGTGTTCAACTCCTTGCTGTTTTCCAGTGTGGTTTTTTTATATTTTACTGGTTGCAAACGTGTCACAAGATTAGCCTGAGGGGTCACGAGATGATTTACCAAAGAGTAAAGAAGACATGATAAACTCCTGGTACAGTAAATAATGTCATTTTGTTGACTGTTCTCTAATATTTGCTTGTTTCTTGTGGAAAACTGGATGCTTTTACCTCTTTAGGTCTCTAAAAATCATTCAAATTAAAAAACTGAGGAGGAAAAATCACTCACACGACTCACTGACATATGCAACATGTGACTAGAGGATGTCACAGGAAGAAAATTCTTAATGTTAAGGGGTCGTAAGGTAAAAAAGGTTGGAAACTATTGTAACGAAACCCACACATGAACTGTTATTTATAATAGAAGAATGTGTATGAAACATTTTTCTGCACACAGAAGAAGAAGTCTTGAATCTAGTTTTTGCATCTGGTTCTGAGAAAAGATGGTTCAGGACATTAAAATTAATTAACACAAGTCCAGCAGCAGATGAACAATCAGCTCACTTGGTATCTGCTCTCCTCGGTCGAAGGCGAGCCTAAGTATCTCTCCGAGAACGCTGAAGCTGGAGGAGAGAAAAGAGCAGAAAGCAAAGAGGTTATATGTTGTTATAGCGGAGCAAGGAAAGAGTGGAGCTTTACGGAAAGAAAACAGATGTTGGAGAGATCAAAAATGAAATAAAACTGAATATGGAAAGAGATTATAGTTGGCAGTCAGCATTAGAGAAACCTATATGCACAGTGTTTCAAAATAGCTTCTTTTTTTTTTGCATCAAAAAGAGTGAAATCCTTATTCTGTTCTGCTCGTGCTTGAAACACAGGAACCGCAGGATTTAGTGAAACACTTCAGTCTATTAAAATATAATCACAAATACAGCAGCAGCTCCTCAGCTGTACAGTCGCTTTAATACTGTGTAGACGCTTACAGGAATGAAGAAAGGTTTTCATCCTAAAACTCAATAAGCCTGAATTCCCGAAGGCAGAGCGCAGGGATAATTAAAGTCACATTACCAAGACAATACATATAAAAAGGATCATGTAGGATAAAGAGGTTGTGAATAAGGAAACGACGGGAAGCAGCACTGCAGCAGCACAAGTAATAAATATTAAAGAAGAGGAGATATCCGAAGTGGAGCAGGCTGGTTTTAATTTGACTTCTTTGCTCACCATACATGGTCCAGTCGATGACGGGAGCCTGAGCCGCCGCACATGTGATCAGCTTCTCCGTCGACTTCAGCATCATCAGTGTGATGTAGCCGCCGTAGTCCTGTCGGAGGGAGATTCAGCTGCTTTAAACGAGTTTCATCTTCTTTTTTTATACCTCCCTGACATAAATGAACTATAATATTTCTTATGTACTGCAGGTGTGTTTGACAGTTTAATATCTACTCTAAGTTCTGGCACATTTTCCTCCCGTTAAATAATTCACTGAGATGTTTTGTCTCCTCTCAGACCTTCCACACCTTCACCTGAAAGCATGAATTTAATTAAAATAAGTATTCATGTTATAATTGCATATCCTTGACATCTGCAGACAGCACTGAGTGCTTTTACATGCCCTCTTGTATCCCAGTTGTCAGCAAGTTTTTGGAGCATCCTCATCACATGTCCTGGTTTCCAAAACCTGAATATCATCTTCCAGGTTTTGATAAACCCAAATATGCTAAATGGAGGAAAGAAACTGTTGTAAATATAGTCTCTCTCTCTTTGTGTGATACAGTCAAATTCTTATAGATGAGCTAGTACACCATTAGCCCCAGGTTGTACCTCTAATATATTAACATTATATTCAATGCTCAGCATCTGATTTTCTGAATACAACATATAAGAGTTAGAGGAGTTTTTTGAGGATTCTGTAACTGGCTTCAGAAAAGCTGTGCGTGTTGTTTAATGACATTCTGTGTTTTTCAAATATTGCTATTAATGGTCTCACATGAGAGGCACAAACTGGGACCACTATACTGTATATAAAGATGGGAGAGAACGAGGCTTATATATGATCAGAAATAATAAGATACAGTATATTTTATTGTTATTTTGTATGTACTGATTTCTTTCTCTGTTTTCTAAAAACAGATTACAGCGTCTTAGTATTCATGATGTCCGACGCAAAACTGTTCCTGATGTATGAAGAAAGACGGTCTGTTGATGTTTGGTAGGAAGCTAAATTAAGAACATATTGTCTGATGGAAAACAACTACAGTGTGGAGCCTCATGTGAAGCAGAATTTAAGAGAAGAGACTGTTTGCTGTGTGAAGTCCATTTTATGTTTTATTGCTCATTATATGATGATTTAAGGGCCATTGAGGGTAAATTACAGGGTAATTTCTGATCAGATTTTATGGATGAATGATTATAAGAAACTTTTTGTGTGGTTAATTTTAATTGTAGCGTCTGGTACAGAAGACAAAGTTGTTTGCAATGTAATTAAAGAAGTTTTGTTCTTGTCTACGTTTGACAAATGTTTCACCTCTACAATTGTATTTTGGTGTTTTGTAAGTCCACATGTGCAGGACACTTGTATAACTAACTAAACTGTATGAATACATGGAGATGAAAAGTTTATGTTCCATGTAAACATTATATCCTGAATATGAGGATAATATCATTATATAAATAAACAAATGTCTATATTGAAATGCTTTTATGTTTAGAAATCTTACTAAATGAAAATTGTTGGTGTCAAACAGTTTAAATAAGCCTCATTAAGCATTTCAGCCTCATAGCCGTTACAGTCATCCAGTCACACATTACGTATTCATCCAGTCAGCTGAAAAGAAATCAGAGTGAGAGGTCTGATTAATTCACAGGCTCGACGAACGAACCTCTCCGAAGACTCCGACTCGAGTGCGATCGATGAACGGCAGCTTCACCAGGTACCTGCGACACACAGAGGAAACCTTTCACACAAAATACAAGCGGACTTTGTTTTTTACATTTCAAATCATCGGAGGGTAAAAGCGAAAAAGTGTATTTTTAGGTTTGGTTTTACACATTCGATTCTGTTTTCACACGCTCAGCCGAAGCTCTAATCCGAAGCGTTTGAGAATTAATGGGAAGAAGCTTCGGTTCACAGATAACCGGGTGACCAGCAGTACTGAGGGTCAAAGGTCAGAGCTGCGGGGGGAATTACTGACAAAACTCCTGCGATGCCTGAACTGATCATGTGAGAAAAGAGTGCTGGGAAAAGAAATGAGGAAACTTAGAGAAAAGCAGAGAGGTAGACGGGACTTTTTGAACCGAATCATCTTCCTTCATGTGTTCCATCATCATGTTTTATACTCACACGTTCAATAATAGCATCAACTGCTACATGTACGTGACAATAACTAAAATATAAAGCCATAAAAGAGGTTATGAAAGGGAAGACAGAAGAATATTACAGCAGTTTTACTCTTTTTTTGTGCGATTTTTGTAAAGGTGACATGACATAATGTTTAATGTTATGTTGTAAAGGGGATATATCATGCTTTCTGTGATTTTCTATAATTTATATACTGTTATAATGTCAGATGTTTGTGTTAAACATGGTCAAAATTCCAAAACTTGAGGTGAATGTATGTAAAAACGCTCCAGCTGGACATAATGTAAGTAAATAGTGTTGTTGTGGACTATTTTCAGTGGTGGATTAATACACATTTGGTGCTCTACAGTATTTCTGGCTGCGGATGGTGTTTGAGGGATCAATATGTGATTAGTTTAAGTCTCTTTATGTGATTTGTTGACAATGAGGAAAACACATACTTACTTTAAACACCACTTTTACTTTAAATTCCTCCAAAAAAAGAAACGGATACCATTATAACAACGACCTAATCTCTCAATAATGTTCTCAATTTCAACTGAAAACGTCTCTCATGAGGAGATTAGAGAGTGAGATGTGCGTTAGATAAAAGGCTGAAGTGTACTTCGTGTTTGCTTTGGGACAAATTGGATGTCGAACAATAAAAGTATCGATTCAGTTTCAGAAAACAATAAACTGATGGATCTGTAATCGCTCATTTCTGTGATTTTACAAATATAACACTTCCTTCGCTGTCTGTTTGTGCTTTTTCCACAAAAAACAATTCATGAAGCACCTCTGCGATTCTAATTAACTTCACGGGTCGTCAAATGGATAGAAATATGACCCAGACAGAGACGCTGTAGTCCAGACACAGCGACACACAGATGTGTTACATACTCCAGAGCTGCTATCTGGTCCTCTGTGTCCACTGTGCCGAGCCGCTGATGGACCTGCTGCAAAACCCTGTGAAGCGATGGACAAGGATGAAAGGTCATTAAGTCAGGAATTATTAGTTCCTAGTATCAACGTACGCCTTAATATGCACGCCTACCTCTCCCCTCTGAACCCCGACCCCCTGCCGTCCAGCCGCGCCACAATGACCTGCTCCAGTCCCACCAGCACCCAGTCCCAGTCCAACCGGAACTCCTCCGTCACCGCCTGACCGCCTGGAGAGCTGTTGCTGCCGGGACAAAGATAGACAGATACGGAGCTGATGTGATGTTCGCAGTTAAAGCTTTTGGGAAACTGTGGGTGCAGCTTTAAGGCAGATTTTCAGAGTCTGTGTTCTTATTGTGTTACAGGAACACTAATCTCTGTTTAACAGGCAGGTGTGCGTTATTTCCTGATAACCGCACAGCCCTGATAGGTTTCAGGCTGGGGCTTCTCCTGTGCTGTATAACATCTACTCAGAGATATTAAGTTTTCATTTAGACCAGAATTACACTGTTAGAAATCCACTATTTGGCCAAATGTATGTGGACACCCTCACATACAGTATATAACTTCTAATTTAAATTTGTTGTACAGTTTGTTCTCTACTCTTCTGTTTGTAGTTTTCCCCATTTTCATATCTTTATTCCTGCTTGTTCTATTCTTCTGGTTTGTTTATTCTTGTTCTGCTTGTAACACCTAATCTTATTTTATCACCTTCATGTGTGATTTTTCGAACATCTCACTCCAAAATCATGAGTAATAATCTGCTGATGTAACAGCTTCCTCTCTGCTGGTTTCAGACTTTCCACCAGATGTTGGAACCACCAGGCTGCAGAGATTTTGCTCCCATCCAGCCACATGTGCATTAGTGAGGTTCAGTACTGATGTTGTTGGGCGATAAGGTCCGGTTTGACGTCGGTGTTCCAGTTTATCTCAAGAGTTTTGGATGGGGTTGAGGTCGGGATTCAAGTTCTTCCAAACCAAACTGAGAAAACAATTTCTTCACGGGGCTGGCTTTGTGTACTTTCCCCGAAACAGGAAGGGACCAAACGGAAACTGTTGCCACAAAGTTGGAAGTTCACCATTGTATCAAATATCCTTGTATGCTGATTTATCTGGTTTGGAACAAAGAGAGCCAGCGAAAACTATGAAGAACAGTCCCAGACCAAAGGGTATTTTTGATTACTCAGAGAATAAACCGCTCTGATCTGTGCAGTTAAAAATAACTCATGATGCAGAGTAAGCAAACAACCTTGGCCTAATTCAACCACAACAGCCAACAATGACTCTTGAAAGAAGCAAATGAAGTAGAAGAAGAAGCCAATTTAATCTCAGTGTCATTAAATAAGTCTAACTTATGCATCTTATCTTGTCATTAGGCTTCTTGACTATTTAGTTAGTTTTGTCTAGCAAATTACATCCATGCATATTGCCATTATGTACTATACTGCAAAATGTACTGTGTATATTTAAAATGATATGATGCTAATATGCTAATCTTACAATAATGCAAAGGTTTATTAAAGCAGAGAAGATTGTACTCAAAGACAAAGAAGAACAGGCCTGCATTGTGTGTTCATCATGGGAAATTAAAGTTGTAGCTAAGATGTGATTTTTCTTTTACTTGTACTTTTCTGGAACATTTGTTTTTTTTAGAATAAGTTTCACAGCCTGCAGGCGTTGAGGAGTGAAATGTCTCATTTTCAGCTGTCCTGACTGAATTTGGACTTTGAAGTTCAAGGCGTTGCGGTGAATGCAGATGGGGGGAAAAAAAATGTAAATGTAATAAAGTTGAACAGGCTTACACAATGAGGAGAAGGCCGTAGAGGTAGGACTCAGAGAAGTCGGGGGGATAGATGAGCTTCAGAGGCAGCTCTGTGAGTAAAGTGAGAAACATTAGCTGAAGGGAAAGGTGACCGAGAGAGAGAGAGAGGAAGAGAGGGGGGGGGGGGGAGACAGCCAAGAGCACTGAGGACAGAAACAAACACACACACTCCAATATTATCCACCTTCTATGTCTAAACAGCTCAATTATCTTATGTTCTGTGTCATGTGTAAAGAATCAATACACACACACACACAAACAGCTGTTAAGTGCAGATCGTTTGTACCAAAGTTGTCATTAGTGATCATCCGGATGTCCGTCTGAACCGTCCTTTTAGTCTCCATCGCTGACCGTAGAGGGAAGTTGTTCTCCAGGATGAAATACGCTGAGAAACAGGAAATGATTCATCAGAACAGAATAAAAGTGAATACTTCCTTGCACTCAGTCTTTGAGTTGCACCGTGAAGTGTAATTTAACCTTTAAATCACCCCCCCCCGGTATTCTTTCTGCCCCTGTGTGCTTCAGCGTGTATATCCGATGTGAATCAGTATGTTGCGAAAGTTGATAATCCTTCTTATATAATCCCGTTTCCTCTCGGCCAAGCGGCAAAGGTGAAACGTGAGGTCGTGCAGAAATAAAGACAACACGCGACAGTTCACGTACTGATGCGATAAAATATTCAGCGCTTCATCCAGAAGCCACTGAAAAGCAACGGTATGACTTCATTTTTATTTTATAAGGGCTAATCCACACAGTACACACGCTTCCTACACATGTACCATTAAAAAATAACATACTTTTCAATATCTTACATTCCTGCTCTATCACCCTGTAGCTGCACTTTCACATCTTTTTACAATTTTTTGTACATTTTCTGATAAATTTCCTTCTTTTATCGCAGACCAACACTGACCATTAGGTTTTCTATTAAAAAATGCAGTGAATAGCAAACATTTAAAGTGTAATAAGAAACAAAATTAAACATCTTGAAATGTATAAATTACTGGCACAGCTTGACCTCGCATCAAATCCAACAGCTGCTGATGTTTTTTATACGAGTGAGACGGTGAAGCTTGATTGCAAACACACTATTTTTCCATTTCAGAGCAGATATGAGAAAAAGCGTAAAAATCTGCCTGCCCACACAAATACAACATAAACAGAAAATGGTTTCATGCTTAATAGAAAAAAAGAATACTTACAGTCCACATCATCAAAACTCAGGAGGAGAACAGCTGGAACACCAGGACCTACAGTGGAGGAGCATTAAATACTTTGACATTTTTATGAAGGAAACACAAGCTGCTGACAGATTTTCATCGTCGTCTGAAGCCCTTTTGACTTGCAGAGAGTCAGTTTTACACATTAGCCTCAAGTTATGGAAGTTTGATCATGATTAACATAGACATCCATCCGAAAGCATGATCATTTTGCCATTTTCCAAAGGAGGAAGACATTATTAAACAGAAGTGGCAGAAGGTTTTCATAATGTTTCACTGATGTAAACAGAAGAAATCCTCAGGGGAACATGAACGTGTGAACCAAATTTTATGACAATCAGTCCAATAGTTGATGAGATATTTAGCTCAAAACCACAAATCTCTGACTCTTCAGATATTAAACTCTGCTGTTACAATCGTATTTAACCAAAGTGAGCAAATATCTGACAAACATTTCTCAACAGGGAGCTTCTGAAGCTGCTGAAAGCTGTCGTTTTCTCATATTCGATGAATTAGCATGTAGAACCGGAGCTAATGACCCACCGGCGTACACATGGCACAGACACAGTCCCCCCATAACATCCTTTAAGAGAGACTCTCTGTCTCACCTTTGCAGTGCAGGACGGCCTGCTGTGCATCGGGGCTGACGTTGGCGTCGAAGAACGTACACTCCTCCTTCAGTCCGCAGGTGAGGCATCGTCGTGGAAACAGGCCGAGGGAGGACACACTGACGGAAAACACACGGTGAGTTTACTGAGCACAAAGAACCCATAGTGGAAAATTACCTGAGCTGGAGAAATAATGAACAAAAAGTCTTTAAACACATAATATGATTCCATTTCATTGTACAGCAGCTTGTATTTTACCTGTGTAAATGTCTCTGTTGTGCAGAGTCCTCTGTGCTCAGGAAGTATCTGTGTGTGGAGGAAAGCAGAGCAGCTAAAGTAGGACAAGGTCATAGATCCATTATACATCTGCCTTTACTAGTCACTGCACACTGTGGCTGGACAACCATCAACACAGATTTATGTAGTCGTGAACCCTGCAGCACAAAAAGACGCGATATTTTCAAACATAACATGTTAATTTCTTTTTCTCTTTCTACAAAATAGAGCAGATATTTTACCAGGAAAAGACTGAGCTGGTCAACAGTCATTTTTGTGATGGTTGCAGCGGTAGAAGTAGTCATGGTGATGGAAGTTAACACATTGATATTTATCATTGTTTAACTTACAAGCAACAGAGAAATATCACATAATAAGTCTCCGTTTCTTTTACATGTTTTTTATCTTTATTTAACTTACATGATCTGGTTGTTTTCATCATAAGCAACGATTTTCGTCACCTCCCAGTCGCCTGACGTCAAGTGGCGAACCTCATCCTGGTCACTTCGTAACTGAAAACAACAGAAAAACATCCTTGTAGATTTTTAAGATTCCACATGAGATTGTGTAAAAGAAAATGCGAGAGTAGGAATGAGAAGGAGAAGGAGAAAGTCCTCCTCGAGTCACCTTCTTGGTGAACATTGTGATGTGTTGGAAATCTCCCTGACCTCCTTGTTTCACCGGCAGAGTGAGGAAAAACCTGCTCCTGTCCTTGGAGAACAGCGGCTCCTGTCTCTGTGGAGCAAAGTAGAGGCTTCAGAGGTGACATACTTTATGCATGAATGAGTTCTGCTGTATTCTGCCTCAAAAATAAAAGGAACATATAGCGCCGTGGGGATAATATATTGTAGCTGGAGATGCATGGAAACGATGGCAAGGCTTCATGTTTTTATTATAGATTGTTTGTCAGCAGAAGTTCTTCATTCTTCAGGTTTACCTGTCTGGGGAGCCAAGCCTCCGAAGAGTCCTCGTGTCTCTGAATGAAAGGGATGAAAATTGTAACGTGTTTTGAACAAGAGAAGATATAACAAGAAGTTATTCCGACATTAAAAGAAGAGAAAGAAATCTTGAGTAGCTGTGGAGATTTCTGAGAAGTTGAATTGATTTTCTACATTTAGCGGTAAAACTTGAAGTATCTACAGTCAGCTGATCATCCTTTCAAATCCAGACCATCCGCTCTTAAAGAATTAAGTGAAAGGTTTCCAAAAACTTAACTCATTTATCCCAATGCTAACACATTATAAACTGCCTCTTGAGTCCTCACACAGCTGAACACTTTGTTTCTTATCTTTAGTCTTGTGTGTTTTCCTCGTTTTTAACCTGCATCCTTATTGTCTTTCACTGAGTTTATGTTTTCTTGGTTTTGTGGTTTTATGCTGCCTTGCTGCAAAAAAGAATTTCCTCTTGTGGGTTGATAAAGATCTGATCAGATCTGACACCAGATGTTGCAAACTTGCAATTAACTATTGACCTGATGTATGAAGAATAACATGACAGCTGACTGCTGCTCTGGTCTTTCTAGTGTCAGAGTCTCTCTTTTTGTTGCTATACTTCACCGCAGCTCAACAGGGAAAAACACAAAGAGAGAATCTGATGCTAAAAAGATGTGGCAGATATCTACTTGATATGACTGAGTCAGACTGCTGAAGCCTCACAGAAGCTTCACATCAACTTTTAAATGTATTTTTTTGCTGAAAACGAGGACTGTGTCCTTTAATTCCCTGCTGCAGCTGTTGTTGCACATGTCAGAAAAAGGCAGATCCCACTGCAACCTCTGCATTAGCCCTTTCATGCATGAATTATTAAATCACAGAATAATATGTTTTTATTGTCTTTTTTTACTCTTAAAAAAGTGAAAAATCATGCCAATAACTTTTTTTTCAATAAATTGTATTTTGACACGTCTCCACTGTAGTGGACACCAAGAATCAACGGAGTATAATATTTTATTACTAAGAGCAAATGGTATGAAAACACATAGGAACATTAAATAACTACAACAATAGGGAGGATATTTGAAAAACAAGACCGAGGCCCAATAGACAGAATGAACCCTTTGTTGAGTAACGTCCACTGGAGCGGACGGATGTATTTTCAGTCACAGAAAAAAATGTACAAGAAAAATATTATTAAAAACTTGATAAAAGTATTTCAAACATCTTATTTAGTTGAAAAATATATTTTTTTACTTGTTTTTTTCTCTGAGAATAAAAGTATTTAACAGATATTCCTGCATTTCCTCCACCTTACACCATTTTTCAGTTTATGATTCAATATCTCATAATCACAGAGAGTCAAAAATGATATAAAATGATACTTAAATGGTTCAAAATGGCTTCCAAATATCTGTCCACTGTAGTGGACACCATGCATGAAAGGGATAGAGATGTAGAGTCATGCAGTGCAGCTGAAATATGCTGTGATATTTAGTTTTATTTCATTTTATATTGAAAGTGGAATAAGACTCATGAGGCTTATTTTACTTGAGACTGCATGTGAAGACTTGTTTCTATATCAAACCTCTACGGTTGACTTGAAACTACTTTGGGAACTGACCAGAAATCGCTGCGTCACGCCATTTCTTTAATCAATAACACCCACCTGATGGCAGACTCCTACGGTGGCGTCGCACACCGTCAGCAGCGAAGCGTTCTGGGCCCGATTGAGCCACCGCACAGCGAGGTGAGTATTACTGATCCACTTCACCATGGGGACATAGAAATCCCTGCAGAGGAGAAGCAGAGAGAGGAATCAGATTGGGGATTTTGTGCCCTTGTGTGCCAGTATTGTATTTATATGAGTGTGTGTGTGTGTGTGTGTGTGTGTGTGTGTGTGTGTGTGTGTGTGTCACCTGAGCCTGAGCTGTTCAGGAGGCTGCAGTTCCTGAGTGTGAGTTGCTCCAAACAGGTTTACCACAGACAACTTGACTGCAGGGTTTGTCTGGCCGGCCTGATGTTGTGAAACAGAGACAGACGCAGGCGGATTGATGAGAATCTGATCAATTTCCTTTCAAATCAGAAAACATCTTTATGATAAAGTTATTATATGACTGTACAGATTTCTCTGAGTGTTTTGGAAGCAGGTTTTTTCCACTGAATAAGTGATAAAATTTGAACTGCACCAGCTTAAAATAGCATGTAGGTGTTTTAATACGTCTGAAATATATTTGTCTACTTGCAGAAATCTAAAAAGTGCACAGTGAACCAAATTAGTACTTAGTTCTTTCTAGGTCATGTCTAAGCAAATTATTGGGAAATTACTAATTAAAGTGGTACAGACAAATAGCTGACACTAAAGAATATTCAATATCCTGTATGACAAAAACTAAATCTAAAACTAAACTGTTGCAAAGATGTTCTTAAAAGGTAATTTTGCAGCACCGACATGCACAGATCGGTACAGTAAGCACAACGCAACAAACACAAGATGCTTGTTATGCTGCAGAACAGATAAAGCTTCTGTTTTCCTCCTTCAGCGGTGGGAGGATGACGGTTTAGTTTCTCTTTGAAACCGCAGACAAAAAAAAAAAGAGGACCTGACCCGCACATCCATTAGTGAACCTGATAATCAACGAGGCACCATGTGAAACAGAGTCTCCTCTACGTTCTGCTGAGTGAAACGACCTTCACGGTGTTTCAAGAAACAGGTCGTCCGGCGCTGTAACATCACATTCAGTTTCGGCACCTTTTGAACATACAAAACCCTGCAAAAGCGAGATATTTTCTCCTTGATTGAAAATCATTTCCAGCTAAGTGCAAAACTAGCAAATTGGCTGAATAATGTGAAACCTTGAAGTCAGTTTTTGCTTCATTAGTTGTAAGAATATTTGGCAATTAGCTGTTTATTTTGGTTATTACAAATGTTGCACCTCTGACGCCCAATATAAACTGAAATAATGATTATTCTTACCTAATCTTGTTGTCTTTCTTAATATTTTAAAATATTTTAGGAACTCAGTAGCCTGGGTTGAATATGATGCTATTACCTTATTATCTCTATAAATCAGTCTTACCATGGGATACGGGTACTGTAGTCCTCGTGGGTAGGTGCTGCCGGTGAACTGGGGCAGAGCCATGTTAGGTACCAGTGTGTCGTTAATGGTGAGGAAAGCCAGTTTCTCTCCATCAGGTGACCACCAGTGAGCCAAGTGTGAGCACAGAATCTCCTCTGATACAAAAAAAAAAAAAACAACACACCTCGATTTCTGCATGAATACTTTATCTCTTGCTCTCTGTTTTTCGTCTTGTTTTGACTGTGTAACACTCGGAGGTGCTAATGATGAAGGCCAGAAAAGTAAAGCCGTGTAGAGTCGTGATCTCTCTGGTGATGATGTAATATGCTGCACATTATTTCATTTTTATTTCCTTTTTTTTTTATTTTCTAGGCTTCTGCTCTTATTCTTTGTTGTTGCTGATTTATTAGTTTTCTTTACACATGGGCTTGAGAATGGTTAAATTTAATAAAATGTGGTCAAAAAGAGACTTCAAACAGATTAAATCAACAAAAAATAACTTGTTTTCTGTTATTTATAACAGCAAAAGTTGATTTTTGTTTGTTTTTTTTAAATTATGGTGGTTGATTCCTCCATTTTTCATTGCTGGTTGCTCATATCATCAGTGAAATAGGAATTAAAACACACTCTTCTCTTTCATTCACTGTCAAAACATCATCCAAATGGTTACACTCTAAAATAAATGCTGATAGATAAAGAGAAAAGACACAGCTGAGCTCACAGCACATCTACAAACAGAAATGATTCTATAATGTTCCCCATCTGCCCCAGTGTGTGTCTGTGATGTGCAAACTGCACAGACCATCAACACATTACTGAATTTGTTTACACAGCGAGTTAATGGATTGAGGCTTGTTGTTGATTTTTCATCGCCACTCTGCTTAGTTTGTCTCGTCTGCTCGGCTGCATTTTTAATGCAGGAGACAAATCTTTAAAACATTTTAAACAGCTGAACTAAAGATGCGCAGACCTGAGTCTAAATCCTAAAGATACATATTGCAGAACTTCTGTCTGAGCCTTCTGGCTTCTGAGAAGAGCCCAAAAATGTTAAAAAACAAAAAAAAACCTTTCAGAAACTGGAATTTGTAGACTTGTTCAGCAATTATCATCATCAAGAGATTAACAGATGCATCACGAAAACTATTACTTACATAAGCACTTCATTAAATTAGCATTTTAATTAAAAAAAAAACAATAACTGCATCATTTACACACTCATAAACACAAATTATTGTGGCTTGAAAACTACAGACACATTTGCGAGTCATGTCGCGCTCTCGTGTGCTCATGAATGAGTCCAAAGTACGCCATTTATTTTGATTAGTAAAATATGTTAAAATAAGTGAGAGGAAATAATCTCATGTTGCAAATTGCAGCTTGTAAATTGCAGATTTAGTGAAACAGGCCACCGGATAATACTACTGTGGGGATAGGATCATGAGCCCAAACGGCTATATACAGTATTTATGATATTATGATGATTGACAAGCCACTGTAAAAAAAAACCAATACAAATTTACATATTAATTTAACTGTTAAAGTATGTCTGCCAGATAAATTCAGTCCATTTTTAAAAACAAATTGAAAGATATTAAAGGTGCAGTGTCTAGGATTTAGCTTCATCCTTCATCGTTTTTATATACGTTCATCTAATTTTGGAACTTGTTTAACTTAAACATCCAACATCATAACAGTATATAAATGACTGAAAATCACAAAAAACATGTTATGTGCCCTTTAAAAACCCCAAATCCCCAGAAATGACGCTGAGTACAACATTAGTCACAGTCATGGTGCAAACACGTCGTGACCACACTCACCTTCGTACAACCAGTCAGCGAGACCATTGAAGATGACGCCCTCCATCCCAGAGGAGGTGATTCTCAGGGAGTTACTCCTCACATCTGACTGGTAGTAGATGTTATTCTCAAAAATGTAGATCTGACAAGAAAGAAGGGATGTTGAAGGTACTGACTGCACGCTCATGCATGATCCCATATTCTATTTCTTTCGTTAGTTGCGTGGATTCCTGCTGTTTTTTCCCCTCATGTTTTACTTACTTTCTGCTGTCAAACTCAGTGCTGCTTTTGCATGTGTTTTTGATTTGTTTTTCTTTTTGATTTCCTCTCTGATGAGATTTTGCTTTTTTCATAAGCCCCTGGTTTATCTCCCTATGCAGTAAATGTGTGTGTGTGTGTGTGTGTTTGCTCTTTTCCCTCCATCAGTGTTTTAATATTTGCATTTGCAAATACAAACAGGATCAACCAAACACATCCTGCATGTTCACCAATATCCTGAAACCATGTACATTCATTTTTCACCTGGTGAGCATTTCACTTGTTTTCTTGTTTTTTTTTTTTTAGATTTATTTATTTTCCCCTGTTCTCAAAAGTCATTAGTCACACAGAAGCCGTGTTGAGTTTATGCCACGTTCAGGCTGCAGGAACTTTACCTGCAGCGAGTACAGCTCAGCTTTGTCTTACTGTTACTGTATGCACCGGAAAGACACAACACAGACATGCAAGTGACTGCAAAGAAAAACATCCAACACTTCAGCTTCCCTATTAGTCTTTTAGTTTGTTAGATTAGATTGATGTTATATAATAAAGTTGGAGACAATCACAAAAGAGTGATTTGTTTAATTTTTTTTCTTTTAGATTTTGCAGAATTGTAGAAAAAGAACTTTGCAATCCGGACTTTGGCTCATAAAATATAACCTTCAGCTGCCAGCAGCCTTATAGGAAGATGTTGTGTTACAGTGTGCCAGTAACAGCATGTCAATAATATCGGGTCCGGTAGTGCGGATATCTCTAAGGAGCTTATTTTATATTTTTGGCTGAGTATTGCTACTGGAATCTCTCATTAATAAGTAGCTGGATGACTAACCAGAAAGAGAACAAACTTCCAAAGTCAGTTTTATAAAGAAAGCAGAGGCGTCAAAAATAATGTTAATAATTGCATAATCAACCTTATTAAAACTTAATATCTTCTCTTTGTCACAAACTGAACAGGCACATTTGTTGAAGGTGATTAAATATAGAAATGACCCCCCAAAAAAGTAGATAAGGGAAGATATTTAATGTTCTATATGTTTAATGAACAAAAGTATGTTCATTGTGTTTGCTAGAAAGTCGTCAACAGACAAAGAAATGCACAGTATGTCATCTTACAGAGTGATGTCACTGTATGTTTGGGTCAGTTGTTAAACTCCCTGTTAGACTAAACTGTTATAAAACACCAATAACAGACGTATAAAGTAGGTTTTAGAGCTGTTAACTGAGGCTCAGACTCTCCAGGACCTCAAACAGAACATCATGTTTAAAGCAGAAAGATGGTGAGCTGGTAAAAGTTTGATAAGGTTTTATTTTACTAATTTTCTGGGATGATTCCTGAAAAGAACTATGCACAGATGCTGGTATTTGATAGTAAAGACAGAGACATAACGAGACAATGATACGTATAGTAAGTATCCACATTTAAGTGAAATTTTACTCAGAGCTGACATTTAAAGATCCATCTTAACCACCTTAAAGATTCATTTGTAAACCTGATTCTGTATATTTGTTGAATTATATTGCCTTGCCTTTAATTTACAACTACAAAGAAACACATTTGTCATGGTCTTGCATGTTCAACTGACCAGCTGTGCATCGACTAAGACTTGAGGGTTACTCTGGTAGAAAGATTGCACTACCAATTTACGGTATTACAGTGTTGCATACAGTTGCATACAGTGTTGAACACTGTATGTAAATTAGTTCTTCATAAAGAAAACAACTGTTACATATCAGATCTTTTCTAGAAGATTATAAGGAAAAGACCCGTCAAAAGACAACTGTACTTTCTTGACTTAGCAAATAGGTCTGTTGCAGAAGTCCTAACTCATGTTTTAATGTTTAATGTAACTTTAAAATGGTCAGAGTTCAGTCAGACCGACACACAGACAAATACTGAGAAACAGGCAGACACACAGCACAGTGTGGAGAGCCTGTACTGAAAGAACTGAAAGAATCACATCAGAGCAGATCATGGTTGCATCAAATCCCTCGAGAGAGATGAGGGGGCATGAATTCATAAAAACACAGTGAGGAGAGAAGAAAGATGGAGAAGCAATAAAGAGAATGATTCACATAAACACACACACACACATATATATATATATACAGCCTTACCAGCTGTTGTCCTTGTCTTCCCCAGGCTGCATGCTGAAGCACTGCATTGTGAACCTCCGGAGGGTTCAGCTCCCGCACCTCCCTGACACACACACACACACATATATATATATATTGACAACCACCATCTCTTACTGAATGCCACCATGTACATGCATCAGCTGCTGAAATGATATAAGAGAGCATCCAAACATGATAGAAAAGTCGTTGCTTTGTAAAAACATGGATGGAAAACAGTGATAAGACTTTCTTACCTCGTGTAGATGTTGTAAACGATGTAGGACGCCGTGTACGAATATCTGTACATCTGCAACGATCACATAATGCAAACAATGATCCATAACCGATACCCTGAGGCAGGATTAGCCTCTCTAAGTCGAGTAAACATCAAGATAACATAACACTTGAGCTCACTGGAGCAGCTAATAACTAACAGCAGCAAGAAAACAAAGCAAAAATAGAATAAAAACATGGTTTATGTAAAAAAAGATGACTGAAGACTAATTTATTCACTTAATGCTGCACATTGTTTGATCTTTTTATGGTAAAATGTCTCTTCCAAGTATTGTCTGAACACATGCTTCTACTGCACACTGTCAATTATTTGATCTTGATTATCAAACTTTCATAAAGTTGGAGGACTTGCGAGGGACAGAATCGAAAGCAAAGGTTAGAAACTGATGCAGCAAGAAGCTGAGGTATCCTGATTTTTAGTCCTTTGTGTGGCTCAAGCACCCAAAATGCTGGAAATTAAGCTTCCCATAATGCAACCTGATAGTGCCTTTAGATGAGATCCTCCCTGCCTGCAAATTGCCACGTCCTTCAAATGGCCTCGATTTGTAACTCTGGCTATAAAATGGTCTCCAGATGCCGAGATAACCCTGACGACATCATCAGGGTTATTTTCTCAGACTTGACAAAGCTCCAACAGAGCAACAGAAGACTTTATACAGCTGTTTTCACACTGAATGAATAGTGCACCGCATTACTAGTAAGATGAGCTCAATGTGTCAGAAGTGCACTGAGTATCAATACCAGTAACCTTAAAGTGATACCAACAGCGTACTTCATTCAATACCTTTTTTTTCCTACTTCATATGATTCAGTTGTGTAAAATGCCGCCACTCCTCCTCATCCAAATGATTTTTTATAACTAATACATATTAAAAGTGCTCAAATTATTGACATTTTTATTAAATAACTGAACAAAACTGTACACTGAAGTATTATCACCACAGTCTGTATGAGTCGTAGCTGCTGTAGTCGTGAGCCAATCACATGTTGTGTTAAATTGAAGAATGCTTGCAGTGATTGGCTGCAAGCAAAACCACATAAATAGACTTTTTATTCTAGATCTGGGGTCCGTTTCACAAAGCAGGTTTAGTGAAAACTCAGAGTTTGTTAACCCTGAAATGAGGGAAACTCTGAGTTTTCCGTTTCAAAAAGGGAGGTAACTCAAACCAGAGAAAGAGGGATAACTCTAGCCTGTTTCACAGAGAGGGGTAACTTAAGCTCTCGGTCAGTTACCGTAGCAACAGACTCTATGAACCTAACCTGGTCGGGACCAGGTTTTTCTCAATGAACCTCGAGTTTCTCTCAGTCTCCGCCCTCTTTCAGAGCCACACACTCCATTTGATTTCCTCATTCATTCAGTCAGCAGGCGAGTTCTGCCGTCTATCATTTAAAAAAATCATTAAAAAGAAAAAAAAAATCAGTCAGTATATTAGAAGCCCATTAGGCACAGTAACATTTTTCACTAACATGGCATGTCCTTTTGATAACGATTTCGTGGATGAAGGTGCAGCATTACTGCGCAGAGAATTAAATATTCGTTGAGGTTGTCACGCATAGATGTTCTAGCATTTCCAGACAATTATCTTTTTGAGCGGTACCGTTTCACGTCACAGTCCATCATCTACATACACAACCTAATCCGTCCTTACATTTGCAACATTACCAATCGTAATCATGCTCTCACATCCCAGCAGATATTGTGTGTTGCGCTGCGTTTCTTTGCAAACGGAAGTTTTTTGTACAGTGTCGGGGCCAGCCACTGGCCTTCCTAAATTCTGGTTTAGGGCCAGCTCCTCTGCCTCCGTTAGAGGTGGCGGTGCTGGACCACCACCCGTTTTACGGACATCTGCCTTCTTTCTGTTGGCTGAGTAGAAGTCTATGTTAGTTTAAATAGGATTAATTATTTAACAGAACATGATGTAGATGAGAAGACATTTATGTGTGTGAAACCAGCATTATGTTGGGGATAAAACAGCTGCTCAGTCAAACAGCCACTTAATATTTACTTTACAATGTAAAACATGATCAAAATGAGGTTCCCCCATGAGATTATGCCGAGGTCTCACCTGTTTGAACAATGTTTTTATATTTCATCCTAAACTGCTGCCAAGTGCGCTTGGACCTAAATGAAATAAATTAATAGGCGACCAATCAAGCAGTTTTCCTCTGTAATATTATTGTGGTTGCAAAGGACTACATTTAAATTTACGCATTGACCCGAGCAGCGATGTTCTCCCACGCCGTCTCCCTCTCGTATGCAGCTGCAGCGGTGTTGCACTTCTTTTTGAAAACATGTTCAAACTCACCGTATTATCGCATTAAGATTTCTAATTCTAGTGGGGTGAAAAACGCCGCCCTCCTCTTCCCCGTTGCCATGGTGACTCGTTGAATCAGGGCTCCATTGATGCTGGCTTTTTATAGTTGTGGTGCACGCGCTTAACTCCAGGTGAAACTACTCCGAGTTGAATAAACTGACTCAAATCAGCTGTTCTGGAACCGGAAACTCAGAGTTTCTTATCTCAGAGTAGATCAACTCAGAGTTCAGGATTAGACTCAGAGTTTGTTGAACCTGCTTTGTGAAACGGACCCCTGGGAACAAAAAGGATCGAAGGCAGGTATCGTTTGGCTGGAGAACTACTTGGTACCGGCTTATTTTGGTCGCTATCTCAAAAGGTATCGAGTACCAATAGATACACTAAAATGTTGCTGTTGAAGACTGGAAGACAGTCTGGTTGACAGTGGAGCTGCAACGATTAGTCAGCTGACAGAAAATTAATCTGCAACTGTGACCTTTGGCTGTGGGAAACACTGATCAACATTTTTCACCATTTTGACGAAGAAGAACGACAGGATCAGTCACATCGGACCTCAACACAGGAGATCGCCGTTTGTTTCCTATGATCTTTCCCTGAACTTCACCATGTGTGTCTTTTGTGCCTAAATCTAATCAGACCTCAACCACAGTGTTGTCACATCATAAAACATATTTATTTCTCAACAGTGACAGTTTTGGAGTTGATAAATGATGTTTTCTCGCTAAAGGGAGGAAACGCTTCTACGTGTCGTTCCAGAGTTCATGAACCATCAACGTATTTTGTCATTTAATTTGGAGGATTTGTTGGTTTATTGTATATTTATTATGTTTGATATACTTGCTGTATTATTGTCTCTGTCTCTGATTAGTTTTCATTGTAAACCTCTTGTATTGACAATTCTTCTCATTAATAATTGATGATATTTACACTGGCGATCAACTATACAATCACCAAACACTCCCTCTGTTAATATTTCATGTTGTCCATTCTGGCTTAAAGCTGTTTAAAAAACAATATATTTTGCAGACAGACTGTCTTGCAGTATCATATATATTATGTATCATCTTGTTATAGCTCTCCATGAAAGCTATGATGTTAACTGAGTTTAATATTTAAATCCAGTACTCCGTGGCTGCACCATCCCATGTGTTGTTCATTATTTTATACTTCCCCAAAAATTCAGCCTGACATATTTGGTATAAAAACCTTGAGATCTCCACTAGAATTTAAAATAAAGTTTTTTGGCCCAAACTCCCAAAGACTCGATCTCCTCCTTCAACTTGTTTTCCTCACTGCCAGGTGAACTGTACTATATGCGTCCTGCACAGCTGATTTCCCTTCATGCATGGTGGTGCACGAACAGAGAAATTCAATTGAGGAGCGTCTAAAAATCTCAGTCAGCGGTGGTTACTTGTAACCCTCGAGGGGCTTTCATGTTGCCCTGGTAACAAATAAAACTGGAGTGCAATCAATTAAGCCTCATTATGCAGAGAAGAAGAGAAGAAGTGGAGTGAAATAATGTTGAAAATAATCAGCGTTTCTCCACATACAGAGGGTGTACGGGAGCTTTGAATCCATTGAGAGGCCCTTAAACCATGATACGGTTTTGACCTGACAATCATGAAATACACTGTCGAACACACAGACGCCCGTCCTCCAGCTGCTTTTCTAAACCTGATCCTTTTCTTTTTTTTTTTCAAACAAATCTAAAAATCGATGGAAAAAACCTTGACTGTGAGGAGAGAAGAGAGAAGAAAGCCTCATGGTGGATGATTCACACACAGGAATCCCTCTGTGTGTGTGTGTGTGTGTGTGTGTGTGTGTGTGTGTGACGATAAAGTGACGATGCACAAAAAGCACACAAAGACAAACAAAACACAATAAATTAAACCACACCTGTTCAGTGCAGGTGGTGCAATTTCTTTTCAGACAGAAACTGCGTGTGTGTGGGTGTGTGTGTGTGTGTTTGTATGCAGCCCAGTGTAGTCCAAGTAGCCGTGCTTCACAAACAGTTGGTGCATGTTCCAATAAGCAGGCGTCGGTCCAGCCTACGACTCCAAATTATCCAAATTATCCAACAGCATCGGAGTTAATCGTTTCAATTCAAGTCAATTCCAATGTTGTTGCTTTTAACAAACACAAAAGTGCTCTTCAGAGAACAAAAGAGCATAAAGATAAATAAAAACAAGCACAAATCACAAACCTGAAGATGCAGGGCCAGAGCTTGTGTGTGTGTGGGTGTGTTTGTGCATGCAGATGAGTGAGTGACAGCACTCTCGGGTATTGCACAGGAGTACAATGTAAATGACAGCCTGCCAGGAAATAAACAAAAGCGAAAAGAGTGGCTGCTAATGTTGAGGATGATCCACAACTCTAATCACAGCTTGTGTGGTCGTGAGGGGGACGCAAATAAAAAAAAAAACAGCTTTTGTTTTCTCTATGTGATGCCGTTCAGGTGATTTTTTTTTTGATTTATTGCTTTGTGCTAACGACGCATTTTAATTTAAAACTCACCTGCTTGACATCGTAGGCGAAGAGGGCGTACTTCAGATCTGCAGAGAGCGAGTACTTCGCAACCTTGAAAGCCACCTAATAAGCAAAGAAGAAAAAAATTTAATTAAACCATGCAAATAACATCTTTAGACTTTTCTCTATTCCACAGTGACACCTGAAGTAGATACACAGTACTCGTCAAAAGTTTGAGCACAGCAATGAGGCAGACTGTCCAAACTTTTGACTGATGCTGTAGACACAGTTACACATGCAAGAAAACTAAAAAAAACTGATATAAAGTAAGTGGACAGCTGCACTTATTTCTGAGTAACTGAAATATAACTCAATAAATAAGAAAATGAATAAAGAAAATGGAAAGTAGATAAAGCACAGAAATAAACAAATATGCAAACATATTAAAAAGCTACTTAGAAATATGCATGTAAATCTTAGTTTAGCATGTTAGCAATCGATTATTTGCTAATTAGTGCTCAGCACAAAGTACAGCTGTGGCTAATGTTATTAGCTTTGCAGGCACTTGATCATGAACCAAAATACAAAACACATTGAAATTTTGACCTGATGAAAAGTTAAAGGACGGCTTCACAATCATTTCAAATGTGTCTTAAAACAACAGTCAGGTGTCCATATGAGCAGTGAAAGAGGTTTTCCTTGTTATAATCGTTCCTCCTGTTCATACGGGCTATTAAAAGATCCTTCAAATGTGCTTTTGATGTAAGTGATGGAGGCCAAAATCCACAGTGTGTCCACACAGTCATTTAAAAGTTGATGTGAAGCTTATATGAGGCGTCAACAGTCTGAGTTAGTCATATCAAGTGGAATGTCTGTAATAATTTCATGGCACTCCTTCCAAAAGTTTTTGAGATATCCCCGGAGCTGCTAGATGCTGCTAGCATGGCTAAGATTAGCAAGATTAGTTAGCAGCAGAAAAGTTTTACATGAAGCTAAACATGAAAAGAAACTAAACAAAAAAAGAAGAAAAACTAGCAAAAAAAAGGGAAGCTTTAAGTGATTTCATATCTGAAAGGTTGATTGTTCCTTTTGTATCAGCTAACATTGTTCATATTTCTAGCCTTCATCTCATGACAACACCAAAAACAAGCAGCAGGCAAAAACTAATCTGGCAACTAAAGGCCATAAAACCTTGAGGGAGCGACAACAAGTTTTGACATTTCCGGGAGGACGTGGTGGACAGGTGTTTCATAGACGACATTTCAAAAATGTCCAGATTCACTGAATGATTTGTCAGGCCTAAAATCGATTTGGTTCTTGATATTCTAATATCTCTTTTGGTGCCTGAAACTGTCTTTTATTGTTTTCCTGTATTCACATATTCAGCTTTTTTCTAGTAGCGGAGCTCACTTACAAAAACAAAAGACTCAATTCATCCCTTACGATCCATTTTCAAACTAATTTGCTTAATACCTGGCACTTTAATCTGCTTTTGTTTTTAAAAGTGAGCTCCTCCAGTCTCTTTCTGAGCACATGAATGCGCATGAGGGAAAACTAATCAATCAGAGCACTGAAGTGGATTTTCGAGCAGCATTTAGTAGATGTCTTTATCCAGACAGATGGATGCTGCAGCTGCAATTTCGGGGCGTCGAACTTGCGACTAACTACGAGGACGACTCTGCTTTTTAAATTTGCATGCATAGTTTGACAAGTGGACTCAAATTCTCATCAAATTCCCTTGTGCAACCATTTAAATTACAAGATATATAAGAACAGAACAGCATGGAATGATTCTGCAAAATTCCTGTTAAATAACAAGAGGAAAGCAGGAAAAAAAAATACAAACATTGTAAAAACCCTTCAAAGAAACATGTTTGTCAAAAAAAGGGTGCTTTACAGGAAACAGAGAAGATGTAAATTTACAGTTGAATAGCAGGTTACAACAGGATTATAATGACGCAATTAGAAAACAGCTAAATTTGGCTTGCTTTTGATTTAAAAAAAAAAAAAAAAAAAAAGCATTTCTAAGAGGATTACTCTGAAACAGCATTAAAGGGATAATCACATCATACATACTAACATAATTTCACATTCCTGGAAGAATTTCGAGGCAATAACTGCATGATGGTAAATGTTTATCTGTCTTATGGGTGTTTTTGAGTGATAACGTGATCCCAAAGCGAATGTGATCAGTGATTTGATTGCATTCAGCGTCAACGGGTAAACACTCATCTAAAACCATATTTCAAATTGAATCGCTCTCTTACTGGTGAGAGCGGAGAGGTGAGTTAAGGTGAGGGGATTCAGTGACCTTAAAGCCCGAGCTCAACTACATTGCAGACAGCTGGGTACACAACCCCCCTTAGCAAGACATAATCATATTCTGATTCTGCAGGTAAAGCAGTGATGAGTCGCTGTTGGGAGCCCTGACATGTTTCCTGCAGCCTGTGGGGATCCAATCACACCAGCAAGACAAGAACAGAGCAGTTCATCTCTTTTTATAAAGAGTAGTGTTGGATAGTGAGACCTGGCCCGGCAGCAAGGTTAGGAAGCCCATGTGTGCTACAACTTACAACTCTATTTTCTTTCATTAAAAAGTGTCATTGAATATCAGTATTATTTTAACATGACAAATGTGAGAATCCAGTCTTTTAAAGGGGAAGTAACATGCACATTTCCAGGTCTATAGATATTTTCTTGGGCTCTACTAGAATATCTTTGCATGATTTACAGTTAAAAACTCCTTATTTATCTTATACTGGCTCTTTATGCAGCCCCTCGGTTCATCCTCTGTCTGAAACAGGCAGTTTCAGCTCCTGTCTCTTTAAGGCCTGCCTCCCGATGAGCCCACTCTGCTCTGATTGGTTAGCGCCGACTCCGGAGGCTACATAAACACGTCAGATTTTGCTTCATTTTCTTGCTCTATACTTGAAATGGAAACTTCTCAGATACATCCGTACATGTTTGAGCCTGAATCAGATTTTAAATATGCGAGTTGACAATGCAAACAACCTTAGCAACAAAGGCTACGGAACAGACATCCATTTGTGAACATGTGCGAACAATCTGACATCATCATAAGGAGGAAGTAGAGGTAACTTCGCAAACGAAGCATTCAGAGCAGGCTGAAGCCCTGGATTTTGACTTACAGGGAGCATTTCTTACATACGTTCACCTCAAGTTTTACAACTTTGAGCATGTTTAACCTCTGACATCATTACAGAAAATCACAATAACCATACATGTCCTTTGGTTTTTGCAAACAACCCTACTACAAGAGATTCCTACTATCAATCAGTGCACAGGAGCCGTATGAGCTTATGTGGTAGGTTTAGTACATGTTTTATGTATTTTATTATTCTTTATGTAAGGTAGTGTATGTTCAAGTGCATTCTATGTAATGCATGGTCACAAGACAAAATTGAATTTAAAGTTGAAGTGGCAGTAACCAAACTTTTCATTTTCTGCTGCACAGTAATATATATTAGATTTGGGGAAAAAGGAAAAACTATGTTCTTATAATAAAAAGAGGAAGCAGATGAGACAACTAAGCCATCAGAGTTTAAATACAAAACTGTGTGTCACTTCAAGTGGACATTTATTTCATTTTAGCATGTTTGTGCTAATAAGGGGATGCAATTTGCTTCAGCTAAAATTGTTGCAAAATTGCTTAAAGTCACTCATTTCCTACAACATCCATTGTAATAAAATAAACATACTGTAGATGAACATGTTATTAGGATAATAGAATAATTAGAAATAATGACAGTCAATAACAGAAATGCCAGTTTAATGAAGCATTAAACACAAAAGCCTAAAAACAGGAAAGAGCACTTACAAATGTACTGTTGCTCAGAATTAACTCCGTCTCGTTCAAGGCAAAGTTAAACTTGATGACATGACCGTCGCGGTTCCTGTACACCACCTCAGCATCTGCGAGGGAAAACAGAAAAAGAAAAACAAAAACATTAACGGCAGATGATAAACACTGAATAAAGCTCACTGTGCTGCACATACAGAACAACTGAGCTGACATGTGAGGCATTAACAAGTGACTTAGTGAAAACAAAAGTCAACATACTGGGTGTGTAAATGAAAAGTGTTTTACAAACATAAGATGCAGAATGAGAGTACAATTAAGCTGCAACAGGTGGAATTAATCTGGCTCGTTAGGCCGTGCTTCTGAAAACTCAACTAACAAACACAAAAAGGCACAAATGGAAACTAATATACCAATATATTACATTTAGTTGTTGTTTTTTCATACTTTAGACTAGGTTAATGGAAGCAGGAACATGTTAAACCAACCAGCTGGGAATTTCTAGCTTCCAATAGATCTTTTGACGCAAGACATTTTGACTTATTAATTACACCTTTGCTTTTCCTGCTATTACATTTTAAAAAGACTGCTGTAATAAAGGTTCAATAAAATGTATTGGAGTATTATTCTGTCCCCTGCGTGCGTGGCTCTACACGAAGTGACAGATAGCTAAACAGGTGTACTAGGCACTGAAAGGTTTAAATGATGACTCAGATGTGGAAGTAAAGTTGAGGTCTGTTTACTTGTATATCTTCATCAACATGCTTGCTTACAATGCTTTTCCAGAAACTCTGTGAAACTGAAAATAAATACACAAGAAAATGTTCTTAATGTAAGTAAAACAGTGTAGAAATATAAATACTTGCTTAGTACTACACAATTAAACCAATGTTTGCACTATATGTGGGGATTTAGGTAATTATCTATAAATCTCCCCAAATATTAAATAAAACAACAAAATATGCATCAATCCTTATCTATAAAGATAAAACATGTAATATAAACTTACAAACAAAGCTTCTCCAAGGTTCAACACAGGTGGATGCAAAGGATTAAACAGAGAGACTTCTGGAGCACCTTGCTGTGCAAAATTTCAATCAAAATGGCCGGTCTCAGACTACGACCTTACCCATGTGATCACAAATAACCAATAGAGAACAAGTACAACAAGCTGACAATAATCTCCAAAGCAACCACTAGGAGATGCTAAAATGCGCTTTAACTACATGTAACAAAATACTCCCCGCCTGGTATTGAACACAATACCACTATCAATTTTTTTTTTGGAAAAGTCCCACAGACTGAAGAAAATAAGGCAAGGAGCTGTCCATGGGAAAGGCTTAGAGAGACATAAGCACCACTACTTCAGTCACTGGCCTGAGTAAGGTCTTAACAGTTCCCCCTTTGGTGACCTTGAGCTCAAGCTTCCTGACTTTCCCATCGCTGCCAGGGTGAGCCTTGGTGACAAGAGCCATGGGCCACTGATTTCTTTTCACCTGAGCATCTCTTAGCAGCACCAAGTCTCCTTCCTTGACATTGGGCTGACTATCTTGCCACTTGCTTCGGCTTTGAAGAGTAGAGAGATATTCTCTCCTCCATCTCTCCCAAAAGGCATTTGCCAAGTGCTGAACTCGTTTCCACTGCTGGCGATACATATCTGCATTCTCAAAGGATCCCGGAGGGGGAAGAGGGGTGCAGACCTTCTGTGTCAGGATCATCGCTGGAGTCAGAAGAAAGGGTGAGTCTGCATCAGTCGAGATGGGTGTGAGAGGTCTTGCATTTATTATTGCGGTAACCTCGGCCATAAGGGTTGAAAGTACTTCATGAGTGAGGTGCGAGGGGCTGATCTGAGAAAGCATAGAGTCAAGGATCCGTCTCGAAACCCCGATCATTCTTTCCCACACTCCCCCCATGTGGGAAGAGTGGGGTGGGTTAAACAGCCATGTACATCCTTCCTCACTGAGATACTTTGAGACGTTAGTTTCATCTTGAAGGAGGATTTGCAGCTCTTTGCAGGCTCCCTTAAAGTTTGTGCCGCAGTCAGAACGGATCATTTTCGCAGGACCACGCACAGCAAAGAAGCGCCGTAGAGCATTGATAAAGCTCGATGTGTCCATTGACTCTAAGAGCTCAATATGCACAGCACGTACACTTAGGCATGTGAAGAGTACTGCCCACCTTTTACTGTTTGCTGCACCTCCTCGGGTACGACGAGTGGAGATGTTCCAGGGGCCGAACACATCCAGACCTACGTTTGTAAAAGGGGGTTCAGTGCTGAGACGATCAGGTGGAAGATCTGCCATCTTCTGTTCTGCTGTCCTACCACGAAGTCTGTTACATGTAACACACTTAAGCAGAATGCTGGAAATGCATTTCTTTGCCCCCACGATCCAGATGCCATCTGTACGGATAGCTCCCTCAGTGAAGAGTCTCCCTTGATGTTTAACTCTCTCGTGATAGTGATTTATGAGTAGAGTAGCAATATGACTGCGGCCAGGAATGATGAGAGGATGTTTCTCTTCCATCTCAAATGGAGCATGTTGGAGTCGACCACCTATTCTCAGAAGTTGATTGCCATCAAGGATAGGGTTGAGCTTCTTCAGGGGACTGTTCTTAGGAATGACATTTCCTTTCTCCAGACAGGACACTTCAGCTTGGTATGCTTCCTTTTGTACACATCCAATGACGATAGCCTTTGCTTGTGACAGTGTATCAGTTGTGTGAGACTTCGAACAGTGATGCCAACCACAGCAATCTTGTTTGTCGCTACCCTTTTCAGACCTAAAGGACTGAGCGATGTGGATGAGGGAAGCCATAGCTCTGACAAGGGGTTGCCACGTGGAAAACCTGTCAAAGCGATGTGAACCAATGCCTCTGAGGGAGTCTGTGGCTGTAGTGGTGTGGCAGCGAACCTCCATGTCAGACTCTGGATCAATGAGGTCATAGAATGTTTCTTCAGTTGTGTCTGTCTCCACAGACTGTGACAGGAAATCTGGACCAGTAAGCCAGTTGGTGTCCAAGAGTCGAGCTACAGGCACTGACCTGGTGGCAACATCTGCGGGGTTCTGACTGGTGTGGACATAACACCACTGTTCAGGATGCGTGAATTTCCTTATTCGTTCCACCCTGTTGCTGACATACACATAAAACCTCCTAGTTTCATTATAGATGTACCCCAGCACCACCTTGCTGTCAGTATAGAACTTCAGACTGTTGGGGTTGATGTCCAGCTCACTCACAACAAGCTCAGCAATCTCCACTGCCAGGACAGCAGCACCCAACTCAAGCCTGGGAACAGTATGGACTGAAATGGGGGCTAACTTGGCTTTCCCCATGATGAAGCCAACGTGGCATTTTCCTTCAACATCCATCACCTTTAGATATGCCACGGCTGCAATAGCCTTTATGGAAGCATCTGAAAAGATGTGAATTTCTGTGTGCCGAGCAGTGGAGAGGGAGGCTGTGGTGTAGGCTCGGGGGGTTTCAAACTGTTCTAGCTCTCGCAGTGAATCTCTCCAAGCAATCCATTCTGCCTCCTTATCCGTTGGGAGGGGAGCATCCCAATCACTGGTGTCACTGGTGAGCTGTCGTAATAAGATCTTCCCTTGGACGGTAATAGGAGCCACAAGACCAAGTGGGTCGAATAGGCTGTTAATGGTTGCAAGCACTCCTCTTCGAGTGAACGGTTTCTCACTATTGGCGACACGGAATGTGAAAGTGTCATTCACAAGGTTCCAGCTTAATCCAAGACTGCGCTGTAGAGGAGGTAAGTCGATGTCTAGGTCGAGGTCTTTCAAGTCCTTTGCATGGTCTGTTGATGGGAATGCCTGCATGACGACTGGGCAGTTGGATGCTACTTTATGGAGTCTTAAGTTAGAGATGGCAAGCATACCTTGGGCGGCTTTCAGTAGAGTGATGGCTGCAGTTGCAGATGGCAGTGACTTGAGTCCATCATCGACGTAGAAATCCCTGTGTATGAACTGCTTCGCATCTCCACCAAACTCATCCTCTCCATGTAGAGCTGCTTGCCGTAGCCCATAGGTAGCCACTGCTGGAGAGGGGCGATTGCCAAATACATGGACTTTCATCCTATATTCCACAACTTCCTTGGTGATGTCATTGTCTTTGAACCACAGGAATCTGAGGAAGTTCCTGTGGTCCTCCCTAACAACGAAGCTGTGGAACATTTGTTCAATATCCGCTGTGATAGCCACCTGCTCACGCCTGAACCGCATTAGTACACCCAACAAGCTGTTGTTCAAGTCTGGTCCTGTCAGCAGCACATCGTTCAGTGAGAAGCCGAGGTGTGAAGCGCTGGAGTCAAAAACGACTCGGATTTGACCAGGTTTGCGTGGGTGGTACACGCCAAAGCTGGGAAGGTACCAGCATTCTTCTCCATCCTGTAGCGGTGGAGCCAATTCAGCATGATCCTGGTCAAAGATTTTCTGCATGAAGGCCAGAAAATGGCTCTTCATCTCAGGCTTCCTTTCAAGTGTACGGCAGAGGCTGGTGAAGCGGGTCAGAGCTTGTTCTCTGTTGTTGGGGAGGCGTGGCCTTGGTATGCGAAAAGGAAGGGGGGCCACCCAACTGTTAGCATCATCTATGAACATCTCCTTGTCCATCAGCTGAATGAACTGTCTGTCCTCAATGGACAGGGCGACCTTGTTGTCCTCCTCTGTTTTTTCGAAGATCCTGCTTCCCAGTGAACAATCACCGGTATTCTGAACCAAGCTGTCAGATAAATAAGAATGCTGCAGGCTTTGAGAGCTGAAAGGCTTTGTAGCTGTCCTTACTATAAGCTTCTCTTTCAAAACGAGGTGGTTGGGACATGGGCTGAAGTAAGAGTGGCGGCCATTCTCCAAAACATTTGTCCGGTATGTGCTGACTCCTTTAGGCTTGTGAGCTGCACCCAGGCAGACTTCTCCAACTATAACCCAGCCAAGGTCAAGTCTTTGAGCATAAGGGGCATTGTTTGGCCCATTATGCTGGTCTCTCACTTTGTGAACTCTTAAGACATCTCGGCCAAGGAGAAGGAGAATCTGTGCTTCAGGGTCAAGTTCAGGAATGAGGTGAGCAATAGGCTTTAGGTGAGAGTGGTGTTTGGCAGCCTCAGGAGTAGGTATTTCCGATCTATCATCCGGCATATGGTTGCACTCTATGAGTGTGGGAAGAAGCACGCTAAGATGTCCATCTAAGGGCTGAGCAATGAAGCCGGCTCCTCTTCTTCCTGACATCTCTGTGACTCCAGCACATGTGCGCAGAGTGTAGGGAGAATCTGCACCCTCGAGGTGGAACAGGTCAAAAAACTCTGACCGAGCGAGAGACCTATTACTCTGGTCATCGAGTACAGCATAGACTCTCATTGATCTATCTGGTTGTCCTTTAGGATGAACCTTTATGAGGCAGATTTTAGAGCAGGAGCGGGAGCTGTTGGCTTCACCACACACTTCTGTGCACTTGGAGATTATGTCAGGAGAAGCCTCCTCCTTTTCCTCCCCGCCGTGCTCTAGGTCAGGATCTTTGGCGGTCCATGGAGCTGGTCCTGGATGAAGAACTGTGACATGTCTATTACTGTCACATTCTTTGCACTGAATAGTGATTTTGCAGTCTCTAGCCATATGATCAGTTGAGGAGCAGCATCTAAAACAAATCCCACTCTCCTTGAGAAATGCCTTGCGTTCCTCCAATGTCTTTGCCCGGAAGCCTCTGCATCGCTTGAGGGGATGGGGCTTTTTGTGAATTGGGCACTGCCTTTCGACGTCCAATTTACTGCTGGCAGTCTCTATTGACTTGGTGGCAGGTATTGGTGTGATATCTGTTTTGTGAGATGTGATTTGTCCTTTAGAGTGTGTATACCTTTTCGCTGGGTTGTCTGCCTTTACTACTGCCATGCCAGATGAGCTGAGGGTGAAACTTGGATCATTACGAGTATAAGCCTCTCTGCAGACAAAATCGGTGAAGAATGAAAACGGTGGAAACTGGACTTGGTTTTGCAGCTTGTACAAACTGCCTTGTGTCATCCATCTCTCTTGAAGCCTGTATGGCAGTTTCTCCACTATTGGGTTAACACCCCGAGATGTATCCAAGTAGGTGAGCCCAGGCAAATAACCCTCTCGTTTTGCAGACTCCAACTCCCTTAACAGATCACCAAGCTCTCTCAATTTGAGGGGATCTTTGTTGCTAATCTTGGGGAATCTTTCAAGTTTATCCAAAAGAGCCTTCTCGATTGTTTCAGGTGATCCATAACACTCCTCGAGACGCATCCATGCCATCCTGAGCCCAGCAGCAAGGTCGCTAACATGAACAGCTCTGATTCTCCTAACCTGCTCTGATGACTGAGGGCCTAACCACCTAATTAGAAGGTCAAGCTCTTCATTGTAGGTGAGTTTCAGTCCTTGTATGACATTCATGAAGGTAGATTTCCAACTCCAATAATTTTCCGGATGGTCGTCAAACTTGATCATCCCAGAGGTCACAAGCTCACGACGAGCCATATAAGTAGCAAAGTCACTTATGCCTGCGTGGTCAGGGGCAGATGACTGTGTTGCGTGCATCCTAACAGGGGGTGTGTGGGGCTGAGGTCCCTTCATGGATGAGAAACTGTGTGGATGGATTCCAGGATAATATTCAGCAGCTGGCTGAGTCATACTATGCACTCTGGAGTAGCTAGCATTGTGCTTAACATAAGCTGGAGTAGTATTTTGTCTAATCTCAGCTGTGTGAGTGGGATATTGTTCGCTGTCTTGGTGTGGCAGAACGTGAAGGACATCATGTGGCCGACTGGATACAGTGTGAGACTCAAGATGGGGTAATGACAGCTGACTAGAGTGCATTTTAGAATGACGTTCAACATAATCACTCGTTCTTTTCTCTCTGGAGTCATGGGGAATTGCTGCAATGTCCATTGCCCTAGAGTCTGCTTTAGATTCCAGCTCTGCTGCAGCTGATTCCAGAACCTCTGCCTCAGCTAAGGCAGCTGCAACCTCTTTCTCTTGCTTCAATGTGGTCAGAGCAGCTTCCATGCGTGCCTCCTCTACTCTCAACTGGGCTTTTTCAACCATGAGCTCGGTTTCTCTTTTAACAAAGGTGGAGCGAGCACGCACTGCCTCAGCTCTGGCACGTGCTTTAGCTGCTGCTAGGCTTGCTGAAGATTTGCTAGAGCTGTTAGAAGACTTAGCAACAGATCTGGTCACATATGACTTTACAGATGCATTTTGTGATTGAGCTTCCTGTTGATCTTCTGTGTTTGCCTCGTTGTCCATCTTGTGTATGCCGTAGACCTTTTATTTGGTATGAAGGTGGCAATTAAGATGAAGCAGGGCAGTTAATGAAGAGAAGCTATCTTTGTTTGCATGAATCGCTGTGTTGACCCCGCCGTGATGCTGTTTTTTCACTATTCTGTCCCCTGCGTGCGTGGCTCTACACGAAGTGACAGATAGCTAAACAGGTGTACTAGGCACTGAAAGGTTTAAATGATGACTCAGATGTGGAAGTAAAGTTGAGGTCTGTTTACTTGTATATCTTCATCAACATGCTTGCTTACAATGCTTTTCCAGAAACTCTGTGAAACTGAAAATAAATACACAAGAAAATGTTCTTAATGTAAGTAAAACAGTGTAGAAATATAAATACTTGCTTAGTACTACACAATTAAACCAATGTTTGCACTATATGTGGGGATTTAGGTAATTATCTATAAATCTCCCCAAATATTAAATAAAACAACAAAATATGCATCAATCCTTATCTATAAAGATAAAACATGTAATATAAACTTACAAACAAAGCTTCTCCAAGGTTCAACACAGGTGGATGCAAAGGATTAAACAGAGAGACTTCTGGAGCACCTTGCTGTGCAAAATTTCAATCAAAATGGCCGGTCTCAGACTACGACCTTACCCATGTGATCACAAATAACCAATAGAGAACAAGTACAACAAGCTGACAATAATCTCCAAAGCAACCACTAGGAGATGCTAAAATGCGCTTTAACTACATGTAACAAAATAAGTATATAGCAGACTCTAATGACTGATCAAATGTTGTGCTCATGTTATATGGAAGTTAATGTTTTTTCTGCCAGTTTCTGACTAAAGTAATTTTTCTATTTTGGCTCTTTTTACATAGGTACTTATATAACTTTTTTATACTTTAATACTTTTTTAAACATGCTATATGCATTTATTATTATGATACATCTTTTTCTTTATTATTTTTTATGTCCTTGGCTATTGAGAGTTGCTACACATTGACATCAGTGTATTCCTGAACATCATTCCTGCCTGCGAACCTAATTTCCTTCGGGACAATAATAAAGTTGAAGTTGAAAATAAAGGAAGTTTTAATATTAGTGGTGTTGCACTGAAAAGTATATTATTCTGCTCTGCCGGAGTATAAACTGCTCCACAAAACAGCCATTGTTTACAGACAGTTATGAGACAGGTAGTCTCTGAACAACAAATGTGTCAGCTTCTTGTCTGGTTATTGATCTGCAGTTAGCAAACAAATCAGGTCTAATCAGGCAGAATAAGTGAAAACACCTGTGTGATGGAGACTGTGTAGGGCCTCACTCTTCTGGGGGACACGCTCCCTGCACTGTCCCCCTGAAGCTACTTTACATTACACCAGTCTTAACTGGCAAACAGACGGGATGATTGCTCCCTAGAGGAGGGACTTCCTCCTGCTACAATAGCCTGACGTAATGTCTTAAAACTCTTCATGCTCCCTTAAGTGGCTAACGGACTAGCAACATAGTTCATAGAGCAAGATAACCGCTCGGTCACTGAATGCTACCTGGCGCTGCATCTGTTTAGTAGTTGGGCTGTCACCAAACAGTAGCTGCTACAGCCAGCCACCATACTAGCTGCTCAACGCTTCTCGTATCAAACGGAGCCAACTCAATGACGGAGCCTGAAACCTTCCCTCACCCTGGACAAGGTCAAGCCACCAGCCAAGACATGTGCATGTAGCAAGAAAACTGCTGGGGCAGACTTTCTGCATGTACTGTGTGTCTAAGGCTGCAATACACCCAGGTCTCTCTGCACGTCTCTCCATCAAGACTCATTGAAGCAGGCTAGCGCACCAAGCTAGCCTGCCGGTTGCGGATCCTATGAAGGAGTAGCCAACCCCCCACCACAGGAGTTAGCGGAAAGCCCCCAGGGACACACCATCCCTATGGGAGCCAGCTGGAGTGAACAGCTTGACGTTGTTGCACCACTAATCGACCCCAACAAGCTCGAGGCCTGCCTGATTGCGGAGCACAGGGACATTGCAGGGGACAACTCTCACTCCATTAGCCTCTGAAGAAGATGAGGTGGATGGTGATGAGCCCTTCATCCTCCCACCAGCTGCAAAGCCAGTGGCCGTGGGGACCACCAAGTCTCGCTATGAGGGAAAAAGGCTACCTAAAGTCAAATCCACTACCAGACAGCTTCTGCTTGTTTTTCCTGAGTGCCTGGAGGAGGCGACCCGGTTATGAAGCAATCCCCTCTCCGCCAAGAACCTCACCCAGGCAGGGTTGACGCTGGATGGGGTCGACATGGAAGAAAAAGGTTTCTCCCACCGCCTCTGGTCAAACCTCTGCGAACCTCTCTGATTGTTTCCCATCGTCACTGACTGAAAAAGGCTACAAGGCGGTGATCATGTCGGTGAAGGTGCTGAACATGTTGTCACTGCTGCCGGTCTACCAGGCTGAATAAGAGCACAATATGTCAACCTCACCCACCCACCAGGCAGGTGCCCGGGGTCGCCGGAACTCAAGGGTGCATAGGCCAAGAAACCCTTTGCTGCCAATGTGACGCAAGTCCTATCACTCTGGGTACTAGGAAGAAGAAACACGCTACCTAGTACGCCGTTACCAGAGAGGGATGGCAGGCTCAGCCAGATGCCTGCTTCATTCCCTCCAAAAGATGTTCTGTTCCTGGGGAAGTTAAGGAGAACATGTTCCAGGCCCTACAAAAGGTGTGCACAAGCAATGTCGGCACTCGCAGTTCACAATCTCGCAAAGAGTAGGAAGGTCAGACCTGCAGAGAGCTCTGAGGAGCCCCAGCCAAGTCATGCAAGCACACCAGTGCACAAACACACACCACTGTGCCCCACCCCCAGTAAAATCATTGATAAAAATAGCTGAGGGGGCAGCCACAATTATTAATGAAAACAATAAAAATAAGAGAGGAACAGGACATGGCTGCGCAGCCCCACATAACATCACAAGGGGGTGCCATAACTCCACTTGTGGTGCAGCGGGCCAGCCTGTCTGCTGTAGGGCATAATGAGCGCTGCAGCTGTGCAGCCCACTATGCCCGTTCAGCCAAGCATTGAGGCACTCAACAGTGGTGTGCATGTGTGGTGTCAGGTTGGGTAATAAAGACTGTAACCAGGAGTTACAGGCTCCAGTTGGCATCCATTCCACCCCAATTCAACGGGATACTGCAGTCACGGGCTCAAGGTGGAAAAGCTAATATTTTGCAGGAGGAAATCACATTTCTGCAAAACAAGGGAGTTATTCAGATGGTACTGCTGGAGCAGAGCCAGAGCAGTGTCTATTTGAGGTATTCTCTAGTCCCAAAGAAGGGTCTAATATCTAATATCAGTCTACGGCTGAAATAAGCCCTGGACTTCACAATAAATTGGGGAAAGAGTTTAGATTCCAACTCACAAACCATCACATTCATAGGCCTGTCTATAGATTTAGTCGCATTCAAAGCACGTCTGTCAGGGGAAATGGTGAAAGCATGTCTGGCACTTTTTTCGCAGGTGGACGATGCTAAAGTTCAGAATATGTCTCAGCTGCTGAGGCTGATGGCATCAGCACTGGTGATCGTTCCACTTGGTCGTTTAGAAATGAGGCCGTTTCAGAGGTTGGTTGCGTTGCTCCTACTGAACTCAACATGCCACGGCCACCGCCAGGTCTCGGTCTCCATGGCATGCGTCCTTGCTCTGTGCCCTTGGAGACACACAGCTTTTCTGACTACAGGCATTGCCATGGGAACAATCTTGGCAAGGAAAGTCATTACAACAGATGCCTCTCTGGCGGGCTGGGGAGCCATACATGAACAGGACAGTAAATGGTACATGGAGTTCACAGATGCACTTGGTTCACATAAACTGCCTAGAACTCCAGGCTGTTTCACTGATGCTGAAACATTTTTTGCCCTTTCAGAGCAGCATGTTCTGGTCAGAACAGACAATACCATGATAGCGACATATATTAACAAACAAGGGGGGCTGCATTGGCACATAGACCGATTATGTGGAGCAGCTCTCGCCTGTTATCGCTGAGAGCCACACAAGTGCCAAGCATATTGAACCTGGGGGGCAGATTTACTATCCAGAGGCAACCCTCGCTACAAGGACTGGGAACCCTACATCGAGGTGATGGCTCAAATTTGGAAGAAATATGATCAGGCAGAGATAGACCTGTTTCTGTCAGAGGAGAATGCTCAGTGTTTTATTCCCTGACTGGTCAGAGCGCTCCGATGGGTTTGGATGCTTTAGTGCACAAGTGGCCGCATGTCCTCCTGTACGCCTTTCCCTCATTAGAGCTGATCACTCCTACTCTCGCCAGCGTGCGAGAGAGGGGTCATGCTCTGATGCTAATAGCTCCCCGCTGGCCAGGAAAACACTGGCCAGCGGAGATATTTCAGCTGCTGTTGGGCCAGCTGTGGGCTCTGCCCCCCCACAGGGATCTCCTGTCACAAGTGCACAGAGAGATCTTCCATCCTCATCTAGAGTGTATTGCTCTATGGGCCTGGCCTGTGAAACTTAACTACTACCACGAAGTGTCATCGCAACTATTCAGAGCGCCAGAGCCTCCTCTACACGTTGTGCATATGATGGCAAATGGCATGAGTTTGAGGATTGGTGTGTAAAAGCAGGGTGGTGGTGACAGCCCTATACCTGTTACCCGAACATTTCTACGGGAGCTACTGGATAAAGGTTTGGCATTCCTCACTATAAAAGTGTACCTAACTGCTATATTGGTGTGTCACATAGGCTTTGGGGACAAAATGGCAGGTTTGTTTATCAGTTTATGAAAGGAGCGAGACGCCCTCAGCCAGTATCAACAAACATAACTGCCCTGTGGGATTTTATCAGTTGTGTTTGATGTGCTGTCATGCCCATCATGCAACAGGTAGAGCTTAAGATGCTCTCCTTTAAAATGGCTTTATTACTCATGTTGGCCTCTGCAAAATGCATGAGTGACATCTTAGCGTTGTCAGTGAACCTGTCATGTATGCAGTTTTTAATGGGGGATTCTAAGGTTTTACTAAAACCTAATCCTGTGTATGTGCCCAAGGTTTCTAATTCTGCATTATCATACCACCCTATTGAGCTGTCGGCTTTCTATCCTCCTCCTTTCTCCATGCAGGAGCATGAACAGCTTAATGCGCTCTGCCCGGTGTGAGCATTACGCACCTATGCTGATAAGACAGCTGGATTCAGGAAATCAGAGCAGCTGTTTGTGTCATAGGCTATACCACATTTGGAAAAACCTCTTACGAAGCAACGTTTGTCACACTGGATCATGGGGGCTATTGCTGTGGCCTATAATAGCAAGGGGTTGCAACCCCCTGTAGGTCTACATGCTCATTCCACTCATGGGATGGCTACATCCTGGGCACTGTTTCAGGGTGTTTCTGTTGAAGAGAAATGTGCGGTTGCCAGCTGGGCAACACCTCACTTTCACCAGATTCTACAAATTAGATGTTACTACACCTACACTGTCTCATACAGTCTTGAGCGTGGGTTCAGGACCAAATATGCCTAATTACCTGACTGTGTGTTAATGATCAGTCTTCAAGGTGAGCTTGTCTGGCAATAGTAGTAGAGCATAATGAGATACTGAAACAAATGTTTAAAGAGAACTTTAGGTTGAGAAATTAACCCCGGTTCTCTGAAACATGAGTGCAATATCTCACCAAACCTCCCTGCTTGCCTGGAGTGAGAAAGAGCTGAGAAAGAGAGGAAGTCCCTCCTCTAGGGAGCGGACGTCACGTCTGTCTGCCAGTCAAGACTGGCGTAGTGTAAAATAGCTTCTGGGGGACAGTGCAGCGAGCGTGTCCCATAATGAGATACCTCACTCATGTTTCAGAGAACGAGGCTTTATGTCTTTACCTAAAGTTTCCATTTTTTATGTAAATCTCGCAGTGGCCACATCATGAAATGGACACACTGCTCTTAAAAGACGATAATGCCGTGACATTCACTTAAACAGTACTTCTAACATAATACATGAAAATTAAAAAATGGCAATCAGCAGTGGAGGTGAAATGTGAAAATGAGTGTTATTCCTGTGGGTTTTATTCTTCTTATCCTGCAAATAAGAAAGCTGAAAACAGCAGAAGAAAAAGCACCGGCTCCCTTCCTCTGATTTCCATTACACTTGGGATTCAGAGTCTGTCAGTTCATTAGCCACCGTTCTGAACCCAGCCGTCTGTTCGCTGGGGAACATTTGTAATTCACAGCAACACACAAAAAAGCCATCTAACTACACACCTTCCTGGATTGCTCTCCTGGATTTCTCTTATCTCATTCGGGTCATAGCTGCACCATCCAGACCTGCTGTCACTGTCACAGTCTGGCTCGATGTCCCTAGCTGCCATTCTCGACCAGTCCACCAGAGGCCCTCAGACTTTTCTCCCTGTGTGTTTAGACTGGACTGAGTGGGAAAAGGCTGATTTGAGTTGTATCTTTAAGACTATCTTGCTTGATAATGATTTAAGTCACCTATATTAGTAAGTCTGTTGTTGTTTTCAGTCCAGTCTGAGCTCACACAGCATTTACTCCCAGTGATAAAGAGGATTGTGTTTTCTGGGATTTTGGTTTTCTGTTTGCTACAGATAAGAGAGGTTGCAGGTTATAGCTCCTTTCCTGTTCTCCTGTTTCATTACCTCATTCTCCTAACCTGAGCTTTTCTGCCCATCTCTCCACCTGCACCTCATCAGTTTAGTTTGTGGTTGGATCCTTTATTCTGTTCAGTTTTATCCTGCCTGCCTTCAGACCTCAATAAAGATGTATTCTCCCAGTTCTTGTTGCCTGCAGTCTCCTGTGTTTTGGTCCACCTGCTCCGCTCTTCACAACACTCACATTAATTCACCTTGTGTGTGAGATCTGAAATCTTTCAGCAGGTATTTCAAAAACTATTTGAACCTCAAAGGCAGCACCAGGCCTGTTTGCTGCACACTTAAAACTCAGCTGTGGACCAACTTAAATTTAACCCTGGATGCATTTATTATCTTTTTTGTGGTATTTTTGGCGATGAAATTGTACATTTATTGCAATTTTCTTCTTATATCCATAAAATATAATGCATAGCCTCTATCTCAGGTCTTCTGAATAACAGATATGATGTTTTTGTTGTTTTTTTTCATAAAATTATAAGTTCAGTTCTGTTTTACTAGACAATAATGTGTGTGAAGCTTGTCAACATTTTTAAATTGACGTTTCAGGGACTCCGTACAAATCCATGGCATTAAAAGGAGTGCTGTTAGTGACCTCTCCTAATAATAAAGCCATAGATCAATTACTGTATACACAAATAAAGACAAAAACATGATGCAGTATGAGCCTTTAAGGCTGAAGTGGAACAGGTGGACTAATTGTGCTCGTTAGTCGTATTCTGGCATAATGAAAGTGATTAAAATTGTGGTTGCTTGATTTGAGTTCTCTACATCACAGCTGTGCCCCGTTTTCTTATATTCCAAGTGAGTCTCTTCCATTTGCAGAAGACAAAGTCATATCATTCAGACATAATTATAAGCAGCCAAGTCTGGGAAAAAAAAACTTTTGCCTTGTGTTATATTAGACTGCTGGCAAAAAGGTTACAAAACTGGCAGTTACATCGAAATAAAATCAAATATTTACACTAAGATAATCGATTCAGGTAGTTTAAAATGAGCTTTTATTTATGTCTGGTTTCACTACAAACAACTCCAAATACATGACAACAAAAGTAGCTAAGTTAGGCTGTTTAAAAGGTACAATGATAAGGTTAGCATCTTGGAATAATGTGTAAATACTCCCAAGTTTTCCTGTTCTTCCCCTTCTGCCGACATTGCATGAACACAGCTGCTATCAATATGCATTTGATCGATTGTAGGCTACCTCTCTTTTATTTATGCCTTTACCAGAAATGTTTTCAAAAGTGTCTGATTTCTCTTCTTGACGCCAGACTCCTCTGTTTCACATTCTCGACATCCTCGTCAAACTGAACCAGAAGCAGCTGTGCCTCCTTCGCTCTCCTCGCTGATGGACTCCTGAAACTCATTTCGAGTGAATTTGCGGCTGATTGCAGGGGAGGCAATCAATCCCTGACTGCTGTATGAGAAGAGTCTGCTTTCTGAATAACTGTGTGCATTAATATAGGAGTGTAAAAAAAAAAAAAAAAAGGCATTCACATCGTTAGAGTGAAAAAATAAGGTTGAAGCTGATGGTGAGGTTAAAATAGTAACATTTTCAAAAACAAAGTATGAAAAGCTTAATTACTTTTTTGAACAGGAATTATCCATAAAGTCTCAAATTTTAGTTTTAAACTTTTCCAATTACTCGACACTCAATTTTACGACTCTTTATGGGGATGGAAAAGGTGCAGACAATTATGTTTTGGCAATTTCAGCCTGAGTTTAAAGCACAAGAGACTGAACATGTAAAACCAGAAAATCAGAAGCTACAATGTTGTTTTTTTTAATGGAGAGAATTTGCTTCTGGTTCAGACGTGAATGAAACTATTTCAACACTCTCCACCTGAAATCTGCATGAAGCTGATTTTGAGACCTGCTTTCAACACGTCTGCCCTGCTGCTACACCTGATAAATCTGGCGCTCTACTTCACACTGTCCACCGGAAAATTGAGATAACTGTTGTTGCAGAAAGAAGTGAAAGGTGGAATTTTACGGCAGAGATCTCCGTGTGTGAACAATATGCTGTCACGGTGCTCGAGTGATGGACCTGTTAAGAGCTTCTGTTCATAACTAGATACTGAGAATTATATTTTTCCACAATTTATGTTTAAATATGAAAGCGATCAACAAAAAACAAGGGGTTCTGGGCAGATTATTTGTATTCAAAATGAATGCCTCTAAATGCAGCACAAATGGTTCCTCACTTTTATACACATTAACTGTAAATAATGTAAATAAATATTATGTTTCAACCATTTCAAACAGCTTCTCTGAATTACACATGAACTACATGAAGGAATTACATTAAAACAAAATAAGTCACATTTGTAAAACTGAGTAGATGATAAACAAAGAAAATATTTACAATGTGAATTTCAAGTAAAAGTAAAAATTTGAACCATGAGAAAAAAAAACATTTGAAAAATTGAGTTTTTTAAAACTTTATAATCTACATTTTTTCATTGAAAAACAGCACAAGACTACAATTAGTTAATAATTTCAGATGTGAGATCTTATGATTTGTGGTGTGCACTGTCTTGGTACAAACACTATATGGCCAAAAGTATATGAACAAACTTTTTGATCTAGCTGCTTTTAGGCTCACTCCAGCATACAATGATATTTTATCTCAAGGATGAAGAGCATCCGCTTCCAAAAAAGCAATTTATTGCGTGCAATTACGACGTTTCGACTTGACCTAATTCGACCCAGGTGTGGATCGCAGGTCGAGCCGATCAGTTACATCAACATAAAGGCTGAACATCAAGTTATTTACAATATTAACAACATGAAACTCAAAGACATCTGCTTCCTATCCACCACTGGGGTACAATCAGTCCCCTGAGAGAGGGATCATCTGAATATTGTACAATTGCAGTAGACTACATCTTATTTCAAAAGAGGGAATAGATCTGATTACACAAAAAGGGGGACGAACCACTGTTCCATAAACCAAGATAACAAAAACATATGTATAAACTTGGAAAAAACATGAACAAATACTGGTATACATGAGCAAACAAACGCACCAGATGATAATAAATCATCAGATTAGCTCAAGTAAAGAGAGAAAGCCAAAGCAGGTGGTGTCCACATACTTTTGGCCATGTAGCATCTTTGACAAGGCAGTAGCAATTCGATTTGTGGGGGATTTATTGGGGATATAATAAAGATGCTGTTGTTTTTTTCTGTTGCATCACACATAATTTACTTATTTTACATAATATCATGCATATTCCATTATTCATATGGGTTACTGCTAAAGATGTAGCCTGTTGTTTGTACAAACCTCATTAGCATCATGTATGACAAGCCAAGCAGAGTGAAGCACTCATCCATATCGTGCTTTGATTGGCAACACACACACACACACACACACACACACAGTCTTATATAAGTACCTGGATGTTTTCCTTCATCCTCCACCTAATCAGATATAAACAAGCTCTGCATTATGTTCAGAATACATTAACAGCACACAATGTAAACAACGATTCCATGAATAATTCACTCACATATACATATATATATACACGTTTTAACAGTGACCCTAAAACTACACGCCATATAGGAGTGTCAACATAAATAAACATCTCCATTGGTTCCCGTGGCAACATCAAAAATCAGTGCAGCGTCCATAATGTTGATGATAATGCAAGAAAATAATTAATAAGCGCAGAGCTGCTTCCTGCTCATTCAACAGTGTGCAACATATTTTTCTGATTTGTTGATTTTCTGTTAATCGTTCGTGCTAAACAGCTACCAGACATCACCTGTCAATCAAATACACCGGGCAGGACTTTGACGTTTGTCGTCTTCTCGCTCTTTTCTTTCTGCAAACTTCTCGTTTTGTCTTCCTTTTTAAGGACTAACATTAAAAGCAGCAAATTACAGTCTCAACAGAACAGTGGTTTCTTTTGCACAAAATTATGTTTGTTTGCTCATTTTTGCTTTTATATCCTATGAAATACTGGAGACTTTCACCTCTTCAAGGCCTCTTAAAATCCTTCAAATGAATAAAATCTAAAAAAGGAAAAATCTCCCTGTTGTTGAATTGCAACTCGTGTCCACTCTATCGCACTAAACTGTGATGAGGAGTCATAAGTAGATATTGCTTCATTTTATGATCTCAGAGGCCAAAAAGGTTGAAAATCCCTGGTTTATAACAACAGAAAAAAAAACTGGTTATAAGTATTTCACAAATTACAGCAACAGAAGTATAAGTTTACACTCTGTTTGTGCAGCCGCTCTGGGACTTTAAGCTTTGAACTATTCACCTTTATTATTAGAAAACTTACAAATAACTCCTGTAATTTCTCAGAGGTGAAATCCAAACTTCTGTAAAGTTTGGACACTCACAAGAGAAAGGTTTTTAACTACCTACGAGATATCCTGACTACCCCAACACATTAGTCAGTGTTCAAAAAACTGGGTCCTATTTTTACCTTTGTTCAAAAAAACCCTCCCTGCAGCGGAAAACAACCACATCTTTTAAACTCCATGCCCCACTTTGGGATGCAAGTCCGCTGTGTGGGGGAAATATCTGTGTTCCACGGGTCATTATCTGGTCATTTTCTATCCTGGGAGCAGCAGGTCATGACCTGTCTGTTTCAGAGCGGTTCATCTTTCTGTCTACTGAGGTTGGCTGGGATACGCAGCTGTCTTGATAAGACTGGCTGTCTCCTATGGTAACCAAGGTCAGGTGGAGATGTGCTGTGCTTTGTGCAGACGGTCAGACTGGTCTCCTTTTGGAATAGATAGCAAGGAACCAGTGTACAGACTACATGACTTCAGTTGACTTTAATCAGCATAGTGTCTTGTTTATAGTTCAATAGATGCATAGATGTGTGAGGAATAACCTTATATTGGAGGTAGAAAGGGCAAGCATTTGGTGAAGGGTTTAAACACTATTGTCTGGAAGTAGACGGCAGAATTGAGTGGCATTACACAGCGTTTCACTTGTACTGTAACTCTGTTCTCCTCGATCGACCTTCAATAAATGTTCCTGCGTGAGACATCCCGGTCTCCTGACAAGTTCTTCACTTTTGGGTTAACCAGCTCCAGCAGCTTCCTTGACATGCTGTTTATAAATCTGGAGCTGAAGTTACTGATTTTAGAAAGTTCCTCCAGAGCCGCAGAAGAAAGTTGCTAAAGCCTGATTAATAAGTTGCAAAATGATGTCACACACTAATTTGGACATAACGTAGCTATTTACATATAGCCTATCCTAACTCTGAATAGCTTTATCACTACCTATGATCATTTTCATGCTGCTATTGTCTCATCAATATGCATCTAAATCTACTAAATCTCTATTATCAAAACACTTGCATGCAGGCTGCTGTTTAGACTGTGGAAGTATAATGATTACATACTCAAAACACTTGTAAACTCTAAAAATTAAAACAAAAATCTTTCATTAGTCTTGTTGAATCATTTAAAATGAAAACAAAGGAAGAGTTCTCCAGACTGAAAACAACGGGGATCAGTAATTGGTCATTATGTGCGCACATTCACGGCTCGTTCACATCTTTCTAGAGCTGATGATTGGTCGAGTCAGTCAGTCCAGAGAACCACAACCTCATTAACGCTGATTCACTGAGAAATAATAGGGTCTCCCTTTAAGGAGGCGATAACGACTGCCCAAAAAGTTGCTAAATTTGTCCCTTTAAAAAAAAGTCATTAAATCTAATAAGAAAGTTGGCAGCACTGGTGGTTATGAATTTAAGAATTGCATCAATATTTGATAACACTGATATAAAAACTCTTTATATCCTTCTTTAACCTATTTTGAGGTTCCAAAATTAAAAAACGTTGAGTCAGTTACAAAATCAGATCTTCAAACACAGAAAACTGTGATAATATCATTAAACTCCCAATACTCAGGATCTAATCTATCTAATACAGCAGGATGAGAGCTTGATGACGATATTTATTTGCATTCATCTTTCATCTGTGTTTGCGCTGCGTTTCACTCTGGTGGAACGTGCTCCGAACGGTCAGGAAAAAGATTTGGGTGCTGATGTGTTTGATTGTTTTGCTCTGGTTTCCTGATGGTGTCGAGATGAAATATTATCTTAATGATATTCGGCTCTTGTTTAGCAGGCACTGACTTCAAGGAATGGACAATCTCACATGTTAATTTTTGGTATTATTTCATTTTTTACCCAAGTGTTTGGATGTGATTTTGACATCCTCGGGGTACAGAAGGCTCATGGCGAATTTTCCCTTCCTTTTACTTTGTTTCACTCAATTTATCAACAGTCTGGTGCTTCTTGAAGTACTATTACAAGGGATCTGATGTAAGTGTCCCCTGTGCTATTAAATTAGGGTGAGCAGCTATTGGAGCCTGACTCAGATTTGTTAGAGGAGAGAAGAGGAAATGAGTTGGGGGGGTTGCAGAGGAAGCAATTTCCATCACAGATGTGTTTGAATTACATCGACAACACCTCCAGAAGGCCCGGCAGTAAATTCAAACCCAGACTACGCTCGTCTACATGGGCTCCCAGCTCTCATCACACCGGGTCTACATTAGATTTACACCACACAACATGTCAGCCAGTAATTTCCCAACTTCATTATCAATCTCAACAAAACAAGTAATGGGACCGCTGACCCTGTTGGGCTGAAAAATTCATTATTGTGGTACTACAGCGCAAGTTATTTCTCATTCTCCCAGGTGATGTAATGCAGCCTTTGTCAGCTAACTGTGTTTCTAAATGTTCACTTAATCCATCATTTCATTACTGACATATATGGTAGATTCTGTCTTTTGGCAGCTTGTTAACTTGAATCTGATTGCACACTAACAAACATATTTAATAAGAGGTATCATATATATTTTCATTATATTTTATCCTTTTGTATAGTCAATGTAATTTTCTTATTATTTTACTGTGTTTTCTTATTCTGCACTGGGTTAAAAAAGTACCCAGTGTAGATCAATATAGCTCTAAACAGTACCAGTAGCCATGGCTAGAAAACCACCCAAGACAAGGGTTGTTTTGATGAAGTTCTGTACAAATAACATTATTATTATAACTATTTTTTGCTTTACTAAAGAAACTACTGGCGGTTTCTTGAAAGTACCAAATTAAATGACCAAACAGGTCATTTGATCATGTTCACTGTGTTTTCTAATCTGGCAGTAATCAGCAGGATCATTTGTTTGTTCTTTCCAAAACCATCACAAACAATAATGATGTTTAATGATGTGACAACTCTGTGGTTACAGTCTGGTTTGGTTTAGGGGAAAGATCACGGTTTGGGTTAAAATGATCACTTTGTTAAGGTTAGAGACACATCAGCCCAACCCCCCACCTCTGAATGTGAAAATTGTCAACATATAGTCACTCAAACCTTTTTGGTCAACTGACATTACAACCTAATAGGTGCTTTTGGACCGGAGGAACTTTTTCATAGTTCTAAGAACTTTTGGAGGAACTACCCCGTTTTTATTGTGTCCTCACTGCATGAACTGGGAACGCCGTTTTGACTTTCTTAGCTCCTACTCCAGGGTAACTACTCTCCCGGTACAAGAGGGACTTTAAATGACACTGTATGATGATTGGTCCAAATCTAAGTGTACATTTAATTGGTCGAGCACATGAGCCATTACCCGTGTAAAACATTAACCGTGTAAACCAACACACAGCTTCAATCACGATGTCCTCCATCTTGTTGTTGTTGTATCTCGTGTAGAAGTGACGTTGCTATACCAACTGCCGGCGTGAATGCAAACAGACAAAAAAGCCGTTGAAGGTTAGGGTTAGTCCCCAGAACTGTTTGGTCCAAAAGCGCCTATTATGTATTGAGAGGACAGTCTCTTAAATAAACACTGTTAATAAAAATTCTCTATGTCAACTTATATGTCATGTGTTTAAAGCTTGTTACTGCTGCATCCAAGTGGTGAAAACATAATTTTTTGGGGTTATTTGCCTTCATTGGAATGTGCACAGTAGAGAACGAACAGGAAACAGGGGGAGCGAGATGCTATAAAGTCCGCCAGTTGGACTGTGGACTAGAGATGTGGTCAGCATCACCGGCACACTCGTATGTACATCTGTGTGTGTGTTTGTGTGTGTGTGTTAGATGCCATCCCAACCCGAGCCCATAATGAGAAGCCACAGGCCACAGAACTAGTCATTAGTATTATCTCCCTGTGGAAGGAAAGGACTCAGCAGGCAGTGGATCTCTGCTTCATATCCAGAGCAGAAAGGCCATCTTTCACTGTCTCTCTCTCCCTCCACCTCTGTCCTTGTGTTTCTCTTTCTTTCCTTCCTTCTGTCACTCCCAGCCAGTCTCCAGAAAGGTGTTATGGATATATTAAGTCATCTACTTTCTTGAATTCACCATTAAAGCAGTCATTTAGCTGTCATGTTGTCAAGAAAACTGCTGCGATTCAGATATTTTTTCTTGTTTGGGTCACTGCTCTTCCAGCTGCTATCTACTTCTTTCTTCTTCTCTGAGCTCAGATGTAAACACAATCTGTCATGCTGTCAAGGAGCCAGTTAAACAACACATACATTTGGGATTCTCCACATTTGGGCTCGAATACGAGCGAGAACGTACAGTTGTGATGCGGAGGAACGGTGCTCTCTGCTGTGTGACTCAATCAGCCCTCGGTCACAGATCAAGATTGTGCTGCGACACTTCCAGCAGAGTGGATCTTACGTAACACGGGAGGAAAATGTAATGAGGAGGTGTCGGCCAAGCAGCCCGGAGCAAAATGGGGGAGGAGAAAGGTCAGTGAACTCAAGCGGACGGGTGTGATGAGAGCAACACTCATCCTACTGCGAGGAAGAAGAAATGCTTGGAGAGCTGTGAATTTCCTGCAATTTACTGTTTACGTTCATTTGGAAGATTTGTCCACAATCTCTCCTACATATAAACACACACGGGAGCGATATGGGCTTCAGCGTCTTGGTCAAAGACACTTACGCAATCCCTACAATTAATAGCTACCTGCTCTACCACCTGAACTACAGCTGCTACAACAACCCGGTCTCACAATATGTGTACAAATAACACAACTTCACGCCCATTTAACATCGTATTTTTAACCTTTTCATGTGTCATTTAATACCGTTGGTTAGGTTTAGGCACAAGAACCACTTGGTTAGGATTAGGGAAAGATCATGGTTTTGGCTTAAAACAGTAAAATGGGGTAAAAATGTCCCAACGTGACATTAAAGATTTCTGGTTTGTGGTCTCAAACAGTGGTCTCCCAACCTGCCTCCTCCTTATAAGCCAAAGATTGTCATATCACCTACATGTAATTTGAAAGTGTCTGCCTACAAAGATCTCTAAAGATTTGGACCCCTTTTTTCCTTTTATAAGTGTGATTATTTGTGAGGGATGATGCAAAAAACACTGTAACAGATCACAATAACATGAAACAGATGTGTTGCATATAGGATTTCCAGCCCCTCCAGTCCCTGGTTGGGCTTTTCTACTTAAAAATGGTCACAGCATATCATTACCAAAAGTACATTAGTTAAATTGAGCTCATAATAAATAGTGACATTCTCAGCGAACAGAAGATTGTGAATGGAGCTGATAATCTGCTGCCATTGTAGCTGGTGCACAAACGTCTGCTGTCGGTACACAACAGGTTTATTTTTGCTGGAGCATCTTGTGCCTCTGAAGCGTGAAAATTCACTTGTGAATGTATTTAAAGGCCTATAATTTGTTACTGGCTACAGGAAAACAGTTGCTCTTGTTTGTTAAGTATGTAATGAGACACAGAGAGGAAGAGAAAAGAGGAAAGGAGAAATGGACAACGTCTGAAATGGAAATAAATGTCCTTTCTACACTGTGACACTACAGCGGGTTGTCAGAGATAAAAAACACAATATGTTTCCTCTGATATTTACTATAGTCAAAATAATCCATTTTATTTACTCAAAAACCTACAAAACAAAGCTGCAAGGTCCAAAGAGAAGTGCAAAATGTTCTATAATTATTAGAAATAAAAGATCTAACACAACATCAGGTGGTAATTATGTATTATTATGTATATTAGTATTCACAAGTCTAAACTCTATCAGAGATGTGGCAGCTCCTGATATGCTTCCAGTGCACGTATGAACTGCAACAGAGCCGCGGTGCAAGAAGAATGTTATTTAGTTTACCAGGATGGTGCTCATTGATCAGAGGGAAAACTGTAAATGAGCCAGAGTTTGTCTAAAAGGCTCATTTTCATCTGCTGTCCCTCAAGGTAGTCAACTACAGTCCGTACTAAATTAGAAAGAAACGTGCAAGAACAGGAATTACAGAGACGAGACAGACAACACGATGGCAACAGAGAAGAAAACAAGTATTTTAATGTTAATTTACTGATTTCTGATCATCTCATGATACAAACACTATGTTTAATTAGCAAGAAACCTATCTACACCTATGTTTACTTCCCTCAACTGGATTACAGCAAAATTCAGAGTTGATTAGAAGATTTTATTCATTAATTTTGAAGCTCAAAACATCCAAATCCATTATTCTTACATGTAGCAGTACTGTGTGTTACATATGTACAGTTTGTTGTACAGTATGTGTAAATGTGCGGCGCGTGCAGAGAAAGCAGATGAGTTAAATACAGTATAGCAGAGATATCTGAGATCCTGCATGTGTGTGTGTGTGTGTGTAGTGGTGACTGGTGGTGATGTAATAGGTGCACGAGGATCCGGCTGAATGTCAGCAGCTGCAGCAACCAACCAGTAATCACCGAACCATTAATCACTGTAGCCGACTGAATGAATGTTTTCTACAGTAGTAAAAGAGAAAAAATGTGTAAAAGTAACCAAAACTCGAAGTGAAAATTACTGGCTAGCTCTGGTTGACATGGCAACCAAGCACCATCTCATCAGATTGCACATGAACTTGTATGACAGACAAGCAAGTTTAAATTTTTTGCCATTTATTGAATATTTTTTGTGCTCTAAAGCCTTTTTTCCTGCGACTATTGCACGCTGGCACCAATAAACTCTGTTTTGTTGTTGTTATTATTGCTTAAATATGGTTTATCACAGGGTGAGATGATATCTGACCCTGGATCACCGTAGGCCGTCGCCGTCTGTGAATCCTCATGATTCAACGTGACACTGTGAGGCCATCTGTGTTCGGCCATGCGGGTCAGCAGGAGTCGCTTCAATCAGCTTGTGTGTTTATTCGCTCAAGTGTAGCGATAAATAACAGAGAGAGATTTTTAAAGAAGCAAGAGATCAGACGCTGGGTCGACAAAACATCCCGAGATCCTGTAGAGTCAGAAGAAACTCCAAAAACTCGTCTGAGAGATGTTAAAGGACGATGAGCCTCATCATGTCATCGTGTTGTTTTGGGAAAATAAAACAGCAGTGAACTTTCTTTGGCGGGTGAGTTGATAAGAATCAAATCAGCTGAGACGACAGTTTAATTTGAATATAATTTGGTTTAAAATGATGTTATTTTAATTCAATATTATATAAATATTACATTTGATTTTTCTCTTTATTTAATTCATCATCTAATTTAATGTATTTTTAACTTTATTTTCTTTTATTCATAATCATAATAATTAATAATTAATTTAATTTAACTTTTTTTTTTAATTTAATCAGTAAAGGTTTCTCAGGCGGGTTTAGTTCTGCAGGGGGAATTTAACTAATAATCTCAGTATTTCTAAAAAAGAAAACCTGCGTACGACCCTGAATGCATCACGGATTCTCCAAAAATGTCCCAACTGTTTATATTTGATTAATTTTTCTGTCAAAAGTCAAATGAGACGTTCATTTCTGGAACAGGACAAAGTGAGTACGTCTGAAATACTTAAATAGACATAACAAAAAGAACCGCTGTGTTCTTCTTCTATTTGATATTTTCAGGGTTTCTTGGACCTTGATGAATTCACTGTAACTCTGCAGACACACATCCAGCAGCTCCTTGTAGAGACAATACTCCTGGTGAATAAATGGTTTTAATATATATGGAATTATCACCAGACACCTCTCTTCACTGACAAATGTTTGGAGTCTGTAATGAAACCTCAGGTGGAGAAATTCTCATTTTCCACTAATGCACTTCCCACAGCGCTCTGAACGCTTTACCCACAGCTCTTCCAAGCTGTTATTTCCCCCCCTGGTAGGAAGATCATGTCCATCCTGGGGTTGGATGAATTTATGTGGACAGTACTGGCTTTTTATTATCAGTCAGCGCTGTCTACATGTCTGAAATGATGGCTGTAAATGGTGGATGTTGTTTGTTTTTAATGATGGGAGGAATTAACCAAGTACACACTCTGCTGTGTGTCCAAGGATGGTTTTAGGATCCAATGATAGTATAAATGCTATTTAAGAGACTTTCTTTCTACTCTATAAATAAAAAAATTCTGTGTGAATCACTGAAATTTCATATTTTTTTATGTAAACGTGGGTTGAATCCAGTCAAATCCAATTTGAGTTTTATTTGTGCCTTTTTAAAAATTCAAGCATTCAGCCTTGAGGAAAAGAATTCACCTCGACAAGCACAACTGTTCTCGGTGGGAAATGAGTGTAAAGGTGTTAAAAACCGTCTATTTTCAAACCAGCTGTCGAATCTGAGACAGTTTTAAATTCTTGTAGGTGACAAGAAACACTTGTTTCATCAAAACTACGCAACACCGGACAAAAGACGACTAAAGGCTTCATCCTTAGACAATAAAAATACCAAATGATGTCAGAAACACACATTCAATCCCTCAAACCTTCCCACAACGTCACCTTCTTACTTTCTTCCTCAAAGTCGCACCGTTCTCTTCTCCTCCATTACATCAGCATCACATTTTCCTCACTGTATCACATCATCCTCACCTCCAGATTCTCTTCCCGAGCAACGACTTCACCTCCACGTCTCTTTCTCTGCAGGCGTCCAACACACCGGAGTGTTATCTTACCAAAGAGGAGCCAGGAGCCATCTTACTGTACCTATAATTTCTATTCTTGCTTTTATTTCAACATTTGAGACACTTATATGGTGTCGTAGCTACAATATCTGGCTCTATGATGTTGTTGGATGGTGTTTTTATTCCATGAAAAACTAATTAAACATAAGTTTCTACCTCAGGTAGTGGAAATGATGGCGGGTTCTGGTGTCACGCTGTCATTTTGCATAAATATTCTGCAATCATACAGGGAAAAATCCATCATGGAAGAGGCACAGAGACAAATTTGTACACCCACAGCAGCAAAAAAACTGTTCAAAATGCAAAACAGGTTGTTGAGTTAAAAACTATCTCTGTTTTTTTTTTTACGGTTGGTGTTGCTCTTTCTAAGAAAATGTACAGTTACAGCTGAAAGCAAAAAGTTCACACTCATTAGAGGCTGCTTAAATGGATTCTGGAGGAAAAAAAACAGTAAGAACATAAAAAAAAAGTAAAAACCTAAGGCTCGTGAGTGTAGGAGTATGTTTAAAGTGGATTTTTCCTTTAATGTGAAGACTCAACGGGGACACGCAGCACTCACCGCTAATCCACGTGGCCTCAGGGTCGTGCACGCTGAACTCCGGTTTGTGCAGATCCGCCACAGTCAGCCTGGACCTGCTGCTGCCAGGGAGCTCCGCTGGGAAAACGCAACACACACAAAAGTTAAGTCCAGTTTTTTCATAGAGATTCATCAGTGACGAAAAGACAAAACTCGACAAAACGGTGCCTGAAAGATGTTTAGATTTGAGATGTTTAGATGCAGAAAGAGGGAAACTAAAGGAGGACAGTGATTAAACATGTTCATCTGTTTACTTGTGAATGAATGCAAACATGATCATAACACAATCACATAATGGACTTAAGCGTTTTCTACTTTTCATTATATTTCACAGGACATTTCATATCTTGCGTATCTGCTGTTTGCTACAGTGGCTTTTTGGATATGACTAATAGGATTAGACAAAATCAAATAGGAGATTTAACAAAGTAGAATAGAAACTATACTCAAAAAACTAACTAAAAGTAATGAATAATAAAAAAGCATCAACAACAGAATCAAGTAATATCCTTAAATTGTGTATTATTTTATAATTCTATACTTTAAAAGTGATTTTTTGCAGCTGGAGTCGTCCTGAAATCTGATATTTCATTGTAAAAAAAAAAAAACTACCAAAAACATTTTATATCTATCTTTTATCCTCTGAACATGTGTACAGATATTTCAGCATCAAGTGTCTAAAAAAAGTGTCTTATTTCACATGAAATTTAAGGGTTTTTTTGTTAAAGATGCTTTTTTTTATTTTGTGAAATTCTATATTTGGTTCATATTTCATGCTGTCTTTACTATCACTGTCTCTGTTAGTACACACACACACACACACACACACACACACACACACGCTCTGACGTACTCGGTGTGAGGACGACCACGGACATGGTGATGAGCGAGCAGACCACCACGATCACCAGCAGAGAGATGGCGATGCCCTTCCAGTTCCTCTGCGGCGGGCTGACGTCCACAAACTCCTGCAGACACACAGATTTACATTTAAGTCAACGTTGTTTGCGTGTGTGTGTGTGTGTGTGTGTGTGTGTGTGTGTGTGTGTGTGTGTGTGTGTGTGAGTGTGAGTGTGAGTGTGGGAGGATTTGTTGGAGCTATGATTGAATTTAGCACAGACTGAACTTGTATTTGTATTAATTGGATCAGTGTTTTGAGTCTACCTGCTAAGGGACTGCAGATGGAAAATAACTAGCAGCTAAATCTGGTACAATACATCTCTTCTCCTTGTGTGAGATGAATGTTCTTGTTTGGGTTTTGTTTTGTTTTTTTGTACATAGTCCCTGACAAACAAATGTAATAAACTAAACTTAAGATTTCCCTCAGGTGGAACTAAGGCACCGAGCCTGAATGATGAAAAAGCCCCAAAATTATAAGGCAGTATGTGGACACGACTGTCTCGTCATTATTGCTGTTAAATTTGGACTAAAAAAGGAATAAAAGCAAAACATTTTCCTAATTTGATAAAAGGGACATCTAATACAGATTATAAGGACTTTTTTATGATATAAGATACTAAATGTAGAGTATACACCAGGGGTTTGCCTGAATACAAATACGTTATTCGGCAAAGCACAAATAGTGGGTTTTTTATGAATATTTGTTTCATACAAATATTTTCGGGAAGAAAAATAAACCATTTCAAATACCAGCGTGCAGGTCGGTTACATCTCTATCTCAGTGTCTCTCTGCTCCGCTGTGACGTCTATCAGCAGGTCTCAACGAGGAGAGTCACATCCACCTGCTACATGACGCACATTTCCTAATTTGGACATCACTCCTGGAGTTGGGGGTGTTCACCAGAGATAAAGCTGAGCTACTGACACACACTTCATGAACAAGCTTCATGAACACTTTAATTTTTCTAAAATAACAAGCATAATAAAAACAAAAACAGGATTTTTAAGCATCTTTCCACTTTTATTCGAATGTAAATACAAATACAAATAATTTTGCTGCCTCAACAAATACAAATACTGGGCACATCCCTAGTATACACATTGAAATTCACTCTACTGAGGATTCAAGCGTTAGCATTCGTCTTTAGCATGCTGCCAGACAGATTGATTTTTTTGAATTTTGCAGTCCAGCTCTTCACATGAGCTGGACAGTGAAAGGAAACAGCCTCTTGCACAGCTTTCACTCATCCTGTCTGGACAGAGCGGTGATTATCCACCGAAAAAAGGGGCCATCAGAGTAAAGCTTTTTCTCCCGGAGAAGAAGGGAAAAAAACATCCGTCGGCTATGACATGAAAAATGTAATCTGAGTTTTAAATTTTTATATTTTCAGCCTTAAGCTCACATCTGCAGCAGTTCAGAGATTTTGCTTAAAAACTCCTGGACAGTAAAACCTGCAACCTTTCATGTGACGACGTCTCTGAACCGGCTGACGAGACACGACTGGGTTACATCATTTCTCTAGACTGATCTTTTCATTCTCACTTCAGGCTAGTATGATGAAAGTTACCTGTTGCTAAGACTTTTAAAAAAAGAGAGAGAGAGAAAAGAGGAGAATATTATGCAAAGGAGGGATTTTGAAAAGAAAACGGGCATGGATGTTTCCTCGGAGGTTTCCAGCAGTGACACTGTGAGGAAATGTAATAGGTAGCTGTCAAATGGCATCTACTTCACCTCTCCTCAGAGCTTGAGAGAAAGACAGAGAGAAACATCAAGGAAGACAGTGTGAAGCCTCTTTCACACATCAAACGTGTCAGATTGATCGACACTGGTTTCCTCTGTTCAAACCTTTAGCTTCTATTTCACATTTCAGCTCTCAAAAAGCATGACCTGTTGTAGGAAAATGGTTGAATGAATGAATCTTGATGTCTAGCAGCTGTTTGGTCTCTGATTGTGATTCGTTTCTAGATGAATAAAACATAAAAAGCTTTAATTGTGTGACCAGTTTTTAAACTTGTAACTATCCTGCTTGCTTTCTGTGAATCAAATTCATCAGTGCGGAGTTTCGTTAGAGTGTTTTTGTCCACACACACACACAGAAAACTTGCATGTTCAGAGTTTTTGCAGTCAGGAAATAGCTGAAAGTTAGAGTCAGACAGAGACGTTTGCAACTTGGACTCAAGTCGCAAACACAGTGACTCGAGACTCGACTCAGACTTGACATTTGGAACTCGTGAACGTCTTTATTTTATTTATTTTTTTTGCCACATTAACATTAAGGTTACGTCCGACGAGCTGAATGTCATCCTCTCCCTTATTGTCATCTGGTGCGTGTAGCCACAGATGACAATAAGCTGCAGCAGCAACAACAACACCTGCAGCTGCTGTGCCATCTGTCATAACCTCTGGCGATAATAACTTCACACAAGGCCCAAACAAAAGAATCTCTGAATGCAGGCTTTCATTGTATGCTTCTTTTCATATCACAACATTGTGACAGCCTGTTTAAAGAGATCATATACCAAACAACTAGTCCATGCTGATACTGTAGGCTAGGAGATAAAGGAGTGATGATAATACGGTACATGCTATGAATTCCTTACGTATAGCTATGCAGTGTTCTGACGCTCATTACAACCGTAAGAGACTTGACTTGGACTTGTAGAAAATGACTTGTGCGTAGAGGTGAGTCACAATATTTCAGGGTGTTTCTGTGATATCGATATTCTTGACAATATGACAAAATACTCCTGGTGGGATTTTTGGTTCTCCTCGTACTCAGCCGGTTGCTTCTGCTTGAGGCGGTGAAGTAAGTTTGCTGTATTGCCTCCTTTTGTTGTGACAGTCCTCTTGTACTTCTAACATATTACTGTGATTTGTTGTACATCTGATGTTTTGTAGCCAAAAACACTTCCGCACGACTGAAGTCGCTCCCCTCCATGGAGCCCTTAGCTGGGCTCTTTCCCCTTAAGCCATGTTTGTTGTTGCTGTGCATAACAGTATGACGTCATCACGTCAACAAGTCAGAATATCGCCATCATCACAATATGATTTCTTTTTAATCTATCATATTAAAAATTATACCGATGTTATCATGAGCGATACGATATGGCACACCTCTACTCCTGAGCATTTGGAAGGAAAACTCTATAACAGAGTTTTATTTTTTTTAGCTTTGGTCAGAAGTTCTATTGGTTGTGATTCTAATTGCCTGAATAATTGCTGAGATCTGACAACAAGGCTTCATTATTACAACTCAACAAGTTCAAAGGAGGAAGAAACGAGTAGAATTAGACGATCAGACAGGTTGTAAACAAACCAACAGCTTCTCCAGATGAATTTAACCACTTTATTTGGAGGTAAAATTTAAAGTAAGAGCGCCTGAAATGTTTGTAATAATATCTGTTTTTGTACAGGACAACTGTCTGTGCACAACTATGGAACATACGTACATATGGTCAGTCTGCAAACCGCGATGAATAACTCTTTGTTTGACTATAATGTTATTATTGACAACAGAGAGGATTGTTAAGACTTGTTTCAAAGATAGCAAAAGTTTATCATGACCATAATTATTTAGTGCAGAACTGCAACAAAAGATTCTTTTCATTATTATCATTTAATCTGCAGGGTTTTTTTTGATTCATTGATTCTTTTGATCAATAACTTGTAAGAAAATAGTGAATAATGCCCATCGTAGTTCCTAAAAGCTCAAGGTGATGTCACTAAATAGTTTTGTCCTACCGACAATCCAAAATACAGAAAAGCATTTCATTTCCTGGTAATTGACCAATAAATTAATCGACTGTTTCAGCTCAAATTTAGAAAAATGTCATTAAAAATCAAACCGATCAGCGAGCTTCATGCGAATATCTCATCTGATTAGTCATGAATCAAGAGCTTCATTACAATATATCTTACAAAATGATTCATAGTAGATAGTTTGTAGTTTGGATGACAATATAATAACTTTCACATGTTAATTTACAGTAAATCTCCTTGAATGCAGCACCGATTTTACTATAATTGAAGGTTTATAATCATGAAAACATTTTGAATAAATCTGTCTCACAAGAAGATCAGAGGCACAAATGTGTCTAGAAGAATCTGTATCACATGTACTGTCAGTGAGGTGGAAACTGTTTAATTAATGAAGCAGTAGAAACTGATTCTCACACACACACACGCACACACACACACACACACACACATGCACACACACACACACACACACACACACACACACACACACACACATTCAGCAGTGGGTAGAGCATTCTTTGCACACCACTGGGCCATCGACTGCTCTCTGAGTATTAGTTCAACATCTCTGAGCTAATTCTCTGCATGTTCTGTGTGTGTGTGTGTGTGTGTGTGAGAGAGAGAGAGAGAGAGAGAGAGAGAGAGAGCTTAAGCAGACACAGTTCATTGCAACAGTCTGTTGATCAGACGCACTTCAGTGGAAAGTAAAGCAAGTGAGGAATTTAAGGATGTGTGTGTGTGTGTGTGTGTGTGTGTGTGTTTGTGTGTGTTTGCGTGTGTGTGAGAGAGACAGATAGAAAGCAACAGACTAAATCTTGAGGCCAAGATCGTGATTTTCTGAGGAAAATATCGAGGGAATCCAAACAAGTGTTTACTGGGTTGTACTGAGAATGAATGAACACATAGCTGTACGGTACATATTTAGTCCTAAAAGAAAATCAATCAATCGATTTTAACCTATCTGTAATTATCTTTAAGACAAAGAAAGCAGGAGTTTTCACCCCAAACCTCCTAAAAAAACATTCAGCTCCTTCCCTGAATCAATTTTACTAAACAGTAGTGAAGTGTGAAGCCTCCTGACAAACCAGGACTATGAGGAACTGCAACTGAAACCCTGCACACTGAGATTTGAAAGAACAAAACAAGCAGCAGCTGCAGAATGATTCAGCCAATATCTACTTTTATTAAGGATCCAAAAAAAAGAGCAATAAAACTCCAATAGCTCTAACATATTCAATCCATCACTGCCTTCACAACCCAACTAACACAGCCAAAGACAGAAAAGTACATTAACCGCAGGACATCTACTACTATAAGACATGCTGACATGTTTTCATCACACCGCAGTCATTAAAATTCATCCTCTTGGTACCATGGATATCTGGATACCAAATGTCAAAGCAATGCGTCTCATAGTTGTTAGGATATTTCACTAAAAGCCAAACATGTCAGCCTCATGGTGGCACAAGGAAACATCAGAGCAGCATCGACTTCAGTAGGATTTCAGGATATCTGCACCAAATTCCACTTCAATCCTTCTCATAGCTGTTGAGATATTTCAGTCCGGTGCAAATGTTGCTGGTGTGGCTATAAACTTAAATTAAATGCTATTTAGCCCTGACGAGACAACACAGAGTGGTAGATTACAGAGACAGTGTTAAATCTCATAACCATAAACCAAATTATTTACTAGAATAAGACCTAAGTGTTTGACATGCTCCCTGAACTGGTGTAGACTGGTTTCTGGTACTGTGTGATGGCATTTTAAGTGAGAGACACTGATTTCTTTACTTGCTAATGTTCCTCATAACATGTATGAGTGTTTAAATTAAGGCGTCTGCATGTGTCATGACTGTATTGTCTTTGTTGTGATCTTATATGTAAGAGATCTTAATCTTTATGACACTTCCTGAGTGCGTACAGTGAAGCTTAACTGTCAGACCACAACAAAATTCAGTATTTTAACTGGAGGGGGGGAAGCTGACATGACTGTGCAAGCAGCGGATATGTGTGAGAGCATGTTACTGTACAGCTGGAGGACAAACCAGCGGAACAACATAAAGCTGCGCCGAGCTTTACCCGAATCTGACTCCTCTTTTTGACCTTTATCCAGTTTCTTCTGCAGCGTAGTGATGTGCAAACCATTTGTTGTCTTTTATTTCTTACACTCTGAGTTATTATCTTCACACTATGTCAACAAGCAAGAGCCGAAGAGGGGAAAGCAATAATTCCTCCTCTGTGATAATGACTTTATCTGAGAGTCTATTATGCAACACAAGATTATACACCTTCACTCCTCACACCTGCTCACACACACACACACACACACACACACACACCAACATCTTCAAAAAGAAAAAACAGATGAATGAAAATCTGACCTCTTGAAGACAAAAATCACAAGTTTAGATCCATAAAGTGACACCTGCTGACACTCCGACTAAAAGCTGTTTGCATAAACAGTTCAGATAATAAAACTCACTCAGTTCATAACAAAAATTTACCCTTTGAAATGAGAAATTCACCATTAGATGTGCAATTATAGTCACTTCTATGGACTGTAGTCTGTGTGAGAAAGATTGAGTAATTTCCATAATTCTCATATACAGTTTGCACGTTAATTGCGTTCATAAAGCAACAATAAATCTGCAATCATAACCTTTAAATCACATCACAAGCAATGTTGCACACATGTAACATGAAGTCGCACAAATCTGAAATAAAATCTGGCGCAATATTACTGTCACATGAGTTGTAGCCTTGACCTCACTGTACTTTGTTGTGTTTTTGTATATCGATAATCTGCTTGTAATAATCTTCCAATATACCGAGCCATGAGCAAACACGCGCATGTTTGACCATAGTTTTCCCATCCAGTCCACCCACATGAACTGGATCATAGGTCCACACACACACAACAGATTTCTCTCCGAACAGCTGAATGAACATTGTAATTGAAACTGTATGTTTACCTCATCCTGCTGCGCCTCTTTCGGTTTCTTCTTAGTCGGATCTTTGGAAGCTGTCATTGTGCTGGAGCCTGAGTCTTTCTTCCAGCGACGCTCCCGGTAATAACATCCAAACCTGTGTCGGCGAGTCAATTTAGCAGCAGCGGCAAAGCTGGCTGCAACCGTGACAGCAAGGACTTCTGGGTAAGGCTTTCAAAGTAAAGGATGAATGTTTACTCTCTTTCTGCTAGCATAAGGATAATCCTGGAGCTGTACTGTGTTATCTTTTGATTTAAGTTGTTCTCATTGCAGCTTCAAAAATAGCATTCATCCATTTTCTTTACCTCTTATCCTCTAGAGGGTCGAGCTGGAGCCAATCTCAGCTGACATTGATCGAGAGGCGGGGTACACATTGAACAGGTCACAAGTCAATCACAGAGCTAACATTTAATATGGGACAGACAACCAGTCACACTCACATTCACACCTAAAAAGCAATTAAGAGTCTCCAATTAACATAACCTGCATGTTTTTGGTCTGTGGGAGGAAGCCATAGAGAAAATAGCTTCAAATACAGCAGAAAACAGACAATAGAATAATATGGATCTTTAGTGAAATGTATATTTTGTTTTGCCAGTGTACAGACGACCAGTTGGAAATGTGTTTTTAATAATAGTAACAGTCATATTTTAGATTCACTGCATAAAAATTAAGATTCAAGTGTAATAGGATATGTTGGAGGCTTTTATTTTTTTAGTAAGGCAAACTTCCGGTTTGGGCAGTCTTGTGTTGACGTGCTTTTTACTATTTTGGTCAGCGCTATCTGTCCATCTATCTATAAGGAAGCTGCGCTGTCCATGGTGCTGAAAATCCAATCTATCTATCTGTCTCTGCATCTGTAGCGCTGTCCGTGGTGCTGAAGAGCAAATGTGACAACAGCGGTTATCACAGAAGTGAAAACCCGATTTCTCTGACTGTGTCACTCCCTCAATCACTCACTCACTATAAAAAAACATAAAAAACAAACACTACTATAGATGAAGCTATAGTAAGCCGTAAATTGACATACCGGACACACATTTTTGCTTGATAGTGGTGTTTAACTGTAATGTGCAAACCAAATCAAAGTATAAGTAAAAAACAGTCAGTATGCATTCTGAGCAGCTGCTGTTGTACATTATTTTCCACCAATACAACACACAAACTCAAAATGAAAACTAATTGTAGATGAACACCTCAGGAAAGGTCGCAGTTTGATTAATTAAATGATTAGCTAGTCTGACAGTGTGAGCACAATTTCCTGATTTCTTGTATGGACACTTAAAATTAGTATATACGGTATAATATGTGTAATGAAGTGGTGAAATTGTGGTACTGTCTATGCCATGGACAGCCCAGCAGACATACAGATAGATGAACTGATAGCTTAAGTAGTCCTATCTGGATGGGAAAAATGTATTGACCCAACTTTAACCCTTTCATACTATTCATATTCCAACCCTTCACACTACACCTTCATAATTAGTCTCTATGCTTTATTTCTGAAGTAAATTTTTCATTCATAAATATCTTATTAATCATTACTAAACAGGTGATTAATCCTTCATGAAGCTCTCAGAGAGTTGAGAGTGTATTCTTCAGGTCTGTTTATGGTGAAAAACATTCACAATTACACTATATTATGGTCTGATGTTGCCTAAAACAAGAGAACATAACAGCCATCATGATTTCAGTCAATGCTGTTGAATGTGAAGAATGCAGAAATAGTTCTGAATGCTAATTTCTGAATTTTTGAGTGAATATGGGTCAAAGTGAACCCTCAACACTCTCTACTGTATATGTATCAGTTGCATAAAAATGAAAAAAAAGGTTGAAATATTTTCATTTTTGTATATTCTGGGTCACTTTAGGAATAGTCATAAAATTTCAGGCTAAAAGAAAGGTGTTCAGGGTGTTGCTACTGCTCTCAAATGTTTAAAAAAACAGTATGTAAGAGTCAACTTTAATATAAAAGCCTCTGGTCCATGTCTTTGCCTTTGGCACTATCTGTAGTTTTGAAAATCCAAACAGTGAGCGTCTGCAGTGCTGTCCATGGTGCTGAAACTCTACAGCTACTGTGATTGAGGAAATTTAAAACCATAAAACAAAAAAACTGCTGCAAACCCTGAAAACAGCAAACAAAACACACCCCTACCGCAGGGAATAAGACTACCACAAAGCATAGTCTAACAAATACACAGTCACATTATGGAGTACTCAATTAATTAAAGCTGTGACAAGAAATGAAAGCAATTTAAAACTTGAAATCAGTCATTAGTCTAGTCATTCATTAAACTAAAAAAACATGTTTGTGGTTTAATTAGCAGACAAGTGATGCTTTATTTGCCTTAACGCGACTGAAAATCACTGAATCATGTGTCTCTAACACCAAATTTTAAACTTTACCTACATATTTATGGTACTTTTTATCTCTGATATCATAAAACAACAACACACTGATTGTTTTCTTTTGCCCTCCAGCAAAAACAGATTCGTATTTGCATTGTAATATTCCCATAGAGACTTACAGTGTGTCTGTGTCTTGCATTTTGTGGTATTTTTACCTCTGATGATGTCACTCTACTATTCCTACAGTATCACTTCAGGGACTAAGAGCTCTTCTGTGATATCTTGTATTAGAATATCCCTTGGAAATAAATTATGGGATTATAGCCCTGCGTGTCATCGGAGAATGAACCGGACCGAGGCTCCATCATGAAATCCCTTCAGAGGAGAATGAAGCGAGACAATCGAGCAGATCAGTAACCCGCTGGCCTTTCCTGCTGCCAAGTGACTGGATGCAAACTGATAGGTGTCACAGAGAAAGCCCTGAAGACACAAACCCCACTAACACACACTCACACACACACACACACATTGTGTCAACTATCCCATCTAAAAATAATGAAGATAACAGGAGGGAGGGAAACGGGGGGGAAAAAAACACAAATGAAGATGGAGGAGTAGATGGCAAAAGACAAACCAGCCTGCGGATATTTGTCTCCTCGTGTGTGTCTTCTTGCTTTTCTACACTTCTGGGGACCGAATTCTCTCACAAGAACTAAAAAAAATATTCTAAAATGAGGAAGTTGATTGGTTCTTGCTCCCATAAGAGATTAGTAATGGAGTTTTAGAGACTGGAATCAGCTTTACAATCAGGATCTGACAGGTTTATCTTTATGATAAGGTTAAGCACACAGTGCAGAGGCTAAAAAGCCAAGTGACAAAGCAGTTTTATCCCTCCAGCAGGTAGCACAGTGATTGATTAGCCTGTCACAAGAAATTTCTGTTTGATTTCCTCTCTGATTTACCAGCTTAACCCCTTTTTTATTGGAAATGTCTGATGTTATTATGTATGTCAGCTACATAGGCAGGCTGTGGCAGACGTGTGTAAAGAGGTGATAAGTGTCAGTGTTTTTCAAGTTACAGGGAGATAGATTCATAAATAATGTTAGAATTAGGAGTAATTTAAAACTAAGTCTGAGATATTATCCCAGAAAACATTTGGTAAGAAGAAGAAAAGTAAGAAACAGCTGCGATCTCCAATCAAATCCTCAACTTTTTTGTAAAAATCTTAATTGGAAATTGAAAGTTTTGGCTTTTATTTACAGTCCAAATTTGCATTTGGTGTCTTATCTTCAACTGAAATCAATTCACATAATAAATAGGCATCTCAAAGGGTAGAAATCTAATAGAATAGGTCTGTTGAAATTCTAGGCACAATGTTTCCTTGGTCAAGAGGTAAAAAAAACAGTGGTGCAAGGCAAGATGTTAATGTAAAAACACAGTGATTTAAGCAGCCTGAATTACAGACCCTGCATCACTGCATCCTCGCTCAAAATCATACAGCATCCACAGAAAATTGGTCTGGTTGTATCTTATTTATTTTCACATGGTATAAAGCATCAAAACTGGAGAAACACAATCATGCAACAGTTTCATATTTGCAGGATTTTGTGGGAACAAATTTCAGGTTTTTCAAACAGCCTAAAACTTTTTAAATTGAGAATTAAGATCTACGGTTCAGCTTCAAGGGGTTAAGTAACGACTGTGATGAATGAAAATCATCAGACGTGCAGTAACTCGAGTTCGAGCGTGTGTGTGCTTGATGGAAACTGAATGAGCGGCGTTCGCGCTCCGATGAAACCCGGAGGAAAGGCAAGAGGTCAACAAGCATGGAGCGAGGGAGGAAAATGATCAAAAATTCAGCGGAAAGCAGAAGGAGGCAGGGGGGGAAGCAATAACGAGCGAGAGTGGAGGGAGGGGTTGAAGATGATGGAGGAAGGGAAGAGAAGGGTAAAGAAGAAGAGAGAAGAGGCAGGAACAGAGGGAAAAGATCCTCAAAGCTTGGGTTTGACTCTCTTCCCTTCACCATTAAATATTTAACAGACGGAATCAGAGACCAAATGGAGATGATCTCTCTCTCTCTCTCTCTCTCTCTCTCTGACCTCTGCTGCTGTTTGAGAAGTTCACTAATGTCTCCAAGGCAGAAAACATCCCTACAGTCTCTCCAGACCACAAGCTACTACACTCTGTGTGTTTGTATTCACTTGCTTGTATACATTTGTGCAAAAGCCTTCATGCCTACCAATGTTAATATGGAGACTGCAGAAACAAATGATGTGTTTTATTGCCATTGTGAGTCAATTTATTGGATAACAAAATAACTAAATGAACAAATTTATTGTCATGTTTATCCCCCATTATTGTGATTATCTCTACTCTCCGGTTTGGGTTCGATTTTATGATTTTTTGTGTCTTTTCTTGTAAAATATTAAAGAACAGGTTCACAATTTTTCAAATGTGTCTTAAAAACAACAGTCAGGTGTCCATATGAGCAGTGAAAGAGGTTTTCCTCGCTGTAATCATTCCTCCTGTTCATACTGGATATTAAAAGATCCTTCAAATGTGTTTTCAATGTAAGTGATGGAGGCCAAAATCCACCGTGTGTCCACACAGTGTTTCCTCAGACAGTGTTTCCCTGTTGAGCTGAGGTGGAAGTATAGTAACAAAAAGAGGAACTTTGGCACTAAAAAGACTGTAACGTTGAAAGATATCTACTTGATTTGACTCATTTGGACGCTGAAGCTTCATATTAGCTTCAGATAAACTTTTAAATACATTTTTGCACAGAAGGAGGACTGTGGATTCTGTCTCCCATCACTTACATTGTAAGTGCATTAAGAAGGGATCTTTTAATGGTCAGTATGAACAGACTATTGTTTAAGACAGACTTGAAAATTTGTAAACCCATCCTCTATGTAGTTTTGAGCTTCTCTGCCTCCTCTCAGACTGGAATCAACACCAAAAAAAGGCTATTTTTAGTTTTTACAAAGCAGACAAAAATTACAGTGATTTCAACCAGCAGTCTGTGACAGTCAGGCAGCAAGCAGGCAACACTTTGTTTTAATGACTCCTCCTCCTCCTCCTCCTCCTCCTCTTCTCTGATCCTTGAACCCTTCAGGGTTTCACTGCTGCTGTAAATCAGGGACTGATTTACACCTGGGACGCCAGGTGAATGTAATTAACCTGCTGCCAGGATGGAAACCTGCAGGGCTCCAAGTTGGGAACCGCTGAGGATCGGTCAAAGAGAGTTTCTAAGCAGGTTAATTGACCCTGAAGGATCTAAGGTGAAGTCCTGATAAGAGCAAGCTGGAGTTTTCAAATACTTCACTTCACTGCCTCTGCTCCTGTTTCTTCTAGACTGAGACTCATCCTCACAAAATGAAAGAAATTTACTGCTGCTTCCATGAGATTTCAGGTCAAAAAAATGGGTTAGTGCAGGCAGATGGATATATATTTTTTTAAACTATTTGAATTAAGCCCTACTCAAGGTCAAGCTTTCTTAAGCATTAGCAGAGTTGTCAGCAACTAATCTTCACATTTATTAGTCTGAGTCAGCCTGCGAGTTGCAATGCTGAGTCACAGATATCAGGAATTTCTAACAGCGACAATTTCTCCCACATAACGAAAAGAACTAAAGAAAGAAGTGTCATTAAATTACTGGCAGTTACATCTAAATATAATCCCATATTAACACAAATACAATATATTAGGTTGTAAGGAATTGAAAGGATTTATACACAGTTTGCTTGTTGCTGGTCTCACTTGTTCACATTTGGCTTTTTAAATGATGCAACTACAATCTTGGAATAATATGTGGACTCTCCTGAGATGAAATAACTTGAGGTTTTCCTGCCAACATCACCTGAATGCAGCATAAAACCAAGCTGTTGCTCTCTATTAACATTTTTCAAACTTTGTTTTCTGTATATGTGATATTGTTTGGCTTCCATGTTAAAGTCTAGGTGTTATTCTGCATCCATAGCATTGAAAAAAAAACAGCTGTTCAAAGGATTTGTTGGGAAACGGAGATGGTTTCAAACAGTCAAATAGAAATCAGCTCAACCCAGGAGCTGCATAAAAATGTTACAGTAGTTCAGTTTTTATGCAAGTTGCCTTTAAGAACCAACATGTTTTATTAAAGCTGAAAATCTTGAAAATATCTGCTCAACATTTGACACCAATAGATAAATCTAGTCACCACCTCCTCCCCTCCACACACAAAGAAAACTTTAATCGACTTTCTGATGTTTAAAACAGATTATTTCAAATAACTTAAGTCTTTCCAGCTTTTTAAAACATTAAACAGTGTATGCAAGTATCTCCTTAGAGACACCCAAATGCCTTTTTACCATCAACTTTCCTAAAAAGAAAAGCCAATGATACGCACAACCTGTTGCGTATCATTTATATCTTTCATCCATCTCCCCAGAATCTCCTCACACTCATATAGGTCATAAAGAACCAACCTGTAAATAATCATAACTAAAGAAATTGTGCTACCGGGTCTGTTCTGTAACACTGTTTTTGCAGCTTTACATCTCCTGAAAGCCTTTATTTATAGAAATGCAAAATTACAAACGCACAAAAAGACAATAAGCTGTGAGTGGGAGTGTAGCACTGCTGGCAGATGAAAGCCATGCACCTGCAAAACATATTAGTCATCCCTTTGATGACACACATGGATACAGTATTTTAATCTACAAACAGGGATTTCATAAGGTTTCCGGGATGCGAGGGTGCATAAATGACAGAGTAAGCTTTCAAGATCAAGAATAAATAACCCAAAAAATTGTTGTTTTTCCATGACATCTGTGAAAAGATTACATGACTAAAGCTTTTATGAGTAAGAGTTACACAAACTGGGGTGTCGGTTGAATCAAGGCCATGAACACAGGCAGCTTTGTCATGTACAACTAGTGATTTCTTTGTGATAGTTTGTATGTTTCTTAAAATGCTTTTGTAGCATTTAAAAACACAAATCTGCTGCAGGAATAAAGTCTGTTACTCTTCACCTTCATCTTTAACATCAACATTATCATCACTATTATCTTCTCCTCTAACATTTCAATAAAAACATTCAAAATTGTTTCCATGGACACTGGTGGACAACAAATTGAAATCATGTCATGAGCCAAGATTTTTTAAAAAACAAACAAACAAACGGCAGGAGACACTGAAAGAAAAACAGAATCCAGTACCTTGACCTAGAAAAAAGTAGGTCGAGGTTTACTGAACGAGCCCGAGGTTCAGCGCCGACGGTGCTGCGACCGCCTGACCGCCTGCTTGGGCTTCAGTCAGCTGAGCATCTGCAGAAAGATGGTATACTGTCAGAACTGCAGGGTTGTAAATCCTGCCAGTGGGGGTTTTACTGGGTGAGGTCTTCGCCTGGAGAGACCCCCTGAGTCACATTAGCTCAGGTGTTTGACTGCAGATATCTTTGACCTTCAGATTCCAATTCAACCGGATTGGTTGCCAATTGGGTTGCTATTGGTTGTTTGATTAAGGACATTAGAAGGAGCCTAAAAACATGTAAATATTCAATCTAATACAACACAACAAATGACTGACGTGCCTGCTGCTTTAAGAGTATTCTAGTAAGGAGATAATATATATCAATGGTACAGTTATGTTTCAAGTCTGGTCAATGGAAGTTTTAAGGCCAGTTCAATAAGGAGAGATCAGTCAGAAGTGTATAGAACGATTGCACAATAGTAGGTCTGAATGGCAGAATTGCAGCGATTATTTAAAGGATGGTATCTAAGGACTGACAGGCTTGAGGAACGTGGGCAGAAAGATCATTGGTGATCTATATTTTAGTCTTTACAGACTGTAGGGGATACCTGTTCAAGCAACAGAAATAACTTTCCTTTCCTCAAGCTCAGACATCCAGATCTGGATCCATGTATAACTGCTGCGTCTTCACATTGAAAAGTACCAGTTGAGCCCCTGGATGCCTTTCCTACAGTGTGGAGGTTTTAGTCCCACTGGGAGAAGGCCTGGGGGCAAACTTCAGAACATGCTGGAGAGATTAGATGTCCCTTTGGGCCTCGGAAATTCACCAAGGAGGAGGTGGGGGAAGTAGGGAGGCTTATATCTTGGCTACTTTACTTCGCCTGCTCCCACCACAACCAGGACCGGAAAACAGCAGAAAATGGATGGAGGGATTGGTTCAAAGCAACCTTTTCATCATGAGGAAAGACCTTTAACACGTAATGTCTCCTCTGAATTGAAAAACCAGATAAATGACAGCACCTTTCACAAACCAAAGCTCCTTCAAGCTGCTAAAAACCTGCATGTTTTGTGTATGATTTCTCTTTTCTTTCCCTCTCAATTAAGCATCTTTCAGCTGAAAACAACAGGACCGTTGGCTGAAGTGTGCACGCACCTTACAGTCTAACCCCAACATCCTGTTTTTCAAATCTCACCAAAACACACTCCGGCTCATTTATCTGACTCTCACACACAACAACAGCCTGACACACTTTGTTTCCCAGAGGATGTGTTTCTATTTCTCAGAGCGTCGACTCTCCCAGGTGGCAGCACGAACTCCTGGGACTTTACGATAAAACACACATCATTCTTCTCGATTGAGGTCTATCACCTTGTCTCATACAGTTTTTTTGTTGTTGTTGACTTGTTTAACACATCATACATAGACAGATTTGATCCTATTTTATATATCAAATACCGACACCATCACGCTCCAAAAAGTGGATTCTCCAGCTACGAATGAAAGGATTTAGTAGTTCAAGATTTTAAACTGCTGCTGAAGGCCCTCACGTCTTAACACTCACCCCACACCTTCCACATGAACCGCAGCAGTGTGATTTCTAAAAATAAGAGCATACTGACACCTCACCTCCAGGAACCTGAGCTCTGGTTCCATCATGCTGACGCCTCTCTCCAGTCAAAACAATCAGGAGTGAAAACTCGCGCAGCAACGAGACGCTCTCACCTCCGAGTCCAACAATTTCACACTCTTAAAAGTGGACAGTGTTGCCAGGAAAAAACACGAAAAATGCATTTGTTCTGCAAATAAACAAGACTAACAGCAAGTAAAAGATAGTCTGCTCTCCTGCTCTTGCCAACAGCGTGTCTGTCTGGTTTTTCTCTTCAGAGTAAACAGATGTCTGGTGCACACACACATGAACACACACACACACACACACACACACACACACAAAAGCCCTCTGCTCTGTTCTGATTTTACTACTTAAAAAATGGTGTCATTCATTCAAGTAAAATCAGTCAACCCAGTTTCACTTGGCATCGTCAGTCTGATAATCTAATTCTGCGTCAGGGGGGATTTGCCTGGTGGTGACACTGAGGCCCGTTGAGCTGAATTCACTCCGAGTTAAAATGACAATCAAGGAAAAAAAGTGGGTTTAAAAGAAGCATTTAGGGGAAAAAGGTCAAAAAAAATGTCTCACCTTTGCTCGCTAAGAAAAACAAAGCCAATTTTAAAGCAACTGAGTAGTAAAGTAGCCTCTCATGTATTGTTCCAAGTCCCCAAATGTGTTTTCGTCTTGCACAGAGTGTTTTTATACGTCTTAAAACAAGCCTGAAGGAGATCTTTTATTAGACATCTATTGCATGTCTGTCAGTCCTGGGAGAGGGATCTCTCCTCTGTCACTCCTCCTGAGGTTTCTTCCATTTTTTTCTCCCATTAAAGGTTTTTCCTTATTCAAATCGAGGGTCTAAGGGCAGAGGATGTTGTATTGTTGTACAGACTGAAATAGAGTGATATTTGATATTGGGCAATACAAATAAAATTGACTTTAAAGAAGGTAATATTAAGCCACAACATTCCTTCAAGAACACATTTTATTAATTAGGTGCATAAACTGTAACTGATGAAATTTTACTTTACTCTCAAAGCTAAACCGTGACATCACCACACTCTACTACTTCTACTACGACTATGGAGAAACACGAGCAGCCAACAGTTCGGTCAGATTTCGTGGACTACTTTAGTTTTGGAGTTATAATCTCTCATTGCACTGCAAGAACAGTACAGGTCAAAGCTGATGATCACAGTTGACATTTTATAATAGTTTCTAAATAAACTTGGCTGACATGCTTCTATCTATCTTTTATCTTTTTGGTTGTATTGGCCATCTTTCCAGGTCTCTACAATTAACTTGGTGAGTATAATATTAAGATATAATTAGTAGGAAACAAACATAATTCTGTACAGAGAAGCTCAAACATCCAACAGAAGGAACAAGAAGAGAAACACCAAACCCTGTATTTCTACTTCATTAGTGATTTCTTACACTTTTAAATGTCTATCATGGGTATAGATATCAGTCCCTGTGTTATTGTTGAACACTGGAGAACCCCATGTCTCTGTAGTGACTGAAAATATCTGGACATGTTTCTATGTTTGGCCATTTCTCCATGGAAAGAATCACAATACACCAAAACAATAAAATAAGAGTTTAAGGGTGAAATCCTCCTTTAAGAGAAGCTGAAACGTACCCATGAGAGAAAGTCTCATGCTCAAAGGCCTTAAATTTGCCAGTGATTTGTCTAAGAAGATTAAAAACTGCACGTTTCCGACATCTATAAAATCATCAGGAAGCAGCAGGAAGGTTGACAGACAGCATGGGGAAAGCCTGGAGGGGGTTTCAGTCCGGAGGGAGGGATTCAAACCTCCACATCGTCTCTGCCACGCAGCAGGAGTTCAAAGTCAACCCAACCTGCTTAGACAGATTATAGAAAATTAAAGTAAGAGGTGCCGCTGAGCTGGAAGAGACAGTGAACTTGTGTGTGTTGTGATAATTTCCCAGCCAACCCAGTCTCACATGAAAATGTGTAATAGCTACAATGGTCCGCAGCGCGAAACGTATTAGTTTCACAATAACGGCTCTAAAATTGTAAGATGCCTTTTTTTTTTTTTTTGGCTATTCTTTTCTATTGTACATCACATGACTGCCAAGTTTCTGTCTGCAGAAACAAAAACAAAACAAAAAAATGGCAAATGCAATATTTTAAAGGTGCAGCATATAGAATTTAATGGCATCTAGCAGAACACACTTGAAAGAAATGGAATATAATATGTTTTAATTAGTGTATAATCAGAAAATAAATAAGAATCATTATGTTTCCGTTACCTTAGAATGAGCCCTTTATATCTACATAGGGAGCCCAACATGTTGTACCACCATGTTTCTACAGTAGGGGGAGGGGGGAGGGTTGATATTCAGTTGGTTGCAATCTGCAACCTCACCACTAGACGCCGCTAAATCTTACATACTACATCTTTAAGATGCTTTTGGCATTAAAATGCATTTTGATAACATTCCTAATGATAAATGTGCATTTTATTTTCATTCTCTCCGTTTAGTGAATGTATATGATGTGTAGTTTGTTACTTATTATGAAGATTCTTTCACGTTTTCTATCGTTGCTATGGTGGTTGCTATAGACGCTGCTATCACTGAAACCACGTAGTTGCATGTTGTTTGAATCATTGTCTTTGCATTGTGTAGTTATCTGAGCTGTTATGTTATTTATGTCGTTTTATGTAACTGTTTGATGATGTTCTTTAAATAAAAAAACGTAGATTTTAGAGCCTCAGTGATTAATTGAATTTGAAGCTTTGCGATTGGCTGACCGGAGGACCACCTGGAAGTATTTTCCTCACTGTCACCGTGTTCAGATTCTCTTTTAATGATATCATTTCTCAACAGAAAATCATGAAAATGTCCATGATAACTCAGCATCCCTGAGGCTCTAAAATCTACGTTTTTTAATTGAAAGAACGTCATCAAACAGCTACATAAAACAACACAAATAATAAAACAGCTCAGATAAATACACAACGCAAAGACAATGATTCAAACAACATGCATACAGCAATGTCAGAGTGAGACACTGTCTGAATTAAAGCCCATTAAAGTTTTAGTCTAAGTTTAAGTCGCCGCTAAAGACCAATTTATTTACAGACGTTGTGTTGAAGCTGTGAACAAAGATAAGTCTATATAATTAATTTGCCTTGTCATTAGCCGGCAGACAATTCTTTTACCTCTGAAACATCTCTGCAGTCTCCAAAAATTAATCCAAAATTTAGAGGGCAGAACTTTTCTACAACATTTATGTGACTGAATTTTTGGCAAAATTTGGCCTTAGTTTTGAGTCTGAGCGATCAAAGTTTTAACGGAATAGTTTGACATTTTGGTAAATATGCTTGTTTGCTTTCTGGTCAAATTAGATACAGTAAGAGCGTCTCATGTCTGTACGATGAAAATGAGCAAAAAAACAAGATGCAAAGTATTAATTAAGCTTCAGAGGTGCTGGTGTAATTCATTACCTTTGGACAGACCTAAACTAAAAGGCCCAGGTTTACTCCTTATTACTTGGAGCTACATAATTGATTGATCGAAAATTGGTCATAAAGAAGGACTCTGTGTTAAAATCTAGTTTTAATACTTAAATTGTTTTCATTTATACTGAGCTTATTTGTTGTTAAGTTGTGTTTTAGTGTATAAAATGTAAGAAAATAGTGAAAAAAATGTCCATTATTGTTCCCAGAAGCCAAATTTAACATTCAAGATTTTGAGTTTACTATCATGGAAAACATGATACAAACGATATGTGAAATAACACCAGTGAACCAATCAACTGAACTGATTAAGCATCTAATCATGTCAGCAGTAGTGGGGCTCAATAGGGGACCAACAACAAACTACTGGAGGAGGTTAATCTGGCCATAAATTCAGGTTTTCAGAGACTGTGCAGGATTTAAAACGTCTTTTTCACAGTAAGAGCTTTTCACAACCTCCACATTCACACTTTTTTTTTTTTTTTTCTCTTTCTAAAACTGTCTCTAACCTTCCATATTACCACCTGGAGAGAAAGCCATGGACCACAGAGTTCATTACTGATTAAGAGAAGAGCTTTTATTAGTCTGCGGCGTGACAGCCCTTCCTTATCTCTGTCTCTCGGCTTCTTTCATTCAGCTCTATTCTGGACCAGCAGTGACTGGCCGCCAGTAGCAATTAACTGATTATTAAAGATTATTAACTGATAATTAACTGAACATCTGCTTGCTTTCACACCCAACGACAAAAACATCAGTCACCAGACTTTCAACAAAAATCCAGAAACAGGGAACCAGTTAACAGCAATAATTCACAATTTTTAAATACTTTTCTAATTTCTGTTTGTTAATCTGGTTATTGTGCTTCATATATTCTGACTAAAATGACCTGCATTGATGCCTGCAGCAGCCAGGAGAGGGAGAAATAGGTGCAACATGTCTGAAATACTTTGTGCTTTTTCAGTCGGTGCCCAATAATGGAGGGAAAGTAGCTCAGCTGGAGAGCGAAGGCCTCGCGTCATGTGTGTTTTGCTGTGATAAAGACGTGGTACAAACTGAAGGTACCTGCTGTTTTCTGTGATAAATGCTAACAGTGCTAATGACGGTTATTAGCTGTGTCTTAATGGCTGTTAATTGCTGCACCAAAATAATGATTATGGGGTGAAAAATCATTAGAAGCTCTCTCTTCGACCACAAAAAAAAAAAAAAATGCAATTAACATTACTTTGTTTTTGTGGATATTCTATTATTTTAGCTTCATTCTTATTGTTTTACATTTGTTTTCAGCTGCTGGGACAGTCGGTCAACACAAGAGCTGAAGGACAAATGACTTGGAATGAAAATTAGGATAGCTCGTTAGCAATTTTCAAAGTGACACCTGCTCAGACTATCTTTCCTCTCCTAATATATCCTCTAATTGTCCCTCTTGAGTGCCCTGCCTCTGCCAAATACCTGACCCTGTCCCTCCCTGCACACCTGTCCGTCATCTCCTTTCACCAGACACTTCCACAGACACAGATAGCGCAGCCACCGTGGAAGTCCAGGCATTACCTGCTATTTTTTGTTTTATCTCACACTATTAAAGACCTTAAATTAGCTATTTTTTGCTGGATTTTAAACACACTGTTTAGTGAATCAGCTGCTAATACTGTATTTCATTTAGATGTAGAGAAACTGCCTTCAACGCTGTAGAAAGAAGTTCTGATGTGCTCAACTTGGAACTACAACTAAAGAAACAAACTTTTAAAAGGTTTCTCTGACTCGGCTGCTCATAATTACTGTCTGGAAAAACATATTACGTGAACACAGAACTAGACCTGCTTTCCTGTTTTTTTTTGCCCTTTTTGTTGCCAACCATCAGCCTATTAATGCCATGATTTCTGTGAAGTTCCTTTATTCCAACATGCTGTGTGCATTTGGTACTCCTGCCTGTTGCCAATACCTGAACAGTGTGAAGCTTTGTAGGAGCGAGTCATTTCAGGTTTTGAAATATTAAAGATCCCCTGCAGACATGTATTAAGACATATAAAAATACTCTGCTTGGAACAATAATGTGTCTGATATGGTCTCTGCACACAAAAAAATTATAATTACCTTGTTAAAATCCTAAAAATGGCACTGTCTTATTCTCCCTCATTAAAAAATCCAGAATCTATGAATATGCAAATATATTTTACTTTATAAGTTTAACTGCTGGACACAAGATGTCTCCTAATTCACTGTAAAGTCTGTTTTTAAAGTGTTTGTGCACTGGAGGCTTCAAGTTTCCACATCACACTTGTGTAAGATGCAAACTGGACCACGATTGGCTTCCAAACTGGTTCAATCATGCTTTAAAATAAGAGAAACTTCCCACTTTTAGGAGATGAATGTGAAAACAGATTTCTAGTGTCAAACTCTGCACAGTGAAGCTCAAACATCCAACCAGAAGAGAAACATGTTTTTGAGAGGTGTTGGGCTTTAACCCATAAGAACCCGGACCCATTTCTCCTTAAAGGAAAATTATGGGGAACATAAAACAGACCAAATGGACCACGAGGAACACATTTCTGTAATGTAACATATATGTCATAACTTGTTTTATATCAGTTTGTTCAAGAAACGTGGTCAGAACAGGGTAAATTTAATATATGACATCTTATTAAAGCATCAGAAATGTTAAATGTGTTGAAACTTTCCTTTAGTAACAAAAAACAAGCTTTTTAAAAATTTGCTACTTCTGTCTCATGGCATGCCGCCATTTTGGAAGTGATGTCATGGATACACAGATTCACGCATGGTCACATGACTGCACCAGGATGTTCAGTAGATGTCACTCAGGGACTTCATGAGTTAAAATCAAGGATAAAGCTGTATAAGGAATTTTCCAGAACACTGAAAGGGTTGATGACCTGTGTCATCATGGCTTCTTATGGGTTAAACATGAATGTAAGAACACTTGGAAAATGGATGTATAGTATTTTAGAGTGAAAGCTTTCAATTTAAGAACTTTTTCCTCTTTTTTTGTATAACAATAAGTGGCTTAGAGAAATTACCCAGGATGAAAATTTAATATAAAATTCAAAGTGGATCCTTCATGTTAATTAAAAAGATTAAAAGATGAAAGTTACTCGAATCCTGCAGCTGTAGAGATCAATGTAGACAACTGTCACAACACTCTCATATCCCTGGAGCTGCTAGACGTTTCATTTGTGCACATCCACTCATCCAGCGATCACCCTGTGTATATATTGCCCAGTTTCGCAGCGCTGACCTTGGTTTGTGTAATTATATTTCAGAGCAGTCTAACCTGAGATGATTCCTCCTGGTACTTGGTGCTGTGTGAGCCATAGTCTGACTCACTGGCCCAAAAATAAAACACATCAGAGTAAACACCAGCTTGTGCAACAAGGGCAAGGTAATTTAAAAAAAAAAAGCAGCTGATGCGTTTAAGCAGGTCGCTGTGATGAATGCAGGTGGATGTCAGGCTCTGTGGGTTTAAAAATCAAAGCTTTATTTGATGGTTTTATGTTGAATGAGTCCTTGGATTTGTTGGATAACTGAGCTCAGCCTGCTTATTTGCATGTTACGACATTTACATAATACAGATATGAATAAAGTCAAAGGGAATTTAGATAAAATCATCAAATAAAGTATTTGAATGGTTGAAAAGGAAAACCTTTATATTCATTCTTCAGATTTTTTAATGATTACAGTCTGATAAAACGACTGGAGGTCAGCAGCCTCTCTGATTTCACATTACATCACATGATGTCAGTAGAAATCCATCCACCAGCTTTGACAGCAGAGCAGAGCGTTCTTGTGTGAAACTGCCCTCTAGTGACAAAAACTAGACGTGCATTTATTCATATTCTCTTTTATGCTTTGATTTAATTATTAATAAATGCAGTCACTTCGTGCCTTTCGTCAGCTCAGAGCTGGATGAAACAGACAAACTACCCTGCAGCCTCAGACGCTTTAAAAGCTGCAGATTCATTATGTGTCAAATGATTTTTAGTAATTTAATTAACTGAGCAGCAATTTCAACTTAAATTATAATTGCCTTAAAGCAGGTCCTGTATTTTTACCTACTGACCTGTCTTGAGGAAAAAATATAATAAGACTTACACAGACATTCGGGGCAACTTACAACTTATTACTGCTCTGAAATTGTATTTCTAATCTATTACTTATCATGTATTTAATTAAAAACCATTTAGAATGGTTTCTATTCTTTGAATTGGCATTTTAATGTTTTTATGAATTAAATCAAGCACTTTAAATTGCTCTTGTTTATGAAATGAACTATACATGATGTGCCTTGTGTATTAGTGGTATTAACTTATCTCTGTGCATTTCCTGTCTAGTTTCTAGTTTTAATGTCCATTTAGAAATGTTTCTATTCTTTTAATTGACATTTTAAACTTTTTATGTTGTTTTTTTCTCTTCTTCTTAACGTTGCCTTAAGTAAAGTACTTTGAATTGTGAACTAAACACGTCATATAAATAAACCCAGTAGCAGCAGGAGGTTAATGGGACTAGTAGTGGTAACAATAGAGCTGCTGTAGTAGAAGTTGCCTGTATAAATGTTATAGAGTCAGCTGACTACAGTTTTACATTTCAAATAATTTAGTAGTAAATTTATTTAGTAGTAGGAAACACATTATATTTACCTAAATAGCCTAATTAAAATGGTCTTGATAATGTCTTAATATGTGTTTTGAAGCAAAAATAGAGTCTTGTTGGGTTTGAGAGTCTATAACTGTTCAACATGAATCAATTCCTTTCAAAAATTTGACATTAATAAGTTAAGCATGTACAAACATGATTGCTCTGTGTGTGTGTGTGAATACTTGTTACAGTGTCCCACTATCGCTGAGTCTTCTCTAGTTGTCATAGCATCAGCTATAACACCTGTCGCAGTAGTAGAAGTGGCAGCAGAGTGAAGAGAGAGTTGCATCAGAACAGGGACGAATGTTAACAAGCAACAGTGAACATTAAGTTCAGCTCAAGTTTTGTCAAACATGATCACAGTATGAGCTGTTTTGCTTTTAGGATTTCTAAACAACAAATCCTTTGTTTTTTAAATCTATAAAGTAGCAAACTGTTCCTTTTCGCCTTTTATGAAGTGTTCTTTAAAGAGCTAAATGTGTGGTGTGATACAAGTTTAGCCACATTTTATTGAGTGAGTAGGAGGAGTAAAAATTAGCTAGTGAAGCATATCAACACTCAGAGGCTAACATGCTTATCAGAGGTTTCTGAGCATCTCCAGCACAGTAAACTCAGTGATGATGAGGACGGCTGAGACGAGATTAGTCATCTTCCTCCACCGCTCACATGCTAATGAGCAGGCCCCGCTTTTTTACTCCATGTCCATCTCCACGGTAACAGATGGCTGTGGCTAATGTTGATATTCAGTGATTTTTTTTTTTTTTTTGACTGTGATTGTGAACCGCACATGCTGCTGAACCCCGTCATGATGCCAATCTGTTCGCTTTCACAGGTTTTAGGGTTGGGAGTTCAGCTCAGCGCAGGTCCTGAGTTGCTGCTTGGAACAAAAAAAAAAAAACAGCTTCACTCTTTCACATTTTGCATTTAAAGCCTCAGATACAGACATAAATGTTGGGAAACAATTTTTTTTCACATTGCAAAAGCACTTTAAACTTCAACAGCTGCCTTGAATGTGCTCGTTACTGCTCATGTTGTCAGTAAGTAAACATTAAAACAGCTTTTTTAATTGATTTGAGCTGCTTGTGAGGGGAAATTGGAGCCGTGGAGTTCATTATCACCAAACTGATGAGTCTTAATATCATGTAAATCCTTCTAAGTAGAATGGAAACATAATTAAAACAGTTAATGTCATTAATTTCTGGGTAATGTTGGATTATAATCATATAATTTCTCTCTGTATAAGGATTATTCTGGCTTTTTGTTCAATTTTGTCATTTAATTTCTCACTCCCAGTTAAAAATTAAACATAGGCTATTGAAAATGAGCAGATAGTATCATCCAGTGCCAGTTGTTTAAGAGCACATGAGGGCACACAGTGGATTGTAGATGCATATAAGAGAGCTTGTGTTGTCATTTTCCTCCAACAGATCCGTCAGTTCCCACACACACATAAAATCTGACAGTCTTGTTGCTGCGGTTCAAGGTCAGACTTTTCAAAAAACAGTTTTTGGTCATTTCATTGTGAACTGACAAAAAAAAAAGAAAGAAAGAAGCTTCAACGTACAATCTACGATGTTAACAGATCACCGAGATGTCAAGGCCGATTTTAAAGATGTAAGAAGAAAAGCTTTAGAGGATGAGAATGTCCTCGGCGCTCTTAAAAGTGACTCACTGCAAACTGCGGCGTATGAACACACTCCCACTCTTCTGACCTCGTGCAAATAGGATTTGACTGATATATATATGATAACAATTTCCTGGAATAACAAGTTACTTAGCAACAACCGGCTTGATCATTGCAGCATCAAAAAAAAAAAAAAAAAAAGAGGAGACAGAGAGGAAGAATAATGATTATCAAATAGCAAACCATGATAAACTCAGAATAAAATGAACAAAATGAAAATATAGGATAGGAAATGGGATTAAATTTACGTTATAAATCAATATTTTATGCTATTGTGACATAATACTGTGAGGGTTGTAGGGGACAGAATAATAGAAAACCTGACCTTCACATGTAGAACACATTCATAAAGTCAGTCTTACTAACTTTTTCAAGGACTGAGTGTAAAATTTAATCCCTACAATCAAGCATCTGGACATAACAGTTAATCAAGCCCACAGTCAAACTACATTTATGGCCTCATATCTCATATAAAATCTTGAAATTAATATATATATATAATAAGCCCTCAAGCATATAGGAATTCTCACCTGAGTTACGGCTCTTGAAGTAGCAAAAGCCACATTTCTGGCCTCCCTCTGTCTGCACTTTACAAGCAAATTAGTTCAAATCGGTGATCAAATTGACTTACAGTGGATATAAAAATTGCAGAGGGAAATTACCGTCAGTGAAGGGGGGTAGAGCTTTTTAAAGAAAGGAAAGAGAAACCAACATGCAGATTCAGCAGAGCAAACAATCACAGAAAAAGACAGAACATTTTGTCGACTATGAAAAGTCATCAAACCGAGTGAAACCCAGTTCCTTACATGCAGCTGCAAAACCAAAAGAAACCTTATTATGAGCTCATACGAAGGTATGACAAGCCAGTTTGTTCACGGCTGACAAAAGGATTCGAGCAGTCAGACAGAGGTGTCCGTTCTCTCCACTGTTGTGTCTGTTCATCATTGACTTTGTCATAAAAACGACAACAATACAGAAGAGAAATGCGATCCAGTCTGACCATGTGGAACCCGCCTGACAGCATGGACTTTGTTAACGACTCAACAACAAGAAAGATTTAGGGGCAGTCCTGTTAGAAATGACACCCGAAAAAAGTAGTATCGCGGCCAGACATCTTTCAAAATACTGACCTGTAATCAGCACCTATAAAAGAAGAGATCAAAAGAAGGAGGGGAACAAAGGAAAACCTGGAATAGAAAACCTGGAGGGAGACGCTGGAGGGACTGGCGGCCCGTCTATAGTCATGGAGTCAAAAACAGCGAGCAAAATATCTACTACCATGCCACTGTTCTGGAGGATGTAATCAGTTTTAGTGATCAGTATTTGTCATTTTTGCTTTGGCAATGTTTAGATTTCACGCCTGCAGGAAAGCAACTTTTGATTTGAGACTGCAGAGATGCAGCAATTAACCAATTTCACTATTAATCACGTTTTAAAACATCATGGTTTTACAACCGTAAAGGCTCAACTACACTAAGTTTTTTGCTCCCACTCTCAGAAAATGGACATTATGGTACTTTATTTTTCTATGAACAACTACTGTAAGAAAATTATGTTAAAAAAAATGTTCATAGGTGCAACCTGCTTAAAATGTTGCGCTGCAACAAGTTACACATGCTGTCACAAGAGCGACTCCCCTCGTTTGTGTTTGAGGGAAACTACATTAGCTAAAGCAGACAAGTTTTCTGGCAACGGCTGAGGGACCCAACGTTGAAGTGTTGGATTTAACACCTCGAAGTTAAAGTTGCAGTGTGCAGAATTTAGTAGCATCTAGTGGAGCAGATACGGCAGAAATGGAATATATTTTTACCATAAAATGAGCCCTTTATATATACAAAGGGAGCGGGTCCTCTTCCGTGGAGCCCGCCATGTTGCACTGCCATGTTTCTACAGTAGCCCAGAACAGACAAACCAAACACTGACTCTAGAGAGGGCCTTTTGCAATTTTTGTGAGTTTCACGGCCACCGTAGGTTCTCCTACATGCTTGGAAGGGATCCAGCTATACTGCTTAACTGAAGGTAATACACTAAGTAATAGCTAAGTTTAAAATATCATTACTTTAGTGGCAGGTTACTTAATGAAACATTGGTACGGAAATAAATATAAACGTGCCACTTACAATCAAAAAAGTAGCGTTGAGTTAAGAGTCGGGCTTTCAGTGCAACGTAAACCAACAGCAGCAAAGCAGGAAAAGGAGCGTTGCACTGTTTATAAATTAACACTCACCATGTCATCCTCTCAAGAGTTTCAGAGCAATCATTCCTCCCATCTGTGCTGAGTAAACACATAGCTACGGTGGGTAAATAAACCAGGTGTAAAAGACTTAACATTAGGATCTTGTAGACTTCCAGCACTGTGGGATCTAATTTACTGCATTTCAGTAATTAATAACACCTGCATAAGAGATGTTCTTAATTTCTTTCCTTCATTTTCACTAAAACTGCAAAATCAATAAATAAATAACAATAATAGACAGAATTTTCCCAAGCCTCATATAAAATTAAATTAAATATTAAAATAGATTATTAAAAATGAATTAAGAATTAGGCATGGATCACAGTTGATGATAATAACACTTCAGTTTATGACCTACATTAGTGATATTTTCTCCTAGAGGATCATTAAAGTTCATCTTAATTTCATATTATTTAATCTTATATTAATAATAAGCAAAGCAAAAAATGTTGTGGGGAAAAATACAATAAAACCTCTTATTAAAAATGCAGATGTGAAATAAAAGTCTGCATGATAATGATGAAACTGTGTGTAATGTAAATGTATACTCTCAGGTTTTATTGTCTTTTGATTATGTGCACAGTGTAACACTTTTCCTTTGTTTAGTCCTCGTGTGAGAAGCTCCTCAACTGCTGGTTCTCAGCAGGTGTGGAAACATTATCAAAAAGCGAAGCTGTGATTCGGCCTTCAACTCTTCATCCTCAGCAGACAGAGGCAGAGGAGGAAACCACCGGGGAAAAAATATAGATAGTGCTATGAATGAACAAAAGGGCAACTGTGTATTAATTAAAAGACAACAGTTAGTGTCTGAGGATGAAGAAATGTATGTACAAGCTGGAGGTCCATTTGTGAATTCTGATTATTGCAATAAATACTCTTGAAAGACAACTTGCTCCTTGTGGTTTCACCTTTATTGCACAAACAATTCCCACAACACGTGAAAGGGTGATTTTTCCTCAGACTATAATCTATAATATCTATAATATCTATAATCGTTGCCTCCCTAGATGAGAGTGACATGCTGTGACGCTGTTTTGTTAGAGTTTATGAACTGATGTGGTCACCACAGCTGCTCTGCCAGGCAGCTTTTATATCCCTTATAAATGCTTTTTAATCCCCTTTTTTTTTTTAAATTGTGTTCATTTAATAGACAGTGAGGACAATAATATTCTTTTCAGCAGAAGAAATGTGGGAAAATGGTGAGTGCTTGATGTTTTAGGGGGATGAAATTGGTCAAATTTACAAATTGAAGGCGAAAATGCCGAAAAATACCACTAGCAAAAAAGTATATTACTAATAAAAAGTGATGCAAATTAGTTCTATATCTGAAAATGACTGTAACAGCATAAATCCAGTGGATTTCAAGGACCTGAGAAGATCTAAATAAACTGTCGAGTGAGGAAGGCAAACGTAATTTTAGCTTCTTTTTCCATTATTGATTTTGACAACCTTTCAATACCTGTTTGTACACAAAGTGGTTCTACCAATAGTGGCACATTGTGAAAGATGTGATATTAAAATTGTAAAATCGGTAGAAAATCTGCAATTAAATGAGTTTAGGAAGCTGACAACCCCGTGAACAATATTCTGTTTGAGTAGAGATTTGTTGTCTCATAATGGGCTAATTCATTTTCCACCATGACAATGCTGTCTTTTAACGTTTCAGCACAAACACAATCAGATTCATAGTTATTGAATTCCTGCACAAAATGCTGGTAATTTGCTGATTAAAAAACACATATTTTCAGTTTTGCCTTTATATCTCCAATATCAACAAAGAGGCTCACTTTCACACTAATACAATCCACACACAAAAAAGAAAGCAAAGAGCTGCATCTCTCTGTTACCATCAGCAGCTTTGTGGTGGGTGACTGTTGGTGTCTACAGCTCCTGTATCTCCAGAGGCTTATTTATGAAGCAGCTAAAACCAGGCGGCACATGAGGGTGGATTACTGAGCGATGATTTATGACACAATTAAAACTAAATAATGCAAATGAAACACAACAAAGCATGTCGGTTCATTTTATATATCGCCGGTGTCATGTGAAAACCTCAAGTCTTCTCTGTGAAATTAAGGGATCTCATTCTTTGAAACTTTAAAAGTGCCTGGATCAAACAAAAACATTCATGTTGGTCATTGTATAACAATAATAATAATATAAGAAACATCAAGTACATGAGGCTATACTTGAAAAATGGCTTTTTCAAAGTGTAATGCAGTGTTTTCTTTGCACGAGTTCTTGCTCTTATCGAAGCTCCCTCCTGCCAGATTATTCCCACCCTGCTGCTGCTGTGGGCCGACAGCAGCACAGGATTGTACGGGATTATGCTTTGGCCGTTCGTCTCCCTGTCTGAGGGATCTGCTCGCAGCTAAGAACCGCTTTGCATAAACTGTGAGCAATAATGAAGCTCTTTAATGCTGAAGCCTTTATTCTACTCACTGCTGTCACCGTGTCTCTGTCTTGTATTTTACTGCGACATGAGGAGGTTGGAATGAAACATTACTGCACTTTGATCATTCAGTATCACTATAGAGGCTCCAGTTTGAAATATTCACCGTACTTTGATTCTCTTTGTCTTAATTATTGTGCTGCTATGTTCTCATGCCCAGTTTTAGATAAAGCAGCATATGTAAGGATGTAACTGTTGGAAACCAGTAGAAGACAGTGCTGGATTTGTCAAACAAACCAGAATATGCAGTTTAAGACACTGATTTCTACTAAACTGTTGTTTTTTAACCTTTGCAGAGCTTTATTTTAGCCTATAGAGGTGTTTAATCTTTCAATCAGAGTTTAGATTGCTGTATAGGATCATCATATTGGATAAAATGGTGAAAAACCAAATGTGACCCAGTGGTTTCTAACCCTGTCCATTGTTTTATCACCTCGATGCTGTATGTCTATGCCATGATTAACCCTTACTGTTCATATTTAGACTCATAATTAGTCTCTATGCCAAACTTCTGAACTACACATATATTTTTAATTCATAAATACCTCATCAGTAATCAGGTTTTACACTATATGTTTATGGACAAAAACATGATTTCAGTGAATGTTACTGAATGTGAAGAATGAATTTTTGAATAAATACACGTCAAATTTAACCCCCTACAGTATGTACAAAGACGTTTATCGATCATAGACTGTATAAAAATATGGATGTAGTCACCGTGACGTCACCCATTGGTTTCTGAAGAGCGGTTTTGAAGCTCAAAGTGAGCGACGCCGGCCGTCGCCATCTTGGCAGTGCGTGACGCTGCCTAACTCCCAGCCAATCAAAAATGGGCAAAGAGGCGGACTGAATGACTGAAACAAGCCACCTAGCGGCTGGCGGACCTGTCACTCAAAGCAGCCATGTCCTTCATTATGCAGAACTTCACGGCTCAATAAAATTTAAACGGGTGAGTTATAAAAAAAATTCATCCCCTGTACAGTTGTCATGAAAGGAGAAATTAGCTACAGAGACCAAAACCGTTTTTTGTGCCAGGCTGTAAGTTTATTTCTGCTGTAAAGTTGGGCATTTTAACATGGAGGTCTATGGGGATTGACTCGCTTTTGGAGCCTCAATTGGCCATTCAAGGAACTGCAGTGTTTGGCACTTCTTCATTGGCTTCATTTTACAGCCCCAGAGGTTGGCGCTTGGTATCGACTGCACAATTTTTTTCCAAAAAAGTTGAAATATTTCCTTTTTTGTATATTATTGGTCACTTTAGGAAAAATCATAAAAATTAAGGCTAAAATAAAGATGTTTTGGGTGTTGTTCTGAACAATATGTAAAGGTTAAATACAGTGAAAGCTCTGTGGTTGTTGTTGACAGCGTTACTGCTCCTTTATCCCTAATTTGTATTTATGGAGCTTTAGTGAAAGTTCAGTCAGGAAGACAATCGTTTGCTTGCTCAGGTCTGTAGTTTTATTTCTCATTCCCATCCCTCACGCATGCCCACTCATAATTTCCTTGCTGTCATTGCCCAGCTGTCAACTGAGACCTCAGCTGTTCACATCAGCTGGTCACATCCAACCAGTAGCGCGGTAACATGCCGTCATCATCAGCCTATCAACTTGGCACCTGTCTTTTTAAATATGTTTTCTCCCTCTCTGCCTTTAGTGCCTTCATGCTGCCATTATAATCAACCCACCACCTCCCCAGTCTTCACAGATTCATCACTTCATCTATCTCATCAGCCTCATCAGTCTCAGCAGAAGTCATCAGCCACCATCACCAGTGTCTGGACTCCATGAGGGGATTCGTCTTGCTGCTGCTTCTCAGGACTGATGTCATTTGATTACAAAATCTCCCTGTAGAGTCTAAACGTCTAATCATCAATATCTGTATAGTTAACAATTATCTTTGCTTCACTCACTTGTCTCTCCTGATTGAACTGTTATTGGAGTTTCATAAGAGGTCTAACATACAATTTGGCCTTTCTATGGTCTACTTTACCCCAAATGTAAGTAACATCATTGTATAAGATAACATTGTGTACATTTCTTTGTCTGTGAATGACTTTTTGGCAAACAGAAGTAATATATATTTAATATATAAAACATGACACATATCCTTATTTGGCGTAATAACAATACTTTATAGTCATTTCCATATTTTACCACTACACTACTTTCCTACATATTGGGTTTTAATGAGATCTGATGAAAGATTGGTTGATATTGCAATTAATATAATCATTTTTTACACAAACAGCAGCCAAGCAATGAGGAAGTAAAGTCAGTGTCAACAAAGCACAGGGGTTAAAACATTTCTGTCCCTAAAAAGAAAAACATAAAACAAAAAAATCAATACAAATCGCATTTTTACAGCTGGATTTCAGTACTGACGGAGAAGAAGTATATTGACTCTAAAATGCCAAATATCAGGCTGATCTTTGCTTCTTTTATGTGTCAAACAATCCCACAAAGAAAGTCAAACACAGATTCTTTAAGCTTTTAACAGGCTGTCGGACATTTTTACTTTCAAATTAATTTAACACTCTTATCCAGTCTTCGCCGAGAACATTTAAGGCAAACAGTAAGTGCAGAAAGGATAATTGCCTATGTAATCAGGGACACTGTGCGGCAAGTGCTAACACATAATTAGAGGACAGTTTGAGAAGGAAAACTACTGTAGAAAGGGTTTTGACATGATCATGTTGCAGTTCAAGCAATGGGTGTATTTTTACTTTCTGTATCATTATAAATGTCTTGTGAAGCACTTGATTTGTATGCTATGTAGCATCATAGACTTTCTGTTGATGTGCTGTCGGTTGAAGACACAGAGCAGCATCGGTTGCATGGGAGAGTGGCAAAGTTTAAATAAAGCCACATACTGCTGAAAACTTTGGCAGCTGTTTGGTATTAATATGCTTTTTTCACATGCTGTCAGAAGGAGAATGGTGCGTGAATTATTCTGAGAGAGAGGATGTAAAAAAACTATGAGCATCCTACCTTGACATCTTTGGCTGGTTGACACTCAATCTGATGAGAGACGGACGCAGTTTGGTTCATCGTTCAGCTTCGCAGAACGTCCCTTTATCTGAAAACCAGGCTACAGCACTTCCTATCAGATCATATAAAATCTCTGCTGTCACCAGACTGCCAGCAGCTCAGTTTTGAAGTTTTCCCCCGGCGTCTGCTCCTTGGGCTCCGAGCAGAAACTCTTGCTGATGCTGATAACGCTGAGAAACTGAAGGCTGCGGAGCTGGAAATGCTCTTTCTCACCAATGCCGCAGCTTCACTTTATTACTGCTTCACCAGAGGCGGTACATTTAAATACACGATCTATTTTCCCTCCTTTGTTTCTCTCTCTAGCAGTAAACGGTTTCACATTTAAATGCACTCCCTCCCTCTCTACCTCCCTCTCTTCTTCTCTTTCCTGCTATAGCAAGTATGTGCTGCTTCATATGGAGCATCACAGCACAGCGGCTGACAGACAGTTCATAAACCAGGATGTTTGCCAATGCCTCCCACATTCAAAGACGTTTCTTGATCAGAATGCAAATTTGCTCGAGGCGAAGATATTGCAGGCGTTTGGTTTGAGCTTTTTACATTTGAGGCATTTCTCTTCTGTTGCTGTTATTCAGAGCGTCTCACAGCAGGGGTTTAGTGTTTTGGATGAAAGATGTTTTTGACAGGACATGTTGATTTTTTTTATAAAGGATTCACTGGTTCAATCGTGTTGAGCTCAAACATTTGACCCCTTCAGGAACCAGCTGCTGTTTGTTCCATAAAAAAAAAAAGCTGTGTCTGCTTTTTTGATTTCACCTGACAAATCCACTTAAAAAAAGGGGAAGGAGGGGGGGGGGGGGGGGGGGGGTTGGAGAAGGAAGAAAAGAAGTTGACAGGTAGAAAAAAAAGCTGCACAGATAGATATTGTTCCTTTTCCTATCATTTTATGAAGTGTACAATTTAGTTTGTCAGTTTTTATATTAAAATGTGCCCCGATATGCTTATTTAACTCTCTGCTGACAGCACAACTTGTGAATAAATCTTATTTTGGTGATAGCTGGTCTAGCTCTGATTCACCGGACACATCTCTGATTATTTTTCCAGCAATTCAGACAGGTGGTCCCGGGTGAAAAAACAACCAATCTGAGCTTCGTAGGCGAAATTAAGAATATGAACATCACCTTTTTATATGTGTGAAAAATGACAGCTGAAAAATAGCCACAAAAAAAAAGTGACAAACATGAACGAGATCGAGGCAGATTCACAAAAAAGAAAAGAAAACAACATACATGAACTCTACGTCAGCCTGGATAAGATGAAACGTCAATTCAAGACTGTCCTCCAAAGAAAAAAATGACAGTTGTTTCAGCAAATACCCTAAATAACATTACGTTAAAGTGACAAAGCCCCAGTGGCAGCTGAAGGAATTATGACTCTTGTCAGTCGGGAATAAAGAAGGAAACAAAGAAGTGTGACATTGTTGTAAAGTCTAAAAGTCCCCCAGGGGAAGAGGTTTTTCCTACTGATATACCGTCAACTTCGGTTTCTTTAACTTTGACCATGATTGTTCCTAAACCAAGTACCATCTATCCTTCACCCCAACCAAGTCGTTTTTTTGTCCCTAAACCGTATCAAAGCTTTTTGATTTGTAACAGTCTTTGAAGGCACTGACAAATGATGTCTTCCCTCCGATAGAGGTCTCAGATGAGAAGAGAGCCCTCATTCTGGAGGGCAGTTATACTGCAAATTATGTATTTTGTCATTTAATTTGGGGAACTTGTAAATACACATTCTGAGGGGAAAACTTAATTACATACCATTTATAATTTAGAGTTCTGAAGTGACCTAATTTTCCTTTGGTGTGATATTTGTACAAAAGTATTGCTCAGTTTGATGAGGAAGAGCTCTTCTTGTTTTGTGCTGTAAACATTTTCCCCCAAAATCTGACCTGGTGGCTCTAAATTGGTCACATTGCTTGCCTGCATACGTTGTGTGTATGTGGAGATTTTAAAAGTATATCAACGAGCAGGTCATCCCCGGTTGACAAAGAGAATATCTTCAGAATATCACCAAACCTGGCATTACTCAAGGTGGTTACTATATTGTTAATGCTGAGATAAATGCAGGTAAAAGTGGACATGCTTTATTAGTTTTACTCCAACGTTAGTGTAAGTTTCTCAGAGTCTGCTGCTGACCTTTCTTCACCACCCGCACCATCTACTATACCATGTAGAGTTTATCTGTGAGGATGGATAAAACCAGTGCTCCCAAACAACACAGTATGTGTGGAGTAGCTAGCAATGTGCATGTGGACCAGTTGAAAACAAGTATAAGCACTTTAAAATGCATTTATCTCACTGTTTTGTCCTGTTTTGTCGGATAAATTTGTTTACGGATGTCTCAAAATTATCTAAGCAATGATTAATTGATGTTCAAATGATGCACCTTTCATAAACAAAGTAAGGATGCTGCAGTTTTAATCCTCTAAAAAGTTGCTTTAATGTCTTGCTATCAGTCACTTTGTAAAAATAATGAGATTTACTTCAGATAGTGGGCATCTGTTTTTGTAATAAAACACCTCATGTACAGGTTGTACATCAGCTCCTGACAGGATGTAAAAGATTTAACATCATATCTATATATGTAGACGTTGAACCTTCATCCCTCTTCCCAGATTTGTTGTTATACGTTACAGTAAACTGTTGTTGCCATTAAAAATGTATGACTGTGATGCATATTTGATGAGCTGGCTATGTTCCACACCACTAATCATATTTTCTATTTAGTTTGTATTGGATTTCCATTCACTTTGCATTAAATGTCAAAGGTTATAGAGTGCTTCACCCATACAGGAGGTCAGTTTCCAGCTCTCACTCTTGAATACATGCTGACATAGAGAGTCTTTAAGAGTTACAGAGTCAGTTTGTTCTGATGAGGGTTTGATTAAGAAAAGCATTATTATTATGCAACAGCAAATAGCCTCTGTTTGTTAGAGAGGTAATGCTGGCAGAATTACATTTTCTCTCAATATATTAAGAAAATATTGTAAATTAATTATTATTTGGCAAGATGCACAAATGTTGATATTGAATGTATGAGTGAAATGTTCAGAGGTTGCGTAGTTCTTCTGTTTCTCACCCAAATATCTGATCTTGCAGAACAATATCTGCTGGTAGAAACTACAGCAATATCAAACTTTTTATAGTTATGTTTCAGCACTGGCAGCTTTTATCTTGGTTTAATAGAAGAACAGAACAAGTCTGCAGTGACCTGAAGCACAACATGCTTATTAACATTTAAAGCTATAATATGTAACTATTCCGCATTAAAATGTCTAAAAACAACTAGACCTATGTTATATATTTTGTTGAGTGTGTACTTACATTATACGAAATGTCTCCAACAATTTTCAAACCCAGAGAAATCTGTAATTTCAATCAAGGTAACGGTCCGTTTCATTTGGTCGCCTGTCAATGGCGTCACACTCCCTCTACCAAACAGTATACACGCACAAGATGCAAGCGTCAGTGTTGTGGTTGTCCACCACAATGATGTCATAAATGGACTTTTATTCAGTTTTAAGCCATTAAGCCATTTTTATGATAAACATTTTAGATGGAATTTAACTATATCTTTTAACAGGATGAAGGATTTTAGTCATTGGACGTCTGGATCTTAAGTTATCAGAGAAACAAGCAAAGCAAACATTAGCAGCAGCTCTGCTAGCAGCCGCTCCCACACGTCCTGTGAAACACTGACTTTCAGTGTTTTTACCTGTTTTAATCACTGGGTCTGTTTGTTTTAGAGAGGAAGAGACTTCTGCGGATAATTCGGCACCCACTAAAAACATCCTGAACCATGAATACTGAAGTAATCCCAAACGGGAGAAGCTGATTGTTTACCAGTGAAGACAAAAACTTCCATGATCCCACGCTACTTAACGTCATCAAACTCTGTCTTTTGTTATTGTTTTGTTTGAGAGACTGAAATTACATATTGTGTGTTTAAGCAAAATCACGATCTTTCATGAACCTTAACCAAAGTGCTTTTGTTGCCTAAACCTGAACATACGTAGGAGTCAGGATGTGACCCCGGGTCTGTGGTGTCAGAGACCTCCATCCACCTCAGTCTCCTCCCTGGACTCCAGAGCGATATATAAATATAGAGTTTCCTGTGAACATAATCCACGAAGCGTTTACATTTGCCAACACAATACAATTTGGAAAACAATTTAATCGTATATAAACATAATTTCTAGGAATACATGATTGGCTTCTTCCCAAAAATTTGGCAGGATGGAAAAACTTCAGAGACAGTCCGTAAGAGTGACTCTGCTGTGGATTTTGGGATGTTGTAGCGATGTACCTGAGTACTGTAATGCAACGCTACATCACGGCTACATAGGGTTCGGAAAAAACAATGTTTTCCCCAATCAGGATTATTAGACTGGGTGCAGTTACTCTTTAAACATGGACACCACTTTCTTTACTCATATAAAGTTTCACTTCAGCTCTCAAGGATGAAGCAAGTGCTGCCATCAAGACAGCTGCTGATTTAATTAAATCCTACATTTAAATGGATTTTGTCAAATTCTGTATGTAAGTACGGTCGGTGTATAAACTGTCAGCTGAGTGTTTATGAATTACAATCCAGCAATGGTTGAACTGTGTGGGTGGATGAATTGTATGCTATGTCTTCTTTATAATTTTTCTATTTCTATTTCTTTTCTTCTGCAATTATCTGTCAATCGGTTGTTTGCTCTGTTCAATGTGAACGGTGTAAAGCAAATAAAAAATAATAAAAAGTTGGCCACAATAAAAGTTAAGAAAAAAGTAATAATTTCATGTTAATATGTATAACAAAAGTGCTAATAATCTCAATAAAAAATCAATTGAAAGGGTGTATGATGTACATATATAGATGAATATGAGGCAAAATGTATAATTAAATAAAAACAATAATGAAAAAAATTGTTTGTAATACAATCAGCAGTGTTGCAATATACATATTACAATCAATTGCCCATCCACTGTTCAAAACCAACATAAACAATATATATTGTCATAATAAAGTATGTCTATGTAAACTAAGTCTATGCAACATTTTTGTAATTTTTGTCAATTTTTTTTTTTTTTTAAATGTAGATGTGTGAATGTACCAATGGGCAGTTTTCTTCCATTGTCTCTTGTTTACTTTTGTAAAAAAGAGAATCCCAACTAAATGATGCTCATGGGAAAAGACAGTTTGGCTTTTTTGGAACATGTATTGTATACCCCAGTGCACTGTGTGTGATCATTATTCTCATTATGTCTATTTCTCTTTGAGCCAACATTACAGATCATATTTTAATGCCTGGAAACTCCTCTGTGTATGAAAGCTCAGGGCTGTAGATGTGAGAAAAGCCAACTCTGCTGCTGTAATTGCCTGAGCCAATTAGAAAGTTTAATAACAGGCTAAATGCTCCTAAAAGTTAGAGACAACGGGAGAAATTCAAGGCTTCGTCTTCAATTAAGTCCTGAAAACAGAGCTGAGAGCGAGACAGTTGTGTTGTTCACACGCACTTTGATGTTAGAATGAAATCACATTTCCATCTATGGACTGTCCCATGTACAGTGCAGTAATACAAATATGCAAATAAACCTGACAAAAAGTGTAAATGTGAAGATATTCATGTGAAATATCACTGCTAGACTTCTTGTTTTCCATCAAAAACAAGATGAAAGCTGTGATATTTAGCTGAGAGACAATAACCTTTTAAAATAAATAAGTTTATCACATGACCACATGATGGATCATTTCCTAACAAAGCTCTGTATGTGAGATCAAGTCTGTATTTAAAGCTACTGTTATGGCACTTCCCTCTAGTTTTAATTGTCATATTTATCTTCATATTCTTACCATATTTATAACTTCTACTAATTATAATATTCCCAGTTTGTACATTTATCATGTTATTTGTTTTTTTCCTTACCCATTACAAAAAAATGTTAATTTCATACTGTGGTGGTTCTCAGTAAATAATGGAATGCTACTAATCGTAGTGGAGCATCTTTAATTAGAGCGAGTGTGCAGGAGGCGAGGAAGCCGAGCGTAATCAAGACAAACGCTTTCCCAAAGCAAAGCAGGGCGGCGTGTAATGAGCCTGCTGGCCAATGGGGAGGATTCACAGTGAGTTTTGACATGAAAAATTGCTTTTGCACCTTGTTAGCTTAAATACACAGTTGTACAATAAATACTAAGATTTTTTTTTTTTTTCTTTTTGCAAAATTGCAAAAACTCTTCTTTTCAAGTAATTTTTGTCTTTATTTTTGTCTTTAGAGTTTGATTTTTCTTAAAACAAGTAGAAAAGTGATGTGAAGTGAGATTATTTCAACTTGTTTTTGATGCAAATCAACTTGTTTCAAGTATTTTCTAAAATGAACGCATGTTTTTTTTTAATCAAAATCCTACACTTTTCAAGAAAATAGAGCCTGAAATCATGAGAGCACTGCAAAAATCTATAATTTGTGTAATTAGAGTTTGATTTTTCTTTAATCAAGTGAAAAAAGTGATGCAAAGTGAGATTATTTCAACCTACTTTTAATGCGAATCAACTTGTTTCGAGTAATTTCTAAAACTGCTTTTAATCTTTCTTGAACTTAGTGTCACAACTTGTCTTGTTTTTATCTTGAATCAAGATATACACACTGAATTCTATAAAATTCTTGAAATTAGTTGATGTTTAATGAATGTAAGTCATGGTTCTGTCCCAATTTGGCTCTGTGTCCCTCCACCAGTCCACCAGATGCCCTCAAGCCTGTTTAAGACTGGACTGAGTGGGAAGGAGGACAGATAGAAGAGATGTTGCAGATTATATTTAACGGACCACTTGAGATACTGCTGCTTGCTACACTGACTCCCATTGGAACTAAGTGCCAAAGTGAACTAGTCAGAGCTGCAGTTGTCTTTTAGTTTTTATGTTGTTTCATGCAGCCTTAATATGCAAACCACTCCGCTTGACAGACTGATTTATTCATGTTTTTGTCAACAGTAATTTATGCTGAAGTTTATTTTGCTGTGTATACTCGTTGTGCACTTATTAAAGTTGTGTTCATGTGACTTCTGGGACAGTTTGTTCATAGTTATATTGTGTTTTCAGGGGATTTTTTCCCCCTTCTGTGATCCTGTGCTCCACACCTGTCCTGCATCAGGTCTCGTTAGCTCTGCTCCCTGTGTCTTCCCCATCCAATCAGCTCCCAGCCCACTCCTTGTGTCTTGCCACCTGTTCCTTGTTTCATTAGTTCAATTTGTATTTAAGTCCTAGTTTTCAGTTCAGTTTTGTTGGCTCCTTTGTTCTGTTTCACTCTCATCTGCCAGCTTTGTTTTGCCTAAAATAAATAAGTTATTCCACAGCTTTGCTCTGCCTGCAGTCTCCTGTGATTGGGTCCACCTGCTCTGCTCCGCATAACAGAAACATCTCTAAATTATTTTTTCTTCTAAGAAAAATAAGGTTTTAGTGCTCAAATATAGACAGGAATGGTTTGATAAGTTTTGAACAAAATCATTAACAAATGGAATCATCAGATACTTGAAGAATCCCGTCCACTCCTGCCATCATGTGTAGCAAAGTTAGATGCTTCTCCTGTGTCAGCAGATAAGAAAGAAGAAAAGTTTTGCTCAAAATGCAATTTTAGCAGGACTTCAAACACCTTACTGTGCTTTTTCTTTCCAGCGTCCTGAATTCTAAGTGGAATCAAGTTTGTCTGAAGTGCCTTTAAGAAAGAGGCGCTGTGCAGAAATAAAGATATTTTATAACTTTTGCTCTGTGTGCCTGGCAGATATAGCGATGTAAACGTTGCTGAAAGATGATGCTGAGTGTGAAGGGCAGTCACACAGTTGGATAGACCAATAAAAGAGGACATTAAAGCAAACGAGGGAGAGTCTTTAGTGCTGCATCTCCTCTCTCCTGAGTTTAATAGCACATATGGGTCCTCTGGTTTCAAATGTACTGTTTAAATGGTAGAATACAAGAGTGTAATATAACTCCATAGGCATCAGGTAATCTAACTGGATCTATATCCTGAGGCAAATCACCATCTTAAGTCATTCAACATTGCACCAAAGGTTAAATGCTAAATTTGCTTTAGCATTAAAGACACAGAACATCTTCAGTGTTGCATACAGATAAGAAACAAGAATAACAAGAACATACCCTTGTGTGGAGAGTGGACAGTGGCAGCACAGATGGAAATTTAATGTATAAACATATGGGAAGTAAATGAGAGTTCCCTCTTCTTTTTACTGAACTGAAGGGAAACATATCATTAGTTAGAGGGCAAAAAAGTACCAAACAAAATGTTTTTTTTTCTCATTTACTTGGCTGAAAAACTCTGAAAGTCCATCAGTCACAAATCATATCCAGCACATAGATGCAAATGAAGCATGAATACTATAAATTAGAAATAGTAGTGCTAGAAACGACATTCAGACACTGATGTGGTTTGTGTAACATATAAAAGAGGACAATGATCCCAGCTCTAACTTGGTGCAAGTGTATGAATAAAGTTTATTATTAGTAGTACAATAAAACCGATGTTCTCCATTACAATTCAGTTTTGTCTTCTTCAGCGTCCTCCAGTAAACAGAAAAAGGAACTGTGTGTGTGCTCTCACTGTGTTTTTCATCTTCTATCTTCATCCTTGCAAAAAAAGAAACTTGCATGAGAGGTTTCACTCAGTTATTGGCTTCAGCTCCATTCTTAGCTTGCTGCTAATTTTAGGCAACACTGCCATTCCCACCATTGTCACCATCTGTTGCATTGGATAGTAGTTTAGTGGTGACATATAAAGCACCATTATTAGGCCTGATAGTACTTAATATATTTAGATCTCTGTCTCTCTGTCTTTCATTACAGTGACATAAATACATTTTGTATCATGGTTGTGTGGGCTCTTGATTGGCAGCTGATGACTCATTAAGCCCTTTGTGTTATTGGTTTGCAGGTGCTATTTTTACTGCTATTTCTTTTAATAGAAGACACCCGCGATCATGTGGAGCTAATGTTGAACACATACAAGAATACAAGAGATCTGAGGTTTGTTGCATTTATTTTTATACAGTACTTTTAGCAACATTTACTCATTACATTCACACCACGATGTTTAAAAAAGACAACTCAATAAACAATATATGCTAATTTTAAATATTCCAAAGTGATCAAGACCTTCTTGACTCCCCATGTACACCTTCTTAGACACTATAAGGACGGACAATAAAAAGGTGTGTTTGCATGTGCTCATACGCATGCACCAATGAAGAACATGGCAGTAAGTTTAGGTCATTGAATTGTAGTTTTGATCATACAAACACAGTTATTTCTCAGAGAAAGATTTCATAAGGCAGAAATAATGCAACTGGTTGAGTTAAACCTCAGTGGGCAAAACCCAATAGATATAATTTATCTAAAAAAAAAAAGAGCAGTTCCAAGGCATCAATATCATGAAATCTTGTGGCCTAATGAAAAAAAAATCTAACTAGTCATATAAAATCGTCAGTCTTTTATTTGTCATTTATATTCTATTTTATATTGTTCACTCATATTTCCTGTTTTTCACTTGTCATTTAGCTAATTTTACATCTATGTTTTTGGTGTTTATCTCAACCAATAGTTCAGCCTCCAGAGCAGCTCTACCTCTGTTCACGTGCCTCATCCCTCCGTCCTTCCCTTTGTCATGTTCCTGAGCCTCGAGACCCCTGTGATGTGTGTCTAAGTAGTGGGTTTCCCGCCCCATTTCCATTGAGATCCTGGTTGTCTGGCACCCACCCTCGAGGTGGTGGTAGCTGGGGAGGACGCACTGTTTCCTCTCCTTCTCCTTCTGAGTCAGCTGGCTCAACATCTGCTTCTCGATTCGAGCTGTGCCTCCTAGGTGCAGGAACTGGTCCTTTCCTGTCTCTGAAGCTGGAAGCTTTGAGACTTCCAGGCCCCCTCTCATCTAAAACATCCAGCCCAGGAGCAACTGGCTTCTCCCCTGTACTCCCAGACTCCTTGATGGTGTTCAACCTCCTCATAGACACTTCGGAGCGGTATGAGGAGCGGGGCGACACACCAGAAACTTGGAGACGGTCTGAGAGACGATCCAACTGACCACCACCTGACACAACACAAATATTTAAGCATTTAGTTTGTAACCAGGACAATCAAAAACAAAGATGCTTTCATCAGTATAAACTCACCATGACTTCGTCTTCTGAGGTGGAAGGCAGACTCCAGATCCCCGCCAGGCTGGAGGGAGAAGTACTTCTGAGACTTGGGGATGTTCAGTGCAGGCTGGAAGAAGAGGAGGAAGAATAAGGGTCAGGCAGGTATAAAGCAGGAAGTTATTTATTAAAGTCCTTTTAAAACAGAAACCCACCTGCTCACGGAAACTTTCAGCACGGAGGCTGCGTCTGATGCTTGCATGTCGGCGAATCAGAATCTCCCTGGCCGGGTTGTTCTCGGGTAGGTTGTATTTGTTGGTGTAAGCCATCGTCTGAACAACAAGGAGAGATACTTGGTAAGAAGTGAACGGTGGGAACAACAAATTTAATATAAATAGTTGATGCACAGGAAACGTTAGGGTGAGAAGTAACATTTACGCTGACTCTGATTCTTGTAAAACAACAACACAAAAAAATCTGAAATAAGGGAAACTAGTCATTTGGAGTGTTTGCATCATCAGAAGTTTAGGACCCATTGTTTTTTTAAGGGACTAAAGGTAAAGATATCTTGGCTGCATCAAATTTACCCTTTTTTATGTTTCCTCTGAGTCGCCCAGCTTTATGGAAGTGGTAAAATAAACTGATGGACCACTACTTTAAGGTTCAGAAAAGTTCAGACACCATAATCAAATACAAGTAAAAACAAAACAGCTACTGCAATTTTACAGAATTCATGAAAATATTATTATGTGAGAGAAATTTCAGGTGTATTTTCCTTGAAACTACACATATTTCTTCTTATTTGCTTTTTCAATGAGCATGTATACACTGCAAAAATACTCCAACAAGTCATTTAACCTGCAGAAACTACTGATTTCTATTGCTTCTCATGCAGATTAACTTTAACGCCATCAAAAATAAATGTTTTTATGAAATCTGATGAATTTGTCAACCAAAGACATTTAAGAACATTAAATGAGTCATTAAAGCTTATACACCTGTCTAGTTTCCAATCAAAAATGACCAATCATGAGAAATAAACATGGGAAGCGTTACACACACATGTAGTTTAAGGGAAAAGATACATGGAGACCTATTCCAGAAATTAATGTTGAAATGGTATTAAACACCATTAGATGTCAATTCAACTTCATTTAAAAGCGAAACCTCTTGTTTTTGAACAGACACAACCGATGACACATTGACAGCGTAGAGCTATGCCAATGATTTTACCTTCTGTCTGATCTTGTACATGTTCTTTGACAGGATGTCGTGCATTTTCCTCACGTCGGCTGCCAGGAACTTCTTCTTCGATCGAGACGCTTCCTTCCTCTCATCACTGATAGGAGGTGAGAGCAATGAAGGGTGAATGAGAGACATTAATGAAATCTAATGTTTTGCTATTACTACTGACATTAAGACGAGTTGCAATTAGGATGGACAGATTTCCAGCTGATGGAAAACTGCACCATCAGCTGGAGCCAAATTAGATTTGTTTAATGCATTAAGCAGATGCACTTGCAGTGACAGTTAGTGAGCAGATAGAGTTTCACAGTCAGTATTAGCTTTATCATTGTCATTCTAATCATTTGCTAAAATTTGCAGGTCATGTATAAGCTGTTATAGTGAAACAACAGCCATGCTAGTGGCTCTAATAATTTGTACTTGGGTTCAGGATCACCAAGGTTATGATGATTTATCCTGAGAGGAGCATGAATGTCAAATTTAATGGCAAACCATCCAGTAACGGTTAAGATGTTTCACTAAAAACCACAAATGTCAACTTCATGGTGGTGTTAGAGGAAAAGTTAGTGAATCACCAAAGTTATTAGGATTCATTCTCTGGGCACCATGAATGTCTCTGTAATTATTTATGGAAATCCATCCACTAATTGTTGATATATTTTCATCTGAACCAAAGTGGACCAACATTGCCATCCCTAGAGCCATGCTAATTGGTATAATAATACTATAATAACATTATAATAATAATAATAGATCCTTCTAGTTGGAGAGTACCTGGATCAAAAAACTTGATCAATAGCTTATTAACATTAAAAGCTGCAGACTTGATGAAGGCAAAAACATCATTAATCATTAATAAAGGTTTTTCCACTTTGCAGTAAGACATCAAGTCTTTTCTTTAATGAACTGATCAGCCTGTGTAGAGTAACTTACTGCAGAGAAACAATAGATGGCGCTGCACTCAGGTCTCCCAGAGGCGTGTCCAGTAAGCCGATGGCGGTCTGCAGCTCCAGTTTCTTATACAGAGACACAATACTGGACTCAGCCCTGTTGTCTCGAAGCAAGATGCGCCTCAAAATACGATCGTTGAACTTCTTAAACCTGACACACAAACAAAGGAATAGAGAATATATCAAGCATTGATGCTGAATATCCAAAATATCCCAAATAAATTCATTATATTTCAATCTGTGTTGTTTTTCTTGAATCTTACTAAGTAATAAACAGAAATATCCTACTTGTCTTTCCAGTAAAAGTGGCTCCATTGTCCACACAAGTCCTCAATACCACTAACAATGTGCTCCATCACCTGGCCAAAACACAGAAATGCAGCAATTTACCAACTAGAACAGGTGTCAAGGGACAGGCAGTAGAAGAAAAACAACATGAGCTGTTAAAGCTGTTAAATAAGGATTAAAATCAGTAAAGAAGAGAAAACAAAATACATTACAGTAACAGCTAATACTTGCCCTATTGTGAACCTCGACATTGATGGTGTTCAGATCTTTGTTGGTCCTCCTGATGTTTATATACTCTACTATGGGACGGATGCTGATACCCTGGAAAGATGATAGAAAATATATATAAAAGCAGTCAGAGTGCTTGTTTTTGAAATAACCTGGCTGTTGAAAAGAAAAAAACAATATTGTAAATCCACAGAAACCACATTTAAGCTGTTACTGTGCATGTGTAACAGATGATAATGGATATGTAAATTCAACTTGTTATATCATTATTTATTTGAAACCAATCATTAGTGCCTATATTCGGTGGTAGGTAAGATATTTAAGATAAGCTGTAGCGTTAGTCTAATCTTCTATGTTGTGTTATTGGCTTATATTGTTTCCTAATGTATTGTTTTGTAAGTAAAACTATATTTTTTGCCCAAAGGTTTGTATAATTACTCACTGATACAGATTTTAATTTAATTTCCAACTTACTAAACTACAATAAAAGAAGCTAGTCTTGTATACCAGGGTTCAAGCACCCGCTGCAACTCAAAAAAGCCCATATTAGACGTCTCATTGTTGGCAGAAGAACTCACAGGCTTCAACAACTCTTCAGTAAATTAAATTAATTCCCCCTTTACACTCTACTTTTTTCTTTCTACAGTACCAGCTGAAACCCCAGAATGCTTGGTTGTATATGTTACTGAAATATACTGTAGATTTGGATCTTTCCCAGCTTGCCTTGGGCAGGAGCTATAGCTCTGGATAAGATCATAACATGTGTCAAGAACATTTTCAGTTTCTAAAACCTGCCCATAGTCTCCTGTCAAACAATAATATGAAGTACAGGGTGAAGTTGTGTCTCACCTGCACCAAAACAGTGAATATAATGATGGCGATTGAAGCGGTGACAAACAGATTCCTTCTGTTTATGTGATTGGGCAAAGTGAAGACCAGGGCAAAGCAGATTGCCCCTCGCAGGCCTCCGTAGGACAGGCCAAACTGGTCCTTGAAAGTGAACTGGATTGTACGGAAGGGGTTGATGATCTGGGTTAACACCAGAATGCCTGCAGGAAAGGAGTTGAGAGGTTTGATGAGCCTGTGAATGAACTAAGATCTCTATCGCAGTGTTGGAAAGTAACTAAGTACAATTTTGAGGTACTTGTACTTTACTGGAGTGTTATACTTTTAATCCATTACATTTCAGAAGGAAATATTGTATTTCTTTAAGTATTTTTATACTGTGTTTTACTTCTTCCTCTGCTTTTTTGGCAGAGGTTGTTCGCTCCCAAATCCCAGAAGCTCTGGAACAACCCATCCGAGGAAATAAGTCTCTCACCGATTACTCTCCAGATGAAGGCAAACAGCAGCGTAAACATGATGTAGGCCCAGTTCCACTCGTGGTCACTTGTTATGGTGACAACACCCAGGAAGAAAAAGATGAGAGTTTCGGAGACGGTGGCCAGCATCTTGATAACGTGGCGAATGGTGGTGCAGGATCTCTGAGATACATTCTCCTCCACGTAGAACTTCATGGTTATGGCACATGTTATAATGCTGCAGGGAGGGAAAAAATTAAAGCCTTTTGTGACTGAGCCTTAAAACCCTGCAAGTACACATTCCTCTGAGAGGTCAAGGATGTGATCTGTCACCTCCTGTGCCAGTTAGAGCTAAGTACTGATTCCTCTGATCAGATTTTGACTAGATATGTCCATAAATTTAACAATGGAAAGACAGGCTTTTTAAAGGCTTTGTATAGAAAAGTGGATGAAATGGTCGGATTATATTAAATCAACATGTATTGATGAATAAATTAAGGTTTCTCTGTTCATTTATGTATTTATTTATTCTTGTTTACAGTAATTTCTGAAATGGAAGCTGTAAAATGGATGGATGCAGATTCTGGATACTTTTTGTTAACTTAAGTTGGAATCTACCAAATTAAACAGATATCTGGCAACTGTTACCCATTTTTCAGCCACTTAATGTCTGCAACTGCCATCTGAATTTGGTATTTAAACCTGCAACTTCTCACTTTTCATCTCTCTAACTTTTCAAACAATAATATCAACATGAAATTTTGTTAGATGCAGGTTAATAAACTGTATTTAATATATTTCTAGAGTTTTTGGTCTACACCCAGTGTTTCCACTCACGCCAAGACGCTGGAGAGGCCAAACAGCTCGGCCACCAAGTACGCCAGGTAGCTGTACATGAAGATAAAGAGGGGCTCGATCTGTCGGGTGTTGTGGGTGAAACGTGTGGTGAACGCTGCCACAAAACCAAACAGCATGCCAAAGGAGACTCCTCCAACCCCCACCACGACGAACCTGGCCACACCCAGGAACACATCAGTGGATTCAACAAGTGACATGTCTGTCACGAAGGAAAAAATGCTGTAAAGAGCCTGAGACACAACGACAAAGACAGAAAAAGAAGATCAGGAAAGAAAGTCTATAAACACTTTAAGGTTGGATAGTTTCACATCTAGCTATTGTTACCTCAGTTTACATGACACACAAACACACAACACAGACTGTAACCTGCAGTTCACACACAGCTGTTGTCAAGCAGGTTTGACAACTCAAATCCTCTCAGGAATCTGCTCCAATTCAACTACGGGTGAAACTGTTAAACTTGACTGTTGGGTCAGACTGAATAGTATGTGCCAACGCAACCTGTGTCACTTGTTTGGTAATACTGACATGTTCAAGGCACCCAAGATACAACTGGGGTGCCAGTTAGTTAGTTTTGAGTCAAACTTGCTTCTCAGGTTAAATGCAGCCAAAGCAAAGACGGATCTGTTGTGGTTGACATTTCCATTCATCAGTGGGGAACTGGTCAAACTAGACTGGGGGGGGGGGGGGGGAAGAAGGGGCACACAGATCTACTGTTGTTTGCATATCACCCCCCAGGCATTGCAGTCTCTTTCACAAATGTACAGGAGACCAATTGCATTTTGCCTAAATGGAAATGTGTAACTTACTGATGTCATGTTGGATTCTGGGCATTTAGATTCACCAGCTGTTTACCTTTTTCCTGCTACAAAAAGATCAGACTTAAAGGCAGGTTCACAGTTTTTTAGGTGTGTCTTAAAACAACAGTCAAGTGTCCATATGAACAGTGAAAAAGGTTTTTCCTCGTTGTAATCATTCCTCCTGTTCATACTGGCTATTAAAAGATCCCCTTCAAATGCACTTTCAGTGTAAGTGATGGGGGACAAAATCCACAGTGTGTCCACACAGTCATTTAGTGCAAAAATGCATTTAAAAGTTGATCTGAAGCTTATACATGTGATTCCTCAGCTTAGTATGTCTCAAGAGCGATACTGAATCCTTCTACAGTATCTCCCAGCTTTGGTATTTGATCACAAGCTTGCCCAACAAGATGTTTCTGCACATACAGCTAGTTTTATGCAAACACACACACAACCTCTGTACTCACCACAGTGACAGCATCGTTGAAGAGTCCCTCCCCAAATATGACTATATGTATCTGCTCATTCACCCCGATGTCCTCAAACACGTTCAGCACGGCCACAGGGTCAACAGCTGAAATGATGGACGCAAACAGCAAGTTCTCCTGCAGTAAAGTAAGGGATAGAGAAAATGGAAAGAAAACAAAGAAAGAGGTTTTTACTGTTTTTACTGTAAAACACAGCAGTAAATCATTCTTTGTGTCTAGTTTTCTTTGTTAGACATTTAGATGAATGAATAATGAAACATCTTCATTATTTAAGGAAACAATCTCACCACAAGGTACATTTAGTAGCTGTTCTGGAGCTTTTCCATTTGTTGTGAAATTGCAGAAGTTTTAAGAACTTTTGAAGGGTAATTGTTGATTGACCTTGGAGCTTTTGATGATATCACATGACAGATGATGAGATTGTTTTCTCAGCCACTGTTTTGAAGGCCAAGAATGAAACATTTCTCTGTTATTGTTGTGAATTTTTTGGAAATGTTGGAGCCACTTATGCATTTTATTCCAAACCCTTTAATCTAAAGTTTACTTTTAGATTTTAGTTTTCTAGTCTTTGGGCAATTTCATGTGTTCAGGCCTGAAATTATTTGATTAAGGAATCATATGGTTGTAGATATTACTGTGTTTTAAAGGATGATAAGCCAAAAATATTGGAAACCACTGCCTTGCAATATGTTGGTGCAATTCTTAAAATGGGTGATCCCAATGGGAATTGAAAATCTCATGCTGGCAGTATGAGAGGGAAATAGTGTGGGGGGGTATCTTGTCTGAATTCCCTTTTAAAGACTTAGAGATTACTGTTTTTGATGCTTCAACATTTTTCACTGATTCAAATTTAAAAAGCTAAACTGTCAAATATCAAAATCACATAAAAACACACACACTCCTGTGCTTCCCGTGTTTGTTCCTGACCTGCAGGTTGATATCTTGAAGTCCAAACACCTCAAACTGGCAGATGGCGTAGAGGGAGAGCCCTATGCCGATACTGTTCCACAGAGTTCCCACCACGCTGTACCACAGCACCGTGCCGATGTTTTCAAAGAACGGCCTGGTGGGCATGAAGTAGCCGCTCTCCAGGACGATGGGTGGGAGCATATAGAGGAAGAAGACGTTGGAGCTGAGAACAGCCGGGGGCTCCTCTTTGACTGAGTGCATGATGCCGCCAACTATTAGGCCGATGGCAATGAGGAGGCAGGACTCTGGGATCCAAATGGTGATTTTATGGTAAATGTGGAAACCTGAAAAGAAGACAAGAGACAATAAAGAGATTGGACTCCAACCTACAGATTAAGGCTATGTTGCTGTCATTATTTGGTTTGCAAATCCTGATGCAAATAATGCACAAACACCAATGTAAAGACCACCTGGAAACATTTTGTTCAAGTGGTTCATCCAAACGTACCAATTTTGGCAAAGGAGGCCAGCAGCACCCACAGAGTAAACTCAAAGGGGACCTGTATCCGAGGGTAATCCATAGTAAATACAGGAAGACTGGGTCTCTCCTCCTCAGGGAAGGCCTGCGGTTCATTCATTTCATTTTGGAAGGGTTTGACAGTGAGGAAGTTGGTTGGTGGTGAAGGTTTTGACTCCTGCATCTCACATTTCCCTCCGACACAGCAGATCGAGATTAACAGGAGCATGTAAAAGGCTCCTCTCTCAGTCCTGACTTCAGACCAAATCAAGGCCCCCATTTTCACAGGTTAACACAGATCTCAGGTTTTTCCAAAGTGAGGCAGAAAACACTTAAAATATTAGTCCCAAAACATTGAAGAAAAAAGTCTTTTGTGCAGTTTTAGTTGGGTGCAGCCAATAAAAAACTAAAATAGTCAAAAATTTGCTGGAAAGTTCTCATTAAGACCTATAAATCCTTCATTATTAGTTCAATAATGGCTCTTTTAATCCACATCCAGAGTGACAAAGTGTCAAAGTTTCAAATGGAAGTAAAAAATGTGACATGTTGAAGTTTTAGGACAAACAAAATGAATTCAGCAGCTCCTTCTAAGCAGTCTGAGGTGCAACACAATTCTGGTTTCAACTGTTGCTGAACCTGCTTGACACAAAACCTGTGAGTCTTGCCTACTGGGTGGAGCCCACTGGAGCTGATTGTCCCACAGTGACATGAAACAAAAGTTGCTTGCCTATGTTGTTGGCATGTTTGTTGAAGTCCAACCCCCGCTCTAATTCAGTGTAAATGGGTGTTAAAATGAACCATATAAAACATGGACACAGGTTTATGGTTGTGACTCAGGAGGGTCTCTGTAAAGCTGGAACTGGAGGTTTTAATGCGTATTTTAACACCTGCAATTACAAATAATCTCCACATGATGGTGGTAGAGGACAACATGAACTTTGAACACTTGCTATATCAAAGGATGGGCCAAGTATGAACACATTTAGAGGGAAAATCTTAATATGCCTTCTTAGAAAGTTCCACATTCACAAGTCAAATATTATGATATTATAATATTGTAAATATGGCCTACCGCTTGCAGTAAGGAGAGCCCTACATATCCCATCTTTAAGACTCATCTCAAACAATGGCTCAAGGCAAAGCACAACTGTGATCACTGTTAACCAGACATGTGTACAATGTATTTTGTCTTTTTCTGCTTGTGTATTTGTATATTTATATTTGGATATTGTTACTGATAGTGTTTCTGTTTTTGTTATTTGCCTAGGGAGTACAGATATAAATTAGCATTCTTGCTAACTCCAGCATGTTTACATCTTGTATTTTATACTGATGTTCATTAATGTGCTCTGCCCCTATCAAACAAACAAACAAACAAACAAATAAGAAAAACTGATTTTTCTCAATCCCTTAGAAAGCATCCACAACTTCCCCAAACATCATCAGCTCTTCAAAATCCATGTGAGAAATTATATGCTGTACAAATTTATGTTTTTATATTTTATGTCCTTTTTCTTTCACTTTGTTTTCCAGTTTATAATGCAATTATAAGACTCATTGAATTATTTAATTTCACATATTTTGATTCACTTATTTGTTTCTATCTATCTGTATTTTTTCTATTTGTCATTGTTTTTTAGGATTTATTTATATTAGAGTTAGGCACTTTTATGTTTTGTGACTGTTGATATTTTTTGTATTTTGAACTGTTACTGAAAAAGAAAAATGTCATTATCATTAGTTGGTACTAGTTCTGGTGGAAGTATTTGTAATGAGGGTAGTGGCTCTTCCAGGCAATTAATATAGTTGAAGTACAGCAGCAGCAGCAGAAGTTGTGGTGGGGGTAGTAGTAGTGACATGCAGTACTGCAGTTGTAGTAGTTGTAAGTAGCTGTAATAAGGTACTATTCTACTTATAGTGTGACGATGATTATGCTTAGCTTGCATGTTTTAGGAATAGATAGCTAGATATACAATATATAAGTGTGTCTGTATCCAGTAAATTGTTGTTAGCTTTTAATAATTTACATTGTGTATAAGTTATTGCCAGCTGTGGAAGAAATGCTCAGTTCTTTTATGAAGTAAAAGTGAAACATTACAGAACATAAAAATACTGTTACAAGTCCTGCATTGAAAATCTTACTTAAGTAAAAGTATGTAAGTATTACCAGGTAAGGACACATGCCTGTGCAGGAAAATTGTCCTTGTGAGTGTTATATAAGTACATATCACACTATCGGATAGTTATTACTGAAGCATTAATGTGTAAGATCATTTTTAATGTTGTAGCTGATTTAGTTATACGCATTTTAACTAATTTGTATACTGTTGGGTCATTTAATCGATAACAATATGTCACATTTCATATTCTGCAAAGTAGTATCTGTCATCTAAATGTAGATTTGTACAATTTGCCTCTGAAATCTAGTGGAATAGAAGTAAATAGTTTAAAATGACAATACACAAGTACTTCAAAACTATATTTAAAGTCCCCCTCTACCCAAAAAAGTGTTTTTCTATGTGTCCCTACAGTTGGATGTTTGAGCTTCACTGTGCAGAATGATGTATGTGCAGAATTTGACACAGTTTTCACATTCATCTGCTGAAAGTGGAAAATTCCTTTGTGCACATTTCAACTGGTTTGGACGTTTTTCTGGTCCAATATTCAAATTACACAAATGTGATGTGGAAACTTGAGGCACGCATGAACTTTTCATTGAAGTAGGAGACATCTTGTGTCCAGCAGGAAAACTTTAGAAATTAAATATATTTGCATATTTCTACATACTTGAGTTCTTAATGAGGGAGAAGGAACAGATGATAACAAGATAATATAACTTTTTATGTGGAAAAACAATATCAGACACAAATTGTTATTCAAAGTAGAGTATTTTATTTACATCTTAGGGATCTTTAAGTACAGCACTTTACTAAACATATTTAATTTTGTTCGACAGAGAAATAATAGGCCTGTAATTAGGCCTATTATATTTTTATGTCATCGTTTGGAAAAAAAAATCTACGTGTTGCGTAGGAGCCTGCGTGATGACGCAGCCGGCGTGCTACGCAGGAGGCGTAACCAGCGGCGACTGCAGCCAGAAAGAGACAGAAACAGTGCGGAAGGTTGAGAGCTCAGTCCTCCTCACAACAGTTAGCTTACACCTAACAAACGGATATTTTATCACAACTCGAAACTGAGCCGGTAAGTAATGACTGTTTATCACGAATTTTAATTCAAAACACGTAGCGTAACGGCAGCTTTAACGGCTAACGGCTGCGTGCTTTGATAGTGTTTACTTCACACAGTAACGGAAGCTTGTTTAGTAAGCTAAGTCAGTATTTTATGTTGTTTTATGTTAGTAAACAAGCCTTATATTTATGGCATATAACTTCTAAACAAGGGAGGACAACGAGCAGTTGAGCACGGCAGGGCAGGTCAGGACGTAGGGGATCAACAGAGGATATAAAACGTACTTAACAGAGATAACAGTTAGTAAATTGGTCATAATTGTGCTTGTGTGTCATATCATAGGAAGAATTTCCTCTGACAGGACATATTAAAGTCTGTAAGTGGCTCATTGAGTGTTGCAGGCTGAGAAACACTGCTGCCGCTAGTATTACGTAACTTAGGGAAACGGTGCATTTTCCTCCAGTGTGTGTGTGTGTGTGTGTGTGTGTGTGTGTGTGTGTGTGTGTGTGTGTGTGTGAGTGTAAACAGTATTGCCATGTCATGTCTGGGCATGGTTATTGCATGATATGACTGATGTTGCAGTTTACAGCCTTCAAATCTTGCACACATGCAGACACACTCATTAGTATATTAGTTATTGTGCAGTCAGGGTAATGTACTGATTTTGCTGAGTGTGTGTGTGTGTGTGTGTGTGTGTGTGTGTGTGTGTGTGTGTGTGTGCTGTACTGCAGCTGTGTGTGTGTGCTGACTGTGGATGTGCACATGTGCTGAGTCTTGAGTGTGTGACTTTGCATGTTGTCCACACATTTCCTCCACAGTCTTTTTTTTTGTGTGTGTCCTGCTGTCAGTGGGTTTGTTCTCACTGCTTGTGCACGAGTCAAGGTCAGCTGGACATCGATATTTTGGGGAGCTGATGAGGCTCTTTATGAGGTGGAGAGTGACCTGCTTGCAGGGCCGTCCTGAGCACGTTTGCTGTCCTAGGTGGTGAGCTTAAATGCAGGTGCCCTCCTGAAAAAATGAAATAAATGAATACATGTGCAGCGATGGTTTTAAAGACACAAACTTCTCAATGCAGCTAGTAATTGTATCTCTTGAGGGGATGTGACAGTCTGGTTCATGTACTTCAGTATCTCATGTTTACAGGCATCATGTCCTTTTCCACTGTAAAGCAAAGCCTCTGCACGCACATCACTACAGCCTCTTCTAGCGAACACAGATGTGATAGTTTGTTGGGAGGATGGTGTTTCACTGTTTGAGTGCACTACAACTGTTGGGTGCTGACTTCTCAGGTGTCTTCACATGTAGTCATATATGTGAAGGAAGTACAGCAGTTGCCCCGTCTCTGTTCAAGGATGGTGTTTGACATCGGATCCGACTGGCCTTGGAAGTCTAAGACCATCAGATTAGTCATCATCAGGGGTAACAAGAGAGGTGGCTGAAAGCTCAGAAAGCCAGTAAGTCGACCTTTGAGACAGAAGATTTTGTTACATTTACTCTTCTCAAATCTGAAGAATGAATTTCATGGTCAGAAGAAGAATTTATGATCTGCACAATATGCAACAAACGTGACAACTTTGGATCATTATTAGTGTCTCATTATAGCTTCAGACGTGGCAACCTTTGAGTTTGTTTCCTCTCGTGTCCACTGAATTACTTTTTTTTGCCCCAAAACCAATAATTCATCATCTTTTGAACCATCCGTCTTCGCTTTTTCCGTGTTGATTTTGTTCTACCTGCAGTCTTGGGAAAACCCCATTACTTCCATTTCCTCTGGCTTTTCCACATAAATCATCTCCTGTCGCTCTCCGTCTCTTCGGTTTTAAAAACTCGAACCAGCCGGTTTGCCAGCCGGCTTTTTTTTTTTCAGCAGGGAAAAATTCTTGAGACGTTTCCAGATTTGATGTGGTGCCTTTGTGGAAAACAGATGCTGAAAATGTTTCAGAGGTCTTTTCTACCCACTCTGACAAGAATAATAGCAGCAATGTGTCTGAGTGTCTGATTAAACATCCCTGGTTCTGATCCGGTCTGGGACTTCTCGGGATGCTGACTGGCAGCATGACAACAATTAGGCTAATTAATTAATTTTGATTAGTTATTTAATGCTAGTAATTGCTTCTTCTCTCTGTTTGACATCATTTTTTCAATACCTGGGGGTTTTGGAGTGTTGTTAGAACAAAACAAGGAACTTAAAGATGTCACCTTGGGCTTTGGGAAGTAGTGTGAAATAGACTATATATTAAATTCATTTTTAAAAATCGTTAGTAGCAGTGCCAGTATTGTGAGTATCAAAACCCAACGTCATTCAGGCCTTAGCTGCAAATTGAGCATCAGTATCAATTAGACCTGCAACAATTAGTCGCCAACTATTTTGGTTTTAGTCATTTTTTAAGCAAAAATGTCAGAAATTTGCTGCTTTCAACCTCTCAGATGTGAAGATTTATGCTTTTCTGTGTCATATATGATAGTGAACTGAATATCTTTGGGTTTTTGGACCGTTGGGTGGACAAAACAAGACATTTGAAGACGTCACCTTTGACTCTGGTGGCACGACTGTCGCCTCTCAGTTCTCTCCGGGAACTTCCTCCTACATGCAAGTGAGGTTAATTGGTGCCTGCAGGTGTGAATGGTTACCTGTCTCTCTACACTACATGCTAGCCCAGTGATTGACTGGCGACCCATTCTGGCCTCTCGCCCAGTGTCAGCTGAGATCAGCTCCAGCTTGAACTTCTAGAGGATAAGCGGTGAATGGGTGGATGGATCTTTGACTCTGGGGAATTATAACAGGCATTTTTTTACTATTTATTTACTGGCATTGGATTAGATTAAAAGATTAATTAATTAGTTGCAGCCCTGGTGCAATTATAGTGACTTTTGTTGTTAATTGGCTCGATTGAAAAGGTTTCAGATGGGAGATGAATCGTTTTCAGCAAAACAGGTTATTCACACTGTCAGAGCTGAATTGATGGAGTGTGATTTGATTTTAAATCACATTGTTCGGTGTTCTCCTCCATCTCCGTCATAACTCGGTGTGTGTGTGTGTGTGTGTGTGTGTGTGTGCGTGTGTGTGTGCGCGCGCGCGCGAGCGTGGGGTGACTCATCACACTCTCCCACTCAAGCCCAAGAGGGTCGAGCAGGAGCCTGTTGATTCGCCCCTCGTCTCTGTCTTCCTCGCTCCCATCCAACGACACGCACATGTACACAGCGAGCACGTGTGCGGCGTCGTTTTGCGGCAGATGTTAGCCGTCTGCTGCCGTCTCGCTGCTCGTCTATTTTTAATAGATGGAGGAAGAGAAGCATATAGCTTACATAATGAGGAGATTGGAGCTGATAGAGACTCAGTGGGTCGTTAATGAGCTGTGTCACCCTCTTCACCAAAATGGATCGCTCAATAACCCACCAGTCTCATCTAAACTTCACAAGATGCATGTTACAAAACAAATGCAGATGAGAGATTATTCTACAACTATGTAGAAATAAATATAACAAATAAGTACATCTTTTTAAAATAAACAAATGGATTAAATTAATAAAAATAAGTTGTAACTTGACTTGAAAATGTTTGGAAATGAGGAACATTTAAGGAAAAGTAAAGTTTAACTACTTGTTTTTCAGCCTTAATTTCACTGCTATTATTATTTTTATTGTTTATTTTCACAGTTAAAGACAAATAGAAGATAAATAAAGAAGAAAATATGTTATTGAGAAAGGAGCTGGACTCACAGTAAGAAGACTGGTGTCTGAAATCAGTTTTCATTGTTTGTTTTTGGGTTGTTTCTTTTCTCTGCAGCTTAATTAACACTTTGCTTCTTGCTTTTAAGTTGCAGAACATCTTTAAAAATCTCTTCTTGTAAACTGTGATGTACAGACTCTATGTTTATGTGTGTGTCCTTCCTTAGCAGTTGCACACACACACACGGTGTTGAAGTGTACATGTGTTGAGTTGAACAGGGCTGACAGAGACGCACACTGGTCTGCTGATGCTGGGAGCTCTCATGCCTAATTTATTATTGATGAGCATTGGGGGGGAAAATGGAGAAGCATCAAAAAAGAAGAGTGAAACCTGTACTGCATGTGTGTGTGTGTGTGTGTGTGTGCGTGTGCCAAAGATAGGACCACCACATGGAGCAAGGAAAAAAAAACGTGATACGTCCCCCGAGAGCCTCTGTTTACGAGCCATCTGCACACTGCAAAAAATATCTGTCCTATCAAACATTTTAATCCTGCAAAAAAAAAAAAAAGATTGATGTAGCTTCAGTGCAGTTTTAAAGCTGTAAAGTGTTTTCTCTTTCAGTATTGTGAAAATGATGACACAGTTACCTCGATAGTCGACCCTTTTTCTTTGATCGGCTTACCCGGGTTGCATCTGTTCTGGTTCACAGTGCAGGTGAAAACAGAGGCAGCTTACTGAAGTCATTATCTTAATTATTTTATTATTTATAAATTACTTTAGGGCTCATTCCTCCTATCACTCCTATTAAGATCCAAACAGCACAGAAAACAAACTGCTTTTTCTTCTGTGATACAAGTAACAACATAATTAGCACCTCTACCACATGTGACTGTATTTCCCTTATGTATTGTTTTATTATTATGTATTCTTGTAGAAATCTTAAAGCAATAAACAAGCATTTTTAGATGCATTTGCCAGATATAAACATCAGGATCACCTTCATATGTGATGCAAACTTGTGCATATTACTGTAGGATATCAGTGTTTAAATCTAAAAATATATTGGATACTGTTTAGGCTTTTTCCTCAACTGTCAGGTACCAAAACTGGCATAACATGAGTTTTTTGTTAAAACATTATTGTTTGGAATAAAAAAAATGACACCCAGATATTCCAATTGGGCAGAAAATGGATGGATGAGTGAATCTTTGATTACATTTTTGGCTAACAGGGATGCACCGATCTGATATGCCGGATCAATCCTAACACTGTCTTTTTAAGCAGAGTCCAGTGTGTCCATGCGGTGAGATACACA